>NC_060187.1:61624702-61929702 GCF_021184085.1 Oncorhynchus gorbuscha
GGGTTCAGTCACCTCCTGTACTCCCTGTTCACTCATGATTGCATGGCCAGGCACGACTCCAACACCATCATCAACTTTGCCGATGACACAATAGTGGTAGGCTTGATCACCAACAACGATGAGACAGCCTATAGGGAGGAGGTCAGAGACCTGGCCGTGTGGTACCAGGACAACAACCTCAATGTGATTAAGACAAAGGATATGATTGTGAACTACAGGAAAAGGAGGACCGAGCACACCCCCATTCTCATCGACAGGGCTGTAGTGGAGCAGGTTGAGAGCTTCAAGTTCCTTGGTGTCCACATCACTAACAAACTATCACGGTCCATACACACTAAGACAGTCGTGAAGAGGGCACGACAAAGCCTATTCTCCCTCAGGAGACTGAAAAGTTTTGGCATGGGTTCTCAGATCCTCAAAAGGTTCTACAGCTGCACCATCGAGAGCATGGTTGCATCACTGCCTGGTATGGCAACTGCTCGGCCTCCGACCGCAAGGCACTACAGAGGGTAGTACATACGGCCTAGTACATCACTGGGGCCAAGCTTCCTGCCATCCAGGACCTTTATACCAGGCAGTGTCACAGGAAAGCCCTAAAAATTGTCAAAGACTCCAGCCACCCTAGTCATAGACTGTTCTCTGCAAGCGGTACCGGAGTGCCAAGTCGAGGTCCAAATAGCTTCTTAACAGCTTCTACCCCCAAGCCATAAGGCTCCTGAACATCTAATCCAAGGGCAACCCAGACCACTCTTTTTACGCTGCTGCTACTCTGTTTATAATCTATGCATAGTCACTTTAACTTTACCTACATGTGCATATTACCTCAATTACCTCGACTAACCGGTGCCCCCGCACATTGACTCTGTACCGGTACCCCCTGTATATAGCCTCACTTTTTATTTTACTGATGCTGTTGAATTATTTGTTCATTTTATTTTCTGTTTTCTACTTATCTTTTTTTAATAAAAAAAGTGTTTTTTTTAACTTAAAGCATCGTTGGTTAAGGGCTTGTAAGTAAGCATTTCACTGTAAGGTGTACACCTGTTGTATTCGGTGCATGTGACAAATATAATTTGATTTGATCACTTAAGACATCATTCTTCAGAATCCTGCCTCCGTGTTTCTCATTCTCTTGTGGATGTTCTGTATAAACACATTATCTGATGTACAAAGTGTCCTCTCCCTGTTTCCTTAGGTGGTGGTGGCCACTAACATTGCAGAAACCTCTAACCATCGATGGGATCATATACGTCATAGATCCAGGCTTCTGCAAGCAGAAGAGCTATAACGCCAGCACTGGGATGTAGTCTCTGATTGTCACGCCTTGCTCACGGGTAACACGCTAGCTTTGGTTTTTAAACAAGCCATTTCATGGTTATTGTCCTAGAAAGTATCATTCATGTGAGTCTTTTCGGGGTTATTGTACCGGGGTTGTGGAAGGTGCCTCTTGCCAGTATTTCAAACACCTGTTTCTTTGACTGTCTTTCTGTAGATTTTGTTTTTAGTTCTCTGGACAACATTCTGACCATTTTGCTGACTCCATCTGTGTTTTGATTCACCGCAGGCCTCAGCCAATCAGCGAGCAGGTCGTGCAGGCAGAGTGGCTGCTGGGAAGTGTTTCCGTCTCTACACTGCGTGGGCGTTTAAACACGAGATTGAGGAGTCCACCGTGCCCGAGATCCAGCGAACCAACCTGGGCAACGTAGTGCTACTGCTCAAGAGCTTGGGTATGGAACAAGTGCTTTATGGAACTAAATCATGTTCCAGTGATAAGTCAGAAAACAACAACAACAACAATCCACTTAAGTATAGTCTGTAGTTCACTATTATGAGTTTGACTTACTTGACTTATTAGTTTGAGCTCCTAGTGGAGCGAATGGCCTGGGCCTCATTATGAGTGTCTTAAACCCAGGTGTCGATTTGTTTTTACATTAGAGTATTTTTTTCCTGACAGGAATTAATGACCTTATCCACTTTGACTTCATGGACCCGCCCCCTCACAAGACCCTGGTGCTAGCTCTGGAGCAGCTGTACGCACTGGGTGCACTCAACCACCTCGGAGAGCTCACCAAGGTAACTAACGCCTGGCTGTCTATCAAAACAACGGCACCATTCCAATACTTTTATATCGCATTGTCACCGTTCCCTCCTCCTTTCCTTGTTAAATCAGTTGAATAAGAAAAAGGCTTCTACGGCTATCCCATCTCAATTTAATGTTGGAAATAAGACCCATAGTGATCCTGATGTTATCTCATGTGAATGGAATAACTTTTTTGTGAATGTGGGTTCCTCTCTGTCAATGAAAATCAAAAACATACGTTAAGGAACATTTCCCTTCTCTGCGTTAGTTTGATCCACCTGGTGTAACGGAGGTGATTGGTAACTTAAAGAAATCAGCAGCAATTAATGATAAGGTGCCTTTTTGGTGAAATCAGTGTCTTCCTCCGTTATTGAGCCTCTAACGTATATCTTACTTCACCAAATCAATGCAAACTGGTATTGTTCCTAAAGATTTGAAAATTGCCAAAGTTGTCCCCCTCTATAAGATCCAAGATCTTTTACAAACATCTTTTCTAAAATCCTAGAGAAAAATCTGGTGTATAAAAGAATGTTGAATGTTAAACCAACACTGTATTATATATAAGCACCAATATGTTTTTTTGTAAAAAATAAACTACTTGATTTGGCTCTTTTATAACTTGAGGATCAAATATCTACAGCCCTGAAGAACAATGAATACGCTCTTAGCATCTTTCTAGATTTATCCAAAGTGTTTGAAACAGTTGATCATGACATATCACTTGCTAAATCGTTTTCATGATTATACATGTGGTTATATAATTCCATATATGAGAGAGAACAAGTTGTATATGCAAATGATTGTGCATCTCCCGTACTTCCCATTCTTTTTGCTGAGGATACCAACTTATCAGACAAGAATTTTGATTCAATAATCAACGAAGCCAACTCAGGCATGGGCAAATTTTCAGAATGACCAGATAATTTGTTTATCTTTAAATTATATTTAAAAAATTGGGCTTCATTGTATTTACTGGTAAGAATAAGAAATATTTTTAAAAGAGCCAGAATCACAATTGGTGGGAATGAAATGGACCAGGTTTAATTTACTAAATTCCTAGGTGTTTGAGTTGATGAGAAGTTGTCCTGGAAAAATCATATTCACTTTGTGTGCAGCAATGTGGTGAAGTCCTTTGGTGTCATCAGAGAGATAAGTGATTTGGGTCATCAGGCTTGCTTCCTAACACTATACTATAGCTTCATTTACTCATATCTCATTTACTTCAATTATCATTTACTTCAGCATTAATATACTCAAATGATGCACCGTCATCTACAAATATACATACCTCCCAGACAACTTACCTAAACCCTTCAATTGTTTTACAATTTTAATTGAACCTTTTATTTAACTAGGCAAGTCAGTTAAGAACAAATTCTTATTTACAATGCCTGGATTCGAACCAGGGCCTCTTGCACTGTCTTACACCACTGTGCCACTCGGGAGCCCAAATGAATTCAGGTTAATTGCCAAATCACTGCGATAACCTTTACCCTCCCACTGCCGCACCTCACATAGTCAATTCTCTAGCCGATACAGAGGTTTCATACTCTGGAATTCCTATCTTCACATTGCCAAAACATCATCATCCCTCAATAACTTCAAGCGTAGATTAGGGGTCAGCCCGATGAACCAAACCACCCAGTAGTCTACTCCTTGTAGCCTAACACCCACTCTTACACACACACACATACAGTGGGGCAAAAAAGTATTTAGTCAGCCACCAATTGTGCAAGTTATCCCACTTAAAAAGATGAGAGGCCTGTAATTTTCATCATAGGTACAAATCAAATCAAATCAAATGTTATTTGTCACATACACATGGTTAGCAGATGTTAATGCGAGTGTAGCGAAATGCTTGTGCTTCTACTTCAGACAATGCAGTAATAACCAACAAGTAATCTAACTAACAATTACAAAACTACTGTCTTATAGACAGTGTAAGGGGATAAAGAATATGTACATAAAGATATATGAATGAGTGATGGTACAGAGCAGCATAGGCAAGATACAGTAGATGGTATCGAGTACAGTATATACATATGAGATGAGTATGTAAACAAAGTGGCATAGTTAAAGTGGCTAGTGATACATGTATTACATAAGGATGCAGTAGGTGATATAGAGTACAGTATATACGTATGCATATGAGATGAATAATGTAGGGTATGTAGACATTATATTAGGTAGCATTGTTTAAAGTGGCTAGTGATATATTTTACATCATTTCCCATCAATTCCCATTATTAAAGTGGCTGGAGTTGTGTCAGTGTGTTGGCAGCAGCCACTCAATGTTAGTGTTGGCTGTTTAACAGTCTGATGGCCTTGAGATAGAAGCTGTTTTTCAGTCTCTCGGTCCCAGCTTTGATGCACCTGTACTGACCTCACCTTCTGGATGATAGCGGGGTGAACAGGCAGTGGCTCGGGTGGTTGTTGTCCTTGATGATCTTTATGGCCTTCCTGTAATATCGGGTGGTGTAGGTGTCCTGGAGGGCAGGTAGTTTGCCCCCGGTGATGCGTTGTGCAGACCTCACTACCCTCTGGAGAGCCTTACGGTTGTGGGTGGAACAGTTGCCGTACCAGGCGGTGATACAGCCCGCTAGGATGCTCTCGATTGTGCATCTGTAGAAGTTTGTGAGTGCTTTTGGTGACAAGCCGAATTTCTTCAGCCTCCTGAGGTTGAAGAGGCGCTGCTGCACCTTCTTCACGATGCTGTCTGTGTGAGTGGACCAATTCAGTTTGTCTGTGATGTGTATGCCGAGGAACTTAAAACTTACTACCCTCTCCACTACTGTTCCATCGATGTGGATAGGGGGGTGTTCCCTCTGCTGTTTCCTGAAGTCCACAATCATCTCCTTAGTTTTGTTGACGTTGAGTGTGAGGTTATTTTCCTGACACCACACTCCGAGGGCCCTCACCTCCTCCCTGTAGGCCGTCTCGTCTATGACAGACAAAATTAGAAAAAAAATCCAGAAAATCACATTGTAGGATTTTTCATTAATTTATTTGCAAAATATAGTGGAAAATAAGTATTTGGTCACCTACAAACAAGCAAGATGTCTGGCTCTCACAGACCTGTAACTTCTTCTTTAAGAGGCTCCTCTTTCCTCCACTCGTTACCTTTATTAATCGCACCTATTTGAACTTGTTATCAGTATAAAAGACACCTGTCCACAACCTCAAACAGTCACACTCCAAACTCCACTATGGCCAAGACCAAAGAGCTGTCAAAGCACACCAGAAACAAAATTGTAGACCTGCACCAGGCTGGGAAGACTGAATCTGCAATAGGTAAGCAGCTTTGGTTTGAAGAAATCAACTGTGGGAGCAATTATTTGGAAATGGAAGACATACAAGACCACTGATAACACACTACGCCGCCAGGGACTCAAATCCTGCAGTGCCAGACGTGTCCCGCTGCTTAAGCCAGTACATGTCCAGACCCGTCTGAAGTTTGCTAGAGAGCATTTGGATGATCCAGAAGAAGATTGGGAGAATGTCATATGGTTAGATGAAACCAAAATATAACTTTTTGGTAAAAACTCAACTCGTCGTGTTTGGAGGACAAAGAATGCTGAGTTGCATCCAAAGAACACCATACCTACTGTGAAGCATGGGGATGGAAACATCATTTTTCTGCAAAGGGACCAGGACGACTGATCCGTGTAAAGGAAAGAATGAATGGGGCAATGTATCGTGAGATTTGAGTGAAAACCTCCTTCCATCAGCAAGGGCATTGAAGATGAAACGTGGCAGGGTCTTTCAGCATGACAATGATCCCAAACACACCGCCCGGGCAATGAAGGAGTGGCTTCGTAAGAAGCATTTCAAGGTCCTGGAGTGGCCTAGCCAGTCTCCAGATCTCAACCCCATAGAAAATCTTTGGAGGGAGTTGAAAGTCCGTGTTGCCCAGCAACAGCCCCAAAACATCACTGCTCTAGAGGAGATCTGAATGGAGGAATGGGCCAAAATACCAGCAACAGTGTGTGAAAACCTTGTGAAGACTTACAGAAAACGTTTGACATCTGTCATTGCCAACAAAGGGTATATAACAAAGTATTGAGATAAACTTTTGTTGTTGACGAAATACTTATTTTCCACCATAATTTGCAAATAAATTCATTAAAAATCTTACAATGTGATATTCTGGATTTTTTTTTCTAATTTTGTCTGTCATAGTTGAAGTGTACCTATGATGAAAATTACAGGCCTCGTCTTTTTAAGTGGGAGAACTTCCCAATTGGTGGCTGACTAAATACTTTTTTGCCCCACTGTAGACATACAATCAAACATGTTTTTTTCTTGTATACTGAGTATATTATGTACAGTTATAGTTAGTATACTTTGTTTAACTGATTGAACACACCTTTTTTTGTACTTATATTTGTGTTTTGGTTTTTGTGATGTGGTTTTTATCTGTACTGTTTTGTCTTTCCATTTATTCTTTGGTGCGAATAAATATAACCTAAAAAGTGAAAATGACCTTTGGGAATTAAGGAAGGCTATATAATAGGGCAAATAGATTCCATCACCATTAGACAGGTGAATGAACATATTGGCTTCTAATACCTTAGAAAGGTGACTATTTGATGCGAAAGGTCATGTAATGTGTGTTGTGTTCCAGTTGGGCCGCAGGATGGCTGAGCTGCCGTTGGACCCTATGCTGAGCAAGATGATCCTGGCCTCAGAACAGTGAGTCTCTATGGCAATCTTGCCTCAGAACAGTGAGTCTCTATGGCAATCCTGGTACTTGCCTGGAACAAATGATCATCTTGGAATTCATTATTGTTATTTCATCTTTCCCCTTTCTCTATCTTTCCCCCTCACTCAATACTATTGAGTGCCAATTATTCAACAGGACATGAAATACCTTTTGTTTTTCACTGAACATTTCCATCTTCCTCTGTCTCTCTAGGTATAAGTGTTCTGAGGAGGTGTTGACCATTGCTGCTATGCTGTCTGCGAACAACTCCATCTTCTACCGGCCCAAAGACAAGGTGGTTCACGCTGACAACGCCAGGCAGAACTTTGTGGTCCCCGGAGGAGACCATATGGTGTTGCTCAACGTCTACACACAGGTCAAGAGGATTGGGTTTGATAGTTAGGATAAAGATGTGATACTACCTCACTTTGTTGTTTTCACTTGTTTCATATAAGGTTTCAGGGTAGCAGTTCTGGGTCATATTCATTTGGCACCAACTGTAAAAAAAAATATATTAAAAAATAAAAACGGACTGAAACATGGAGGGACTACCTGAACGTGTCCAATAAGAACTGCATTTTCGTTTTTCTGTTGGAAACCATTTTACCATGGTAATGCCCTAATGCAGGAGAAGGCATCTAGGTTCAGCAGCGGGCTGATTTTTGTCGGAGCAGCGGGTCGGAACATAATTATTTGTACACTGCAAATTGAAAACAAGTAAGCCCAAAAAGAGGTTGTATTCGAAAATAATAATTTCATACCTTGATTACATTGAGGCACGATCACATGACTCCTTTTAAAAATTATTTGTGGGAATACTTGGGAACAGATTATCTATATTTAACTCTTGACCAAAAACTAAAATCCTAAAAAAACGTTAAATAGTTGGGGGCTGAAAAGCCCCCCCTGTTTTGTCCTGATTTTGGAGCAAAACTCAAAGTTCTATGTCAGGGTTTCCCAAACTTGGTCCTCGGGACCCCAAGGTATTTGCCCAAGCACTACACAGCTGATTCAAATAATCAACTAATCATCAAGCTTTGATCATTTGAATGAGCTGTGTAGCGTTAGGGCAAAAGGCAAAAAAACGACACGTGTTCGGGAAACGCTGTTCTATGTTTTGTTTTCAGTCTGTGATATTGACTGCCTCATTTGTCCCTCAGTTGCTGGAGAGTGGCTACTCCACTCAGTGGTGCTATGAGAACTTCATCCAGTTCCGCTCCATGAAGCGGGCGCGGGATATCAGGGAGCAGCTGGAGGGCCTGATGGACAGGATCGAGGTGGAGGTGTGCAGCTCAGGCGGAGACATTGTGCCCATCCGCAAGGTCGGTGTGACTGTGAATGCACCTTAACCTCATGACCATGAACACATTATAAAATCGCTTCATCTTGTAAACCATTCTTTTTTTTTTAAACACTCTCCTTGAGCGTAGACCAGTATTTCCCAACCCCAGTCCTTGGGTACACCCTCCCCACAAACAGCACACCTGATTCAACTTGTCAACTAAACATCAAGCCCTCCATGTTGAATCAGGTGCTTTTGTCTAGTGCTACAACTAAAAGTGTGCTGTTGGGGGTACTGGAGGACCGGAGCTGGGAAACACTGGCCTAGACCACTTTGTTCCACTTCTAATTTGCTGTGTTACCTGACACCAAGCTCTTTGTTACATGTGTAGCCAATGTGTGAATATGGTCCACACGACATCTGTGTGCAGTGACTGTGCAAATTTAGCAGCAGATCTGAGGGATTGAATGGAACCCTTTATAGGTGATGGGATTAGTTTTTGTCTGCTCATGAAAACAGTTCTTAAATCATGCCGGTTGTTAAATCATGCCGGTTGGAGAGGCAGGTTGAGTTCACTTCATATGCATCTGAATGGACACTCTACTTTCCCAATTCCCAACTTCATCATCATAGTCCATCCCACAGTGAAACTGCTACACAAGGACTCCCCAAAAGGCAGTCCGTGGGTTATTTTAATTGGAAACCCAAGTAATTAAAAATAAATAAATATATATTTTATATTGTTTTAATAATTTTAATAATTTTGAAAAGACTATTAAATCACCAGGAAATCATTTCAAAGTGATTTTAATTCTGGAAATCTGTTCCCAAGTATTCCCACGCATAAATAGATTGTATGAAATCAAGGTTTGAAAGGACTCTGTTTTTGTCAAATACTAAATCTGTTTGGGATTTTTGCCATCAATTGTCAGTGTACAAATGATTTATTTAATAACACATGATTTATTACAAATGATTTATTTATAATTATGTCCCCCCCCACACCATCCACTCAAAGAAAAATTGGCCCACGGCTGAATGTAATTGGGGACCCCTGTGCTAACCCCTTTCCCCATTTCAGTAACACCATCACCACTCACTCTCTCACAGCGTGCACACATACATTCACTCATACATCCTCTTTGTCCCTCTCACTGATACTTCATTTAAAAATATGTATTTTGACCTCAAATGGACAACCATGTAAAATAAAGGTGAAATAAATAGAAAGGATCTCTCTCAGGCAGTGACGGCGAGGTACTTCTACCACACGGCGCGGCTTAGCAAGGGGGGCTACAAGACAGTGCAGCACCAGCAGACAGTCTACGTCCACCCCAACAGCTCCCTGTTCGAGGAGCAGCCCCGTTGGCTCATCTACCACAAGCTGGTCTTCACTACTAAGGAGTTCATGAGACAGGTCTTTGATCAGTACTAGTAGACTTGTGGTCATGTTTGTGTGTATGCTTCTCCGTGTGAGACAGATCTGGAGTCAGATGGAATCAATCCACCACCGTGAAGGACAAAGTAAAACTTTAGGGGAGAGTTGTTGCTGTCTTGCCACTGTTGTTGTTATTATTATTATTATTATATAAAGTGACTTCAGGTAGCATTGTCTTTGTATACAGTATTATATACAATGCCTTCAAAAAGTATTCAGACTTCTTGACTTTTTCCACATTTTGTTAACGTTACAGCCTTATTCTACAATTGATTAAATAAATAACAATTCTCAGAATCTACACACAATACCCCATAATGATAAAGCGAGAACAGGTTTTGAGAAATTTGAGCAAATTTAAAAAATAACCAACAGAAATACCTTACTTACATAAGTATTCGGACCCTTTGCTATGAGACCCGAAATTGAGCTTGGGTGCATCCTGTTTCCATTGATCATCCTTGAGATGTTTCAACAACTTGATTGGAGTCCACCTGTGGTAAATTCAATTGATTGGACATGATTTGGAAAGGCACACACCTGTCTATATAAGGTCCCACAGTTGACAGTGCATGTCAGAGCAAAAACCAAGCCATGAGGTCGAAGGAATTGTCCTTAGAGCTCCGAGACAGGATTGTGTCGAGGCACAGATCTGGAGAAGGATACCAAATAAGGTCTGCAGCATTGAAGGTCCCCAAGAACACAGTGGCCTCCATCATTCTTAAATGGAAGAAGTTTGGAACCACCAAGACTCTTCCTAGAGACTTGTCGGGATCGAGACAAAGATGAAAGGAGCAAAGTACAGAGAGATCCTTGACGAAGACCTACTCCAGAGCGCTCAGGACATCAGACTGGGGTGAAGGTTCATCTTCCAACAGGACAATGACCCTAAGCACACAGCCAAGACAACACAGGAGTGGCTTCGGGACAAGTCTCTGAATGTCCTTGAGTGGCCCAACCAGTGCCCGGACTTGAACCTGATCGAACATCTCTGGAAGGACTTGAAAATAACTGTGCAGCAACGCTCCCCATCCAACCCAGAGGATCTGCAGAGATGAATGAAAGAAACTCTCCAAATACAGGTGTGCCAAGCTTGTAGCATCATACCCAAGAAGACTCAATGGAGTAATCGCTGCCAAAGTTCGCCTCACAAGTCTTCAACTGGCAGCTTCATAAAATAGTACCCGCAAAACACCAGTCTCAATGTCAACAGTGAAGAGGAGACTCCGGATGCTGGGCTTCAAGGCAGAGTTCCTCTGTCCAGTGTCTGTGTTCTTTAACCCATGTCATCTTTTCTTTTTATTGGCGAGTCTGAGATATGGCTTTTTCTTTGCAACTCTGCCTAGGAGGCCGGCATTCTGGAGTCGCCTCTTCAGTGTTGAAGTTGAGACTGGTGTTTTGTGGGTACTATTTAATGAAGCTGCCAGTTGAGGACGTGTGAGGCGTCTGTTTCTCAAACTAGACGCTAATGTACTTGTTCTCTTGCTCAGTTGTGCACCCGGGCCTCCCACTCCTCTTTCTATTCTGGTTAGGGCCAGTTTGCTCTGTTCTGTGAAGGGAGTAGTACATATTTTTTATTCAATACCAATCAAAAGTTTGGACACCTGCTCATTCAAGGGTTTTTATTTATTTGTACTATTTTTTACATTGTATAATAATAATGAAGACATCAAAACTATGAAATAACACATATGGAATCATGTAGTTCCCACATATGCTCAGCACCATTTATCTGCTTTTCCTTCATTCTGCTGTCCAACTCATCTCAAACCTTTTCATTTGGGTTGAGGTTAGGTGATTGTGGAGGCCAGGTCATCTGATTCATCACTCTTTTTCTTGGTAAAATAGCCCTTACACAGCCTGGAGGTGTGTTGGGTCATTGTCTTGTTGAAAAACTAATGATAGTCCCACTAAGCACAAACCAGATGTGATGGAGTATCGCTGCAGAATGCTATGGTAGCCATGCTGGTTAATTGTGCCTTGAATTTTAAATAAATCACCAGCAAAGCACCATCACACCACCACCTCCATGCTTCATGGTGGGAACCACACATGCGGAGATCATCCGTTCACCTTCTCTGCATCTCACACGGCGGTTGGAACCAAAAAGCAAAAATTTGGACTCATCAAACCTAAGGACAGATTTCCACCTGTCTAATGTCCATTGCTCGTGTTTTTTGGCCTAAGCAAGTCTCTTTTTCTTATTGGTGTCCTTTATTAGTGGTTTCTTTGCAGCAATTCGACCATGAAGTCCTGATTCACAAAGTCTCCTCTGAACAGTCGGTGTTGAGATGTGTCTGTTACTTGAACTCTGTGAAGCATTTATTTGGGCTGCAATTTCTTAACTCTAAAGACCTTATCCTCTGCAGCAGAGGTAACTCTGGGTCTTCCTTTTCTGTGGCGGTCCTCATGAGAGCCAGTTTCGTCATAGCGCTTGATGGTTTTTGCGACTGCACTTGAAGAAACTTTAAAAGTTCTTGACATTTTCCGGGTTGACCGACTGTCATGTCTGAAAGTAATGATGGACGGTCGTTTTTCTCTGCTTATTTGAGCTGTTCTTTCCATAACATGAACTTGGTCTTTTACCAAATAGGGCTATCTTCTGTAAAGCACCCCTACGTTGTCACAACACAACTGATTGGCTCAAACGCATTCAGATGGAAAGAACTCCCACAAATAGCCTTTTAACAAGGCACACCTGTTAATTGAAATGCATTCCAGGTGACTACCTTCTGAAGCTGGTTGAGAGAATGCCAAGCCATGTGCAAAGCTGTCATCAAGTCAAAGGGTGGCTACTTTGAAGAATGCCAAATATTAAATATATTTTGATTTGTTTAACACTTATTTTGTTTACTACATGATTCCATATGTTATTTCATAGTTTTTATGTATTCAATATTATTCTACAATGTAGAAAATAGTTTAAAAAATCAACAACAAAAAAAGGAAAAACCCTGGAATGAGTAGGTGTGTCCAAACCATTGACTGGTACTGTAAATGAGCAAAAAGTTCTAAACTTGGTTTTGTTTTATCATTGTGGTGTATTGTGTGTAGATTGAGGGTAAAAAAAATACAACATTCTAATACATTTCAGATTAAGGCTGTAAGGTAACACAATGTGTAAAAAGTCAATGGTTCTGAATACTTTCCGAAGGCGCTGGGACAGAATGGCAGATGGAATACGGTTGAAGGGGCTGTGCCGTTATTCTTACATTACTTTGAATGAATGTTCATATATTTTCCCCCTTTATTTGAACTTCTTTCTCTGCCTCTCAAGGTGATTGAGATAGACAGCAGCTGGCTGCTGGAGGTGGCTCCCCACTACTACAAGAACAAGGAGCTGGAGGACAGCAGCAGTAAGAAGATGCCTCGCAAACAGGGCAAGGCCAAGGAAGAGCTGGGCTAAGGACAGGAACTAGAAAAGACTTTCTCCCCTCAGAGATAAGACAGCCAAGCAGGGCTGCCATAAGGAACAGAGATTTAAAAAAAAAACAACCTTTGAGGCCCTTGAGCCCCCAAAAAAAGGTACTGGATAAAAACTTGCATGGTTGTGGGCTCATTCATCATAAACCACCTATCGGAGCTAGACGAGCTTGATGATAAGGAAATGTTATGCACTTGGACTGTCAGTTTCCTGTGTCTGGTATGATGCAGGGTCCAGGGTGAAGTTTCCCCAAGGGTACAGATCTAGGATCAGCTTCCCCTCCCCATGTCCTAACCATTAGGGGGGAGATGCAAAACTGACCCAATTATCAGCATCTAGGTGTAACTTCACCCTGCTCCATGATGCAGAAACAAGCAGCAAGACAGATGAAAACAAATGGATACTGCTTTGTATGTAATGGCCAATGACCAGCAGAGAGTTAGCATATTTACTTTCCCTAAATAGTTCACTTTCTTTGCCCAATGTCTGGATGTTGTTGGGGTTGTAAATGTATTTTCTTCTCCCAATTACACCTAACAGACGGACAGCCAACAATTCTGTGTGTATTTGACTCCAGTATGGTTCCACTATCTCTTTCATTTTCTATTGGAATAAACTTTTTACAGGCACTTGCTTTGTCCTGCTTAGTCGCTAAGTGTTTGTTTTTGTAAACATGGGAGTGTCTGATAGTTTACAAAAGTTGCCTGTCCCCATTATTCATTAACCGTATGATAGCCCATACATATAATTAGCTACTTCTAGTCTTTGATTTCCCTGTATGAGGAAGTTCAGAGTATCAGGGCTATATTTAGGTTGCTGCTTTGCCTGTTTGAATGGCACAGGATAATGTGTTTTTTTACCAGTATCATGTAAATCCTGGGATCAGGGTTTGTTCGTTGAAGTGTGTGTTTTATGGGTTGTTTGGATTTTCTGGGATCAGCCAATGGATACAACCAATTTCAAACAACTGAAGCGTGATGGGATCTCAGGATGATGTGCACATCATTAGTTTGACTATAGTGGCTTCAAGAATGTTTTCAACTGAATTAAATTAGCAAGTCATTCAACACTAATAATCTGGCTGATGTTCATTGGACTTTTAAACCTAATGTCATAGAAACCACAAATTCCTCAGCTGCTGTTAGTGGGTTGTTTCTATTATCTGTGAAGTTTGCTAAATGAAATGAGAAACCCGGATTACATGCACTTCTATGGCTGATTTTTCAACCCTTTCAACATTAGTTTACCTAAATGGGCTTTGTGAATGAAATTATTTGCACATTTTTAGTTCTGGGTGAGGTTCATTGGACCTCAATGTTGTCATATAAAACCGCATAATGGTGTCGCTGAACCATTGCAGATAGCCTTGAGTGCTTTTGGGTGGATCCTGTTTGTCTTGTCATTATGGTAAACCTGCATGTGAAGCTTTAGTCTGATGCCACAAAAACACTTTAGGTATGACAAGTACGCATCATGACATGAGCTGCAGTGCAGTGGACAGTTAGGTGCACTGCTTCAAGAGTCGAGTGGAGTTTTCCGTGCCGCCGAACACTTCCCCGACCCCACAGCAGACAAGGAAACGAACACATTCCACATTGTGGTCTGTAGAATGTCAAAACGTTCATTTGGAATGGGGGATTTAAAGTAAGATGATAAACAACTGTAGTGGCCATTGGAGATAAATGAGCATTAAGGACATGTTAATACAGTTTATGCAAATATTGACGTGTCGTGAAAACCTCAAATGTTTACACACACAGACATGGAAAACACTATCTGGCAGCGGTACCCAGACTACCCACATTACAGTTCTACAGGTTCCAGAAACTATGTACAAATACACACAATGAGATACAAAAACATCATGCAATAACAGTATTGATTTTACCCTCACATTCCAGAGATGCACACAAACTTGAGGCAGTGGTTTAAATGCCAAATAAACTGGTACGACTGGTCAGACGAGAGGGAGTGAGAGGTTGCAGATGGAAAAGGGAGGGATGAGGGAGGAATATAAAGAGGTAATACCGTACACAGATTTACAGATCGAGAGAGAAGGGAAAGGAGAGACAGCTAAGAGAAGAGGGGGAAAACTAGAGGAGTAAGGTCCACTTGGCATGTTATTGTCTCAATGGAGATGCAAGGGACTCACTGAATGGGATTTTCTCCACTGGAAAAGTACTCTATGAAGGACCATCTCTGACAGACTGGTACATGCTACCGCCACAGGTAAGTAAGTGTTCATGATCATGATGAACTTGTCATTGTGAGAACTCAATGTACCATACTCTCCCATACTCTTTCTTAGCACTATTTGCTAATAGTTTGCAATGTTGTTGATGACTGTTACAACTAATGCAACTTTTGTTGAGTAACTGATACAAAATCCCATAGTGACTTCCTCTACTAGATAGTGTGTTAAAGTATGTGAATTTAGCATTTCAGTAGCTCAGCATTTTCAGCTCTACTGTTCAGAACACCAAGACTGTTTGAACATGTTCCTGGTCAAGTGGTAAGTTCAAATGTCATTTACATTTGACACAGTCGTACAGACCATTGGCTATGTCTTGTTTGTCAATGGCTCATCCATATGCACAAACGACATGGCTTGTGTAAATTGAATTCTAGTCAATAGATTGTATGGCAAGTAATGAGTTACAGTATATTCATAGACTAAACTATATTTCCCTGTCTTTACCTATTTGAGCTAGACAAGAGGTACTTTTTGTTGCGTCCTTGCTAGAAATGCACTCCCTATGCTCTTTATGTTGCCTGAACTAAATTAGCTCTGTGACAAACCAATTGCCTTATCTCACATTCCCTCACAGCTCCTCTGGAGAGACGTGAAAAACCAGAACTTCCTGTCACTCTCCATCGTGACTGAAGCCATCACAGCTACGTCTATCACAGCACCTCTGCATATCTCTGTCCACCATGAGTGACGACAGGGAAAGACAGGGTGCCGATGGAGGCTGCGGGGCCAAACAGCCGCCCAACGTCAAACCCAAACCTGACAGCAAAGACAGCATCAAGAAGGAGAAAAAGGACAAATCCACCAAGGTGCGTAGGTCCATGAGCACTGACTCAGAGAGAGGAGGGGGATCTGGGAGAAGGAGGGAGCGAAAGAGAGACAAAGGCTTGAGGAGAGAGCGTGGTAGAAGCGAGGAGAACAGGAGGCAAGACAGGGATGGAGATGACAGCAACCGGAAGGAGTCTGACCCCCAGGAAAATGACATGGAGGACACTGAGTGCGTGGTTTGCTTCTGCGAATACAACAACGTCTTTAAAACCCCCAAGCTGCTCTCCTGCGGGCACACCTTCTGTCTGGAGTGCCTGGCCCGGATCAACGTGAACTCCTTAGAGCTCAAGTCTCTTTCCTGCCCTGTGTGTCGAGAGCTCACCAAGCTGCCCCATGGCCGCAACCTGCCCCAGTTGGGCAACAACCAGGACATCTTCCGCAAACTCCCTCCAGAGATGCAGAGGGCGTTGTCCGTGCGCTTCAAGCGCAGCAAGGGCAAGCTGGTCCTCAAGAAGCCCCCTCCTGGTACTACTAGCCTGGCCAAGTCCAGCCTCACACTGCCCACTCTCAAGAAGCAGGACCGACAGGCCTCCAGCGACCTCCAGCTGGGCACCATGGACCAGGGCCTCGCCACTGTCGTGGATGTGGGTCGCCCCCCTAGCAGGGTCAGAGGTCGCCTGCGCAGGATGTTCCGCTCGGACCAGTGCTACTACACCGTGATGGCGTCCATCATCACCATCGCCGTGGCGCTGATGCTGATGGGCGTCCTGGCCTTCATGGTCATGCCCAATGAGGTCCTCCACAACGGCATCAAACCGCAGCAGGGGAATTCCAGCCAACCACAGGCCGGTTAACCAGGGGGTCAAATACCCTGAGGAGAAGAGGGGATGGTGGTGGGATGAATGGAAGTAAGACCAGAGGAGATAATCACTCTGATGTTTTGAGAGGACAAAGATTGTCAGTGACCCTAGTATCTGCCGTTTCATTTTCTTTACTAATACTCAGTTACGAGGAAAATGTGAATGAACTGAAAAGAAAGGTGACCCTGAAAGCACTAGAGCACACTCAACTGGGGTCAATACATAACAAGGACCATGTTGTTTATGAAGGACTGATGCACTACTAATGGGAAAAGTGTATCAAGAGTTATTTTTTATCCACCATTTTGTCTTCCTTCCTGCAGTATACACATCATGAACAAGGAACATTTACCCAAATGTGAACGGGACAGCTATTGCAGTGAAGTGAGAGTGGACAATGGATGTTGTCTGGGGAAATGTAATTCATTAAAAAGTTGTGTATTATGTAATTGCACTGAAGTCTGTCATGGAGAATTATTTGATTACACAGAGCATTATCTTATTCTTTACATCGCGAAGTAAAAATGTTCCGCTCATGATTTTGTTTTACATTCGTTGATGTCTAACTAATGTGTGTTTACGTACAAAATATGAATATACATACGGAGTTCAAATAAGAATAATATATTTGTTAAAAAAAATAGATAAAAAAATAACAATGGGATAGGTCTCTCTTGCCATAGCAGAGGTATCCTACCACCCTGAAAAGAACGATTACATTTCCAATAGGCCCAGTGCCATGTTACATGCCGTTGCCTTACAGTAAAACCAAATGTGCTGATTTGATTTCTGATAAGATCTTTGTCTGGCGTAACGTTCCATGACATGTGCACCTTGGTTCCACCTTCCTCTTTTAGTCCCATTAGAGAATCATTTTCTTTTCTTTAATATACTATTTCCTGACAGGTTCAGTGTGTGTGCGTGTGTGGGTGTGTGTGTACTGTTTTAACATTTTACTGAAAGCTATGAGTATACAAAACATTAAAAACACCTGCTCTTCCATGGCATAGACTGACCAGGTGAATACAGGTGAAATCTATGATCCCTTATTGATGTCACTTGTTAAATCCACTTCAATCAGTTTCGATAAGTGGAGGAGACCGGTTAAAAGATTTTTAAGCCTTGAGACAATTGAGACATGTATTGTGTATGTGTGCCATTCAGAGGGGGAATGGGCAAGACGAAAGATGTAAGTGCCTTTGAACAGGGTATGGTAGTAGGTGCCAGGCACACGGTTTGTGTCAAGAACTCCAATGCTGCTGGGTTTTTCACACTCAACAGTTTCCTGTGTATATCAAGAAGGGTCCACCACCCAATGGACATCCAGCCAACTTGACACAACTTTGGGAAGCATTGATGTCAACATGGGCCAGCATCCCTGTGGAACACTTTCAACACCTTGTAGAGTCCATGCCCTTACGAATTTAGACTGTTTTGAGGGCAAAAGGGGATATCAGGAAGGTGTTCCTAATGTTTGGTATACTCAGTGTATGTATCAGTGAAACAGTGTCACTAATCTGGCTATGCTAGTATGTCTTTGCCTTTTTTACAAGCATGTGTTTCAACCACTGTTCACCAGTCCAACCTATATTTAATGTTATGTTCTTATGGTAAATTCATCATGGTAAGTAATTATTACGGTAAACATATTCATTATAAGGTTCCCACTTTATAGTTCTATTCAGTGATGCAAAAGCAAGTAATTATATGCACATACTGAAGGCAGGTACATTGTAATTACATAGCATTTGATGTCTCCCTCTCTCTCTGTGTGTGTGTGTGTGTGTGTGTGTGTGTGTGTGTGTGTGTGTGTGTGTGTGTGTGTGTGTGTGTGTGTGTGTGTGTGTGTGTGTGTGTGTGTGTGTGTGTGTGTGTGTGTGTGTTTATAGGAGGGACATACAATAGGGCCAACTATTTCAGATTCGCGGTGTTTACATCTTCCCAGAAAGATAACACAACAATCCTTATTCATGTATTTTCAAATCTTTGACATTATGTAAGCCAGGCATAATGCTATAGGTGTTGTAAATTGTGACTTTATATAAATTGTCCATAGGCCATTCTATTCTAATCAATTTAAACCCATTTTATGCAATCTATTTCAACTTTGTGCAGGGACCAAACCTCGTTCGCCATTCCTCTCAAAAAAGTTTGTAGCCTATGGACATTTACCCACCCTCGTTGACAAAGTATACTCACGACCCCGGGCTTGCCAGAGCTTCTGCTTGGGTAAACCAGACCCCGGTCCAGAAAGACCCTTGACGCAAATTGGATATTGGCCTAACATTGTGAGTGGTCGCGTTGAATAACTATGTCATCAAACATGGATATGTTTTCCTCTTGAATTACAGTGCTTGCATAAGTTAATGGTAGATGTGTGACTGAATAGAATTAACATTGCGGACAGTCACCACTAGAATATCGGCAACGATGGCTTCTACCCCTTCTGCTTCTGCTTTGTCCGCTGTTCTACGGTGTCGTGGGAAGATCCTAGCCAGGAATCAAGCAAACAAGAAGCGGCCTGCCACCTCGGGATACAATCTCGGATTGGCTTGCGGAGCGGTATGCGACTCCGTGCGGCCAAAACGAACTCCCTCAATATGGAAGTCATTTTTTCAAGAACGACTTGAGTTTGGAAATTGAGTGTTTTTGGAATATAACCCTGAGTCGAACACCAAGACGAGAGATTATGAGTCGGTAAATTATACTTGTCAAGCAAAGATTTCGGAGCCAAGAATTTGTGCGCCAGTGGTCCCGTGCTCCTTGAATATGCCAAATGCCCAAAATGAAAAATTACCCAAATGTGAAAGAATTTTAAAATGACGTAAAAAATTGGGACAAAATTTTAGAAACCTCCCCTGCCGTTTTGAATGTGACCATAACTTGGCACAATAAGGAAATAGAGGAAAATATGATCCCTGCTTTTATAATAATAATAATAATATATGCCATTTAGCAGACGCTTTTATCCAAAGCGACTTACAGTCATGTGTGCATACATTTTATCCTAAATGGTTGGTCTACTCTGAAGAACAGATGCATATTTTTCACCATATATGTGTCTGAAATAATGCAGGTGAAAGTGTGTTCTGCAGGTCCAGGCCAAGTGATGTAGGTGAAGCTGCCATGGAAGGACAGACCACGATCAGAGGAAAAAGCACCTCTGTCAAAAGTATTGCTAAACAGGTGAGTGAAGAACATTGAGATTTCATAATTATGCCTCTGCCATAGCTTACTGTGCCTGAACCAATGAAAAGTGGTGTGCTATACCCAATGTAAACCATACCCCAATGGAATGACAAATATGTCCAAAACAATGGGCTTCACAATGTAGCCTATTTTTGTTCGGTTTTGCAGGGTGAGTCATTGAATGGACAAAGTGGAAGTCCATTTGTTTAACAGCCTTTGATTGACACCAATCTCCTGAACAATGGACCTCAGAGGGCAGTGCACACCCATACAGACACACACACACACACACACAACAAATATGCATAGGCGATTCTCCCAGGCCCCAGGGCGGAATGTCCAATATGAAAACACACTGTAGTGTACCTGCTGTTTTAATATTTTCAAAGCCCTTTATATGGGACTTCCAGAAAGGCGATGAACTGTGAGCACCTGACTTTGAGACACGCAGGACGATGACATGTTTTCTTATCAGTTGACAAGTCACTCAGTTGTTTTGACAATCGCTTTGCTGTATGAAAGCCAACGATCTCTGTTAGCTCTGATGATTATTAGAAATAAACAAAACATCTGACAGATTTGTTTCAATATTGTTCAGGAAATAATTATGCTATGAACTCCATCAAATCAATCTAACCCTCTTTTGATTTATCCTGATACTCTATATTGTTTGTAGTCTTGTATTGGTCCTCAGGTTGCAGTGTATGTACACTGAGTGTACAAAATCTTAGGAACAACTTCCTAATATTGAGTTGCAACCCCTTTTGCCCTCAGAACAGCCTCAATTAGTCGGGGCACGGACTACAAGGTGTCAAAGGTGTTCCACATGGATGCGGGTCCATGTTGACTCCAATGATTCTCACAGTTGACTGGTTGTCCTTTGGGTGGTGGACCATTCTTGATACACACGATACACACGGGAAACTGTTGAGCGTGAAAAACCCAGCAGCATTGCAGTTCTTAACACACTCAAACCGGTGTGCCTGGCACCTACTACCATACCCAGTTCAAAGGCACTTAAATATTTTGTCTTGCCCATTCACCCTCTGAATGGCACACATACACAATCCATGTCTGAATTGTCTCAAGGCTTAAACATCCTTCCCCTTCATCTACACTGATTGAAGTGGATTTAACAAGTGATATCAATAAGGGATCCTAGATTTGACCTGTATTCACCTGCTCAGTCTATGTCATGGAAAGACCAGGTTTTCCTAATGTTTTGTACACTCAGTGTATAATTTCACACCTTATGAAATACAACATGTTCCATGTATTGTCACGGACACAAAGGTGTTAGGAATCTATTATCACATGACTAAAGGTGCAAATAAATGGGTGTGTGATAGACTATATAAGCCTATCCTGTTGCATAACTATGCCAGGTTGCCTTACAAGAATGAGATCTAAGTCCATTGACAACTTTCTTCTTTTGATTCTAGACAGGTGTCAACTGTGATTGTATAGTAACATTATATGTATCTTTATTGGCCTGAAGCCACATTTAGCCTTTTTGATGAATAACCAAGAATAATGGTATATTTTGTTATCTAGAATGTAATAGCCTATGCACGTTTAGATGATCCTGAAATGTATGATAATCGATTGCATGTTGTTTCCATTAGTTACTGAAATGGTAAGTAGGCATATGACCAATAAAGGCCTACAGCCCTTGTGGTGAATGCAATATTTTTGCATTTGTAAACACGAAAAACTCCTGTAAAAATAAAGGATTATTTTTTACCATGTAAGACACTCATGAATTATGAAAATATCTGGACTATATATATTTTGGGGAAAATAAATTAACATTAAGAACACGATAAAAAAAACCTTGCTCCAAAATATATGTATCTAAAATAGGCTTAAGACTAGTACACAGTGTGATACAGTTTGATGATTATGAATTATACTGTATTCGGTCAGTTCTATTTGGTACAGTTGGATACATTCTCAAGGTGACGGTTAAGGCGGGGCTTCCGGTAAAAATGTGCTATCCGGAAGTCTGCAGTCTTGTGAAAACATATGGCAAGAAATGAAGTTGATTTGATAACAAACACAAACAAAATCAAAGTGTGACATCGATACATTATTTCCCCTTCACTTGCTTTATTGATCCTGCATACTGTCATCGAAGAGTTTAGTGAAACGAAGGAAGAAATGGCTGCAGAGACCGAATGTGTT
Source organism: Oncorhynchus gorbuscha (assembly GCF_021184085.1). Lineage (NCBI taxonomy): Eukaryota > Metazoa > Chordata > Actinopteri > Salmoniformes > Salmonidae > Oncorhynchus > Oncorhynchus gorbuscha. Next base: position 61,646,881 of record NC_060187.1, read on the forward strand.
CTACGTTAGGAAGCTGGAGGTAAGTGCTAATTTCTGGGAACGAAATGTTCTGTCTAACATTAGCTTCCAAAGCAATTCGGTCGAAAGATTACCTAGTTCCAATATAGTTTTTAAACAATGGATGGATTACTCAGAAAATAAAGTAAGTCTCGCATTCCGGGGGTGCGTGACGAGAGCTAGCTACAGGTGAAAAAAAATCAATTAGCCTAAGACTATCACCTTCCTAATATGGCTTTCCCTCCAACTATCTACAGTGGGCCTATAATTCATAGTTTTATACTCTATTAATGTAAGTGAAAGTGACTTTGTTAAATGACTAGCTCTTGAACCCTGTGCTTTATCTATATCCATCATTTCAGATTGACATGGAAGGTATGAACTGAAGAACAGCACTTTCATCCCCTAACCAGCTCACCCACCTCCTGTCCAAGATGAATCCAGCTCTCCCTCAATTTTTCCCTCATACCTTATACATCTTCCTTGTCTTTTTTTGACTCTGGCTCTACCTCATTCTATTTACTTGCTTATGTGTTCATTACTTTACTATAATATTATTTCAACTAAGTTACCGCTCCACATGTCCTTTTTGCGTTCTGCATTCCTTTAGTGCAACTTGTTTTTTACAAACCCAGTCCTACAAACTTCCTTTCCCTCCTAAGTTGTTTGGGCCATGCTCCGTAAGAGAGGTTCTGCTATTCTCTGTGGTGTTTTTCTCTTTGTCGCCTGGAATGCCATCGTGGTCCTCTATCTGTGGGGCCGATCCCTGTCTGGTCGAGAGGAGAGGGATATGGATGGAGGACGGGGGGCTGATTTGGCTGGGGATGTGATCCACATGGCAGAAGCCTTTGAGGCAGAGCTTGAAATGCAGAGAAAAATCCTGCTTCAGATACAGGGTCATCGGTCACTATGGGAACAACCCAATGAGAATGGTGCCAGCAGAATTGGCCCCCCTCAAGTGGTCATTCCCATCTTGGTTATAGCCTGTAACAGGGTTACTGTCAAACGCTGCCTGGACAAACTCCTAGAGTACCGCCCCTCAGCTGAACTCTACCCAATTATAGTCAGCCAGGACTGTGGGCATGCAGAGACTGCACAGGTGATTGGTTCTTATGGCAGTCAGGTAACTCACCTGAAACAACCAGACCTGTCAGATATTGCCGTGAGACCAGAACACAAGAAGTTCCAGGGCTACTACAAAATCTCTAGGCACTATCGCTGGGCTCTCAACCAGGTGTTCAACTCTCTTTCACATTCCTCTGTTGTTATTGTGGAAGATGATTTGGAGGTAATAACTTTCTCTACTCTGACATGAAATATGTACTGAATGTGATAAAGTGAAATGTTAAATCCACTTGTTTTATGCTCATCATTGTTTACATCCTCTAGTTGCCAGTTGAACAAAAAAAACATTGTTTTTCATTCTCTCACTAGGTGGCACCAGACTTCTTTGAGTACTTCAGATCCCTTCACCCAATCCTGAAATCTGACCTGTCTCTGTGGTGTGTGTCTGCCTGGAATGACAATGGCCGAGACGGCTACGTCGACCCTGGTAAAGCAGACCTCCTGTACAGGACAGACTTCTTCCCTGGGCTGGGTTGGATGATGCTCAAGGAACTCTGGGTAGAGCTGGAGCCCAAGTGGCCTGGTGCATTCTGGGACGACTGGATGCGTCAGCCAGATCAGCGCAGAGATCGAGCCTGTATTCGACCCGAAATATCCCGAACTTTAACCTTTGGGCGGAAAGGTGTGAGCCTAGGCCAATTTTATGACAAATACCTACGCTACATTAAACTGAATAGTGAATTTGTGCCTTTTACCAAGTTGGATCTGGCTTACTTGAAGGAGGAGAAATACAAGGAGATCTTTGAGAAGCAGGTTTACAGTGCGCATTTGGTCAAATATGAAGAGGTCCAACGGGGACAGTTAAAAGGAGCGGGTCCATTTTGTCTGCACTACTCAAGTAAAGATGGTTTCAAAGTGTTGGCCAAAAACCTGGGCGTGATGGAGGACCTGAAGTCAGGGGTCCCACGGACAGGGTATCGGGGAGTAGTCAGTTTCCTGTCAAGGGGAAGGAGAATCTTTCTGGCACCCCCTCCGGGATGGAGCAAATATGACCCAACCTGGAGTTGATAACAAACACAATGGACTGAAGAGGAAAGGACTCTACGTTACATCTAGTACTATGGCAACAGAAGTGAGACCAATGAATGCCAGATGTGGACCTTTGGCTTTAAGCTATAGTGAGACCGTTATGACAGATGCCTATCCTTTGTCTTCCATTTCTGATGTTTGATGTTCTCCCCATACTTCTCAGGTTTTTTCATACACTCAAATGAATATATTTTTTGCAATGTGGGGTTGGGATAGTAGGGTAGGTAGAGATATGTCATTATTTTCAGAGATTTCTTTTTTTATATACTCTAATCATGCACATGAAATTCAATGCAACATCCACTCTGATTATTCTCAATCTTGTATGCAATTTCTGGGAGCCTATCTGTTACTAATTTATGTCAGATGAAAAATATCTGTGATGTGTTCAATAATGGTGGTGGTCAACTTGTGATTTGTCCTAAAGTATAATTGCTTCACAATATTTAGTTAATCTTTTGGAGAACTTTTTTTGTTTGTCATGTTTTGACTATTTTAACCTGGTTATTATAGTGCTTAATGTTTTTCCCAAAGAGATGGCTACTGAAGTATGTATTTATTTAAATGCAAGACACACATCAAATGCTGTATGTTATGTAATTTTGGGAATTAAATTCTACCAATCACCTCTGATGTTTGCCATTTGTTTCTGCCTAGGTTTCTTTGCCATTTGTTTCGGCCTAGGTTTCTTTGCCATTTGTTTCTGCCTAGGTTTCTTTGCCATTTGTTTCTGCCTAGGTTTCTTTGCCATTTGTTTCTGCCTAGGTTTCTTTGCCATTTGTTTCGGCCTAGGTTTCTTTGCCATTTGTTTCGGCCTAGGTTTCTTTGCCATTTGTTTCGGCCTAGGTTTCTTTGCCATTTGTTTCGGCCTAGGTTTCTTTGCCATTTGTTTCGGCCTAGGTTTCTTTGCCATTTGTTTCGGCCTAGGTTTCTTTGCCATTTGTTTCTGCCTAGGTTTCTTTGCCATTTGTTTCTGCCTAGGTTTCTTTGCCATTTGTTTCTGCCTAGGTTTCTTTGCCATTTGTTTCGGCCTAGGTTTCTTTGCCATTTGTTTCGGCCTAGGTTTCTTTGCCATATTAATATACTGTATATACACACATTAAGGACACCTGCTTTTTCCATGACAGACTGACCATTTCGGTACAACCGCAATAACATCTGCTAAATATGTGCATGTGACCAATAACATTTAATTTGAAACCAGGTGAAAGCTATAATCCCATTCAGCTTGTGAATGGGCAAGACAAAAGTTAAGTGCCTTTGAACGGGGTATGGTGGCAGGTACACCGGTTTGTGTAAAGAACTGCAACGCTGCTGGCTTTTTCATGCTCAACAGTTTCCTGTGTGTATCATGAATGGTCCACCACCCAAAGGACATCCAGCCAACCTGACAACTGTGGGAAGGAGGGGTGAAACTCAATATTAGGAAAGTGTTCCGTATACTCGGTGTATATATTTTTCAAATGAATGATCTCCACCTCACATAAGGCAACTAAATACTGAACAATTTAAACAATTGCCCCACCCTTCCCCCAAAACACGTAAATATTTTACTATAAATTGTGCCTTCCTGTATTATACTTGTTAATTATATTCTACTTAGCCATTTACTTTATGGTCGTATTATTTCTTATTGTGCATTGTCGAGAAGGAACCTGCATGTAAGCATTTCGTTGGATGGGGCATACCATGTGTATCCCGTACATATGTCTAATGGTTTAACATTTAAAATGAATTAATTACTTAATTTGTTATTACGATAGAAATTGACTTACAAACAAAATGTTAACAGACTGCCTGGGCAGGTTGGAGACTTCTGAAAGCCAAGTCTGGCTACGGAACCCTTATGAGTTCAAACCTAAGATGAGGCATGGCTACGGAACCAATAAGAGTTCAAACCAAAGGACGAGGGAAGCGTTCTCTATTTACCTTTTGTTTTGCTAGCTAAGAACAGAGCCGAGGTTAGCTAGCAAGCAAACGGTGGAGGAAGAGATGGAGAGACTACTGGTGATGAAAAAACACTATTTGTTGTCAATTAGATGTAATTTCAATGTCCATTATTTGCAGTCAATTTATGTTTAAATAATATTTTGTTTTCATGCAACTTTCATGTAGCTTTATAGAGCTAGCTACTGTACTGGTAGTATCGTCACGTCGTTAGTCTCCTGTGTTGTGGCTAAACGAGCGGGATTGAATGATACACTAGAAACGCCAGAGATAGTCGGGCTTTGCTGTCTCTCAAACTAGTTTCCCCCCTATGATTCATAATCAAATTCTCACACATACAAAACGCAGTAGTAACTGGCTAGAACACATAGCTAGTTGGCTAAAAAGAGAAGCAACGTTACCGTTATTTGGCTAGCTAACGTTAGCTTGCTAACTGGGCCTGGAATGGAGCCAGGTGATTTGCGTGTGAACCCAGCCGGCTCCGGAGACCCCGAAGTGGGCGAATTGAGGGAAGAGACGCCTGGTGCGGATGCTGAGGTGAAGGGCGGGGAACCAAATGACAAGGAAATTAATGGAGATACAGCTGAAACGGTGCTAAAAGAGAAAGACAACTGCGAGGGAGAAGAGTGTACAGAGAAAGAGAAGAACGAAGGTGAACTACACAGCCCATATGAAGAGGAATTGGATCCCAGAATTCAGGTGGCGAAAAATTGACCGAACCCTTTTATAATACATTTTAATCTCAATGGGATTTCCTGGTCTATAAGACGTAGCTAACGGTTTACAAAATTAGTTGCATGCATGATATTAACTGATTGTGTTGTTACAAACCAACTAATCAAAGTATCTGCTTCCTTCTGTGCTCCCTCATATATTTTCTGTTTCCAGGAGGAGTTGGAACACCTCAACGAGGCCAGTGTAAAAATCAACCAACTAGAACTGCACTTGGATGTAAGTGGATATCATCACTTCTTCCATGATAAATCTGGCCCCATACATCGACCCTTTCCGTACTGATCAGTTTTTTTTCCAAAGAATCAATCGTCAGTTCATTTTCAATTCCCATAATATGCTGTAAACCCATTGTTAATCTGGAAAATATGCTTTAAATGATCAGAAATGCCCATTACAATGAAATCTGATTAGGAATTCCTTTTTTATATGTGTAGGATGCCAGATCGGGTTATAGGAAGATCCTCACAGACTCAGCCAGAAAACTGAACGCCCACAGCTCCCAGCTTGGTACCTGCATCGAGAAGGCCAGGCCCTACTATGAGGCTCGTCGACTTGCCAAGGAGGTACTGTTGTACATGCGCTGTGGTATTTGCAACAACAAATTTCAAGAGTTCTTTATCACTGAATCAAAATATGGGACTCGGTGCAGTATTTGCCATTCACCTGCTCGTCCCACTTTTCTCAAATCTCAACAACAGTTTGATTGTTTGTCCCACGTGGTTGGTTGCTGTGCAACTGCATGCACTATTCTCTCAGTATCTGATTGGCTGTCCCTCTCACAGGCTCAACAGGAGACCCAGAAGGCGGCGCTGAGCTATGAGCGGGCCGTCTCCATGCACACGGCTGCCAGGGAGATGGTGTACGTGGCAGAGCAGGGCCTCATGGCTGACGGCAGGAACACCCTGGACCCCACCTGGCAGGAGATGCTCAACCATGCTACCTCTAAGGTAACAGGGGAAATCCCAGATACCGCTATAACTGCATCAATACAACATAAAATGCTAAATATGTTAATCAGTTAGTATGTGAGCGAGTTGATATGGTATTCATTTAATCAGTATTTCCCTTACAATCCCCACCCCACCGCCAAGTAGCTATGTTCCCCCATGACTAAAACTGGTTTAAAATTAGTTTGGCAGTTAGCCTTGTTTGGCAGGATATTGGTCAACTATGCTACCTCCAAGGCAACATGGGAAACCGCAACTACCAGTGTAAGCAGTATTCCAGGTTATGTGTTGCATTCTATATCATTCCATCAAACGTCATCAATGTGTAGGCTATTTGAGGTGGCTGATATGGAATACATTGAATCAGTATTTTCCTTACCATTCCCCACCCCCTGGGTACTGTAGTTATTTTCTCCTATGCCTAAACTCTATTTTTAATTGGATTGCTCTCAATTAGTTAGGCAGTATATTTTGTTAGGATACTGATTGTTGTGTTTTCCCGTCTTAACATTTTGTATGGTTGTGTGCAAGGTGAACGAGGCAGAGGAGGAGCGCCTACGCAGCGAACGGGAGCACATGCGTGTCACCCACTCTTGTCAGACGGCAGAGGCTCGAGTCCAGACCCTGCAGAAATCTCTCAAGAGGGCCATCGTTAAGTCCAAACCTTACTTCGAGCTCAAGGCCCAGTTCAACTACATACTTGAGGTACATAGATATATAATATACAGTGCATTTGGAAAGTATTCAGACCCCTTGACTTTTTACACATTTTGTTACATTACTTCCGTTTTCTAAAATGGATTAAATGAATTAATTCTACACACAATACCCCATAATGACAAAGTGAAAACAGGTTTTTAGACATTTTTGTACATTTGATAAAAAACAGAAGTAGGCACACACCTGTCTATAAAGTGGGCTCCAACATTACTGGTACCCCTGACTGGCACTGCACAAACAATACATAATAAAATATAAACAATATAAATATAGAGAGAATCTCGAAATACTGGACTTTATTAATGTTTCAATGGAACCCACCAAAATCATTTGATTTTTAATTAAATCAATGTCCTCCAAATCAAGGTTTCACAATTAATGGCACCCTTAAAGATTATTGTAAATAACATCTACCAAAATTTAAACCAGGAATTAAATTCCACTTATTTAAGGTGATCAAAGTCTTAAGGAACTGTATTGAGCTATTACATCACTTCCTGTTTCACTAGGGAATAAAAATGAGGTAACACGCATGCAATATCCCTTTGTCATCCAACACCATGAAGGAAACAAATGAACTGGCAGTACAAAGGAGACAGATGGTCGTGGACCTTTGTAAATCTGGTAATGGCTACAAGAATATCCACAAATGATTGAATATACCACTGAGCACTGTCAGGGAAATTATGCAAAAAATGCAAAAGATATGGAACAGTTGAAAACCTCACGGGTAGTGGACGCAAATGCATTTTGCCCCCCAGCATAGGGAGGAGGATGGTGAGCGAAGCAACAAAATCCCCAAGAATCACTGAAAGAATTGCAGGCCTTGGTGGCGTCTTGGGGTCACTAGGTTTCAAAAAGCACCATCCGACGCCACCTCCACAGGCTCTTTGGAAGGTTTGCCAGAGGAAAGCCCTTTCTGACCCCAAGACACAGATGCAAGTGCTTGGAGTTTGCCAAACGTCATTTAAATTATGTCTGGAAGAAGGTACTCTGGTCAGATGAGACCAAAATTGAACGTTTTGGTCCGATACAGCATTGGCATGTTTGGCGTTGAAACAGAGATGCATACAAGGAGAGACACCTCATACCCACGGTGAAATATGGTGGTGGGTCAGTGATGTTTTGGGGCTGTTTTAATTCCAGAGGTCCAGGGGCACTGGTTAAGATGAATGGCATAATGAATTCCACCAAGTATCAGGCAATTTTGGCTGACAATCTGGTTGCCTCTGCCAGAAGGCAGTAGGTGGACTTTCCAACAAGACAATGACCCAAAACATACCTCAAGATCACAGAAATGGTTCTGTGACTACAAAATCAATGTTCTGCCATGGCCATCTGTCGCCGGACCACAATCCAATCAAAAACCTGTGGGCTGAGTTGAAGCTGAGATAAGCTCAAACCTAAGAATGTGAAGGATCTTGAAAGGATCTGGTCCAAAATCCCTCCAAATGTGTTCCTTAACCTTGTCAAACATTACAAATTGACTCCATGCTGTTACCCTTGCCAGAGGTATGTTGCACTAAGTACTAAATGAGGAGTGACAATAATTATGAAACCTTGATCTTGATTACATTTATTTACTATTAGTATTAAATAATTGTATGATTTTGGTTAGTTCCATTGAAACATTAATAAAGTACAGTATGGCCTCCCAGGTGGCGCAGTGGTTAAGGGTGCAGTTATGCAGCGCCAGCTGTGCCACCAGAGACTCTGGGTTCGCGCCCAGGCTCTGTCGTATCCGGATGCGACCAGGAGATCAACAATTAGCATAGCGTCGTCTGGGTTAGGGAGGGTTTGGCCGGTAGGGATATCCTTGTCTCATCGCGCACCAGGGGCTCCTGTGGCGGGCCGGGCGCAGTGCACGCTAACCAAGGTTGCCAGGTGCACCGTGTTTCCTCCGACACATTGGTGCGGCTAGCTTCCGGGTTGGATGTGCGCTGTGTTAAGAAGCAGTGTGGCTTGGTTGGGTTGTGTATCGGAGGACGCATGACTTTCAACCTTCATCTCTCCCGAGCCCGTACGGGAGTTGTAGCGATGAGACAAGATCGTAGCTACTAACAATTGGATACCATGAAATTGGGGGTAAAATAAAATAAAAAATAAACTACAGTATTTCTCAAGTTGGTGTTTTGAGATTATATCTAATTATTTTAAAGCATTGTTTGTTTATTTTAAAGTATTGCCAGTCAGGCGTGCCAGTAATTTTGGAGCCCAATGTATAAGGTCCAGCAGTTGACAGTGCATGTCTGAGCAAAAACCAAGCCGTGAGGTCAAAGGAATTGTCCATAGAGCTCTGAGAAAGGATTGTGTCGAGGCACAGATCTGGGGAAGGGTACCAAAAAATGTCTGCAGCATTGAAGGTCCCCAAGAACATAGTGGCCTCCATCATTCTTAAATGGAAGAAGTTTGGAACCACCAAGACTCTTCCTAGAGCTGGCTGCCTGGCCAAACTGAGCAATCGGTGGTGAAGGGCCTGGGTCAGGGAGGTGACCAAGAACCTTATGGTCACTCTGACAGAGCTCCAGAGTTGCTCTGTGGAGATGGGAGAACCTTCCACGAGGACAACCATCTCTGCAACACTCCACCAATCAGGCCTTTATGGTAGAGTGGCCAGACGGAACCCACTCCTCAGTATAAGTCACTTGACAGCAAACTTGGAGTTTGCCAAAAGTTACCTAAAGGACTCTCGTTCCATGAGAAACTCGATTGTCTGGTCTGATGAAACCACCAAGATTGAACTCGTCACGCTTGGCATTCAAGCCAAAGTCTGGAGGAAACCTGGCACAATCCCTACGGTTTAAGCATGGTAGTAGCAGCATCATGCTGTGGGGTTTGTTTTTCAGGTGCAGGGACTGGGAGACTAGTCAGGATCAAGAGTAAGAGGAACAGAGCCAAGTACAGAGAGATCCTTGATGAAAACCTACTCCAGAGCGCTCAGGACCTCCGACTGGGGCGAAGGTTCTCCTTCCGACAGGACAATGACCCTAAGCACACAGCCAAGACAACGCAGGAGTGGCTTCGGGACAAGTCTGAATGTCCTTGAGTGGCCCAGCCAGAGCCGGGACTTGAACCCAATTGAACATCTATGTAGAGACCTGAAAATAGCTGTGCATTGACGCTCCCCATCCAACCTGACCGAGCTTGAGAGGATCTGCAGAGAAGAATGGGAGAAACTCCCCAAATACAGGTGTGCCAAGCTTGTAGCATCATACCCAAGAAGACTCAAGGCTGTAAACGCTGCAAAAAGTGCTTCAATGTACTGAGTAAAGGGTCTGAATACTTGTGTGTAGATTGAGGGTGGGAAATATATATGATCCATTTTAGAATAAGGCAGTAACAAAACAAAATGTGGAAAAAGTCAAGGGCTCTGAATACTTACCGAATGCACTGTATATGATGTATAACAGTGAAGGCTGCTGAGGGGAGGACAGCTCATAATTATGTCTGGAACGGAGGAAATGGAATGGCATCAAACACATGGAAACCATGTGTTTGGTATATTTGATACCATTCCACCTGTTTCCACTCCAGGCACTACCACTAGCCCATCCTCCCCAATTAAGGTGCCACCAACCACCTGTGATATTTAATATATATTGCAGTTAATATATATGTAATTTCAAGCTGTTATTGTAAGAAAAGCAGGGAAATGGTTGATACAGCGCTGTCATGTCCGTCCATGATCGCTCCTGTTGGTTATTGTTTCCTCTTTGGCCTCAAACCAAGGAGGAAGAAATATTGTATGTTGCTCTGTCTTTTCTCTCCATCATATTGGGTTTTCTGTGACTTCAGGAGCACAAAACCAAAGTGATGCAGCTGGAGGAGCATGTGACCAAAGTGAAAAATCGCTACTCTGTCGCCCTGCACAACCTGGAGCAAATCAGCGAGGCCATCCATGCTCAGCGGGGGCGGGACCAAACCGATAGTGGACAAACAATGGCCTGTGGTGGGCGGAGTCCCCCTATTGGGGCTGAGTCGGACAGTGTGGTGTGTGGTGACGAGGGCGGGGCATGTGGAGGAGGGGCAATGGAGACTGATAGGGTGAACAGAAGCGGTGTGGTGGATAAGAAAATTGGGCTGGTGGAGAAATACAGGGAGAGCGGGGGAGAGAGGCCCGAGACGCATGGAGAGAGAGCAGGGTCAGATTCCCTCTCTGTCTTCAGTCTGCAGACCATCGCTTCTGACCTGGAGAAATGCGATTCCATCGAACACCTCGGAGAATTTAGCGATGTGGGCAGTCTGCCTGGGGAGGATGGAGAGAATGAGAGAGGAGGAGGAAGGGAAAGAAGGGAAGGGCAAATGCAGCGCCAACAGCAGTTCCTGAAGCAACATCACAGGAGCTTCAGCTTGTGAGAGCTGTCCTTATCGTTTATAGTTTATCAATTGAAAACAAGTGTCCGGTCGAGCTAGCTCATTATCCTGGCAAAAGACCAAAATATAAAATATGACAAATCAGATCTGCTGTATCTAAAGTAACACATTTTAAACAGGGGGGTATGATATTCAGTAGTCGCAAAGCACAGGTACGTTGACAAGACCTGAAAATATAAGGAGCCTGACAGGTTTTGCATCATATTACAACACTACTGAAACTCCTAGACTGTACATGCCTCTGAGATTAGCTGCTTTACTTCCTTTATTCTGGCAATAACGAAACCTTAGACACGTATGTCCTAGTGCATGAAGGAACAATCAAAGTAAGAGACTACAATAAACATGACAACTGGGAGCCCTATTCAATCTAAACGGTAGTAACTGAATTTCTGGTGTAAGATAAAATCAATGTTTTTTTGCAACAAAAAAGTAAGTGTGAATTCATATTGTTTATTTTAGGACAAATGTAAACGCGTATTGTAAAAAGTGCAAGAACAATTCGTTTTTTTGTACATATTCTGAAAACCTGGTTTCAGGGTTCAAATCAATAGGACCCCAAAACAAACTAGAGAGTTAAACTCCATTCTGACAACTTGCTTGATGACAGAAAGCACTCCATACTATTTATTTAGAGTTTTATTATATGTGTACTAGTATTCAGGTCTAACTAAACATTTTTATAAATTGTTCATAAAATATTACGCTGGCATAATATTATGTTTTACTTGTTTCAATTTTAAGCCCATAATTTTAAGATCCTTTGTTTTTGTATTTTTTTTAAATAAAATAATTTCCCAATATATTGTTTCTTTAGAGCCTCCTGGGTCGTAAACTGAAATGTGCCTTGTCCTTGACACAGTACTACGCAAACAAAGACAGCATAGCACTGGCTGCAATAACACACTGTTCAGATCTGTGTATACAGTATTAAACTGTGGTCAACAGTTGAGAAATACTCCCATGAAGGACATGCTTTTGACCATATGTTTAATTTGAAATGTGAATCATCTGTGAGTCATCCTAACTCTGTTTTGCCTGGACTTGTGATATTTATTTTATTAATTTGAATATGTTGTCTGTGTACTGCTTTGGCAAAGTGAAGGGTACAAGGAATGTAGTCAATGGATTAAATGTAAGTTTGTGTATAATTAAACCATTTATAGAGAAAATAATGAAATGTACAGATTTATTTGAATGTCTTTGTATAGTTATTTTAAAGGGAGCTTATTTAATGCTGGTTATCTGCTGTATTCCTGAATCGACCTCAGTCTCTGTCCCGCTCTTTACATACTTCCAATATATCTATCTCTTCCCCTCATTCTCTCAGCCATAGAAATAGAATGACTAGCAATTGTATTTCTATGCTTTCAACCCTTCAATTATTGTCCATTTGATGTCTTCCTCTTTATTTATTCATTAAGTGGTGCAGTAGTGTGATGTCACCCAGCTATATAGTACAGTTCACCGTTGTTATTTACATGTATGCAATATCAAACAGATAAAAAATAAAATAAGAGGAATCTTGACTTTTTGCCATTTTAAGACCCAATATGTTGTATTTTGCAATCTGTCTTCTACTTCAACACTACATAAGGATGAAGATGTGATACTAAATTTCAGATTTAGAAGAAGAGGAGAATATGGGGTTTGCAGAAAAAGCGAGAGAGTTGGAAGGAGACAGGAAAAGAGGAGTTATTTTATCCCCCTGCTTCAATTATTCAACAGGATATAAATATGAAGGAGACTGTGTGCTCTCAGGAATAGATGTCTGGAGAAGAGGAGGGAGAGGGGTACCAAATCCTGTATTATAAGAACATCTCTGGTGTTACTAACGCTGAAAATAGAGGTTCAATGTTGTAGAAACTATGTATGCCTGCTTTATTGACATAGGATCTGAAGGCTTAATACTGGCTTAATAAAGTGCATGTATTGGGAATCTTCCATATTTCTTATTGCGTATAAATACTTAACCGATTAGGATAACTCCATAACGTTTATCATAAATGTAAAACTCTTCGATTTGCTAAGATCACGATTTGCTGGTGTGGCCCAATACGTAAACATGCATCTTTGAAAAGGAGATGTGTGCGTGAGAAAATGACTTTACGCACGGTAGGCCTACCTACGTACGTCTCTATCATGACGTCGTGAATTAGCTGGAGATTGTAGGGAGAGCAAAAGGGAGGGAGTGTGAGGATTCGGTGTTTCGTCGTACATGGGGAAGCGATTGTACATAGTGCGTGTATTTATATGTACATTTTTCGTTTCTGACTTCTCACCATACGAAATTAAGTAGATGGCAATAGACTGATTAATACGGTTGTTTTTGACATTCAATGTATACGCTATGCACGGGGACCGGGTTGCCATTTATAGCCATACAAACATAGCCATACAATACGTTGCAAAGAAGCACATTTGACCAAATAATTCGACATTTGGGTGATCTCAAACGAGTCGCAACCGATGGACATACGGTCATCTTGACTGAGCGCGTCGAAAGTATTTGTAAGTACACATTATTACATGCTACAATATCTTACTCAGTATGCAACTTAAACAATGGTGTATAATTCTAATGAATCAAGATTGCATAAATGTGGCTGTTTGTATTATATTTGTATTCAGATGACTGTTCTACTCTAGCCTTTGGTAATTGTATTCTCGTAAATGACAGGTTTCGCCAAGCAGCAACGACTTTACATTGTTTTTTATTATCGTAGCATAATATAACACACAGTCCCACCTATTAATGACGTTAGTTTATCTTTAGATTTATTGCGCACGTTTTCAGTGAATGTATTTATGCTATGGGAATGAACGGCAACCTAGAATTGACCTGAAATCCGAACTTCTCAAATCTGAATTCTGCAAACGGATATAGGGCTGGCCTTCTTCCATAGGCCGTCAAGGATTCCCGGCCGTGTCAACACGGACCAGCAACTACCGGTAGCCTACTGTTGGTGGCACCTTAAGAGCTACCCTCATTAAAGCGTTTGTAGGCAATATCAGTCCAGTGCACGTGTTTGGATGTTTAAATCCACCTGCGCACCATTGTAAACATATGTCTATTTTTGCATTGCTTTAGCATTTCTCTAATAGCATGTCAGATGTGGCTTGCTTAATAAATAAACTACATCTCTTGGATGGAATGTTGTGTCGCCGTTTTGGTCTCTGGCTTAGATAAATCTCTGTGATGCCGTGGGTGCTGCTGTCCATGGTCCTGAAATATGTTTCTCTATGCTCGTCCCAGTTGGAATCTTTTGTTCAGATACATCCGCTGTCCATGGTGTAGAAATGATTCTTTCTGCACCTAAAGATATAGAGCAGCTTGTTGATTTAATATAGGCCACTGATATTACCATAATATTTATTAAACTGGCTAGCTTGATACATTTTAATCTGTCTGATCCATACCTCGCTCACAGTTTGCTTTTATGTATCTCAGTGTGTGAGGAGTGTCTCCCACTGTGTTGTCCCTCTCTAGCTCGCTCCTTGCTCTCTCTCTCTCTGTCTCACACATGCTTCTCGTTGCATTACCCACTTTCTCTCTCTCTCCCGTGTTTGTCTCTTCCTGCATGCTCTTGTTAGTGCTCTAAAAATACACCATAATGCAAATGAAGTATCCAACAGTGTCTGTCTTCCTTCACTACCCTTCCCTTCCTTCCCACCATCTGTCTCATGGTGGAGCTTTGTTACACACTGTCCTCTCTCTATCTCTCCCTCTTTTCGTGTGACAACATGATGAAGTTGCATTCATTATTCAGCATTTCAAATGAGTGGCTATATTTAGGTGTATTTATACTTTAATACACACTCTTATGGCTGCTGTGTTGTCTGTGTTAGCACTGAAAGCACACTGTTGGACTGAATGAGCCATCTTAACCTATCCCACTCCACTGTGGGAGGAGCTCATGAAATCTGTACATTATGTGCAGGGTTATGGCAGAGTGAGTTCTGCTCTCATACTATCTCTCTATAGCGCATGGAGCCAGCACATATTAGTAACAACTAACACACTGGTCTTTAGCGGCAGGAGCACGACTCACTGAACTGTGTAGGTGAGGTTTTTGTTCTAGATGAATAGTGTACATATGAAGGTTGGTGTATGTTGTTGTTTGGGCAGTTGTTTAGATGATAATCTGGGTTGTCCTTGTCAATGGTTATGAATTACATTACCTGTCAAAAGTTAACATCTACTCATTCAAGGGTTTTTCTTTATTTGTACTATTTTCTACATTGTAGAATAATAGTGAAGACATCAAAACTATGAAGAAACACATATGGATGTAGTAACCAAAAAAAGTGTCAAACAAATCAAAATATTTGAGATTCTTCAAAGTAGCCACCCTTTGCCTTGATGACAGCTTTAAACAGTCTTGGCATTCTCTCAACCTGGTTCATGAGGTAGTCACCTGGAATGCATTTCAATTAACAGGTGTGCCTTCTTAAAAGTTAATTTGTGGAATTTCTTTCTTAATGCGTTTGAGCCAATCCGTTGTGTTGTGACAAGGTAGGGGAGGAGTATACAGACGATAGCCCTATTTGGTAAAATACCTAGTCCATATTATAGCAAAAACAGCACAAATAAGCAAAGACAACCGACAGTCCATCATTACTTTAAGACATGAAGGTCAGTCAATACGGAAAATGTCAAGAACTTTTGAAGTTTCTTCAAGTGCAGTCCCAAAAACCATCAAGCACTATGATGAAACTGGCTCTCATGAGGACTGCCACCGGAATAGAAGACCCAGAGTTACCTCCACTGCAGAGGATAGGTTCATTAGAGTTACCAGCCTCAGAAATTGCAGCCCAGGTAAATGCTTCACAGAGTGTAAGTAACAGATCTCAACATCCACTGTTCACAGGAGACTGCGTGTATCAGGCCTTCATGGTTGAATTGCTGCAAAGAAACCACTACTAAAGGACACCAATAAGAAGAAGATACTTGTTTGGGCCAAGCAATTCGAGCAATGGACATTAGACTGGTGGAAATTTGTCCTTTGGTCTGGAGTCCAAATGTAAGATTTTTGGTTCCATTTGCCTCGTCTTTGTAAGACGCAGTGTGGGTGAACAGATGATCACCACATGTATTTCCAACCATAAAGCATGGACGAGGAGGTGTTATGGTGTGGGGGTGTTTTGCTGGTGACACTGTGATTTGTTTAGAATTCAAAGCACACTTTTCCAGCATGGCTACCACAGCATTCTGCAGCAAAACACCACCCCATCTGGTTTGGACTTAGTGGGACTATAATTTATTTTTCAACAAGACAATGACCCAACACACCGCCAGCCCGTGTAAGGACTATTTTACCAAGAGGGAGAGTGATGCATCAGATGACTTGGCCTCCACAATTCCCTGACCTCAACCAAATTGAGATGGTTTGGGATGAGTCGGACTGCAGAGTGAAGGAAATCAGCCAACAAGTGCTCAGCATATGTGGGAACTCCTTCAAGACGGTTGGAAAAGCATTCCACGTGAAGCTGGTTGAGACAATGCCAAGAGTGTGTGAAGCTGTCATCAAGGTAAAGAAAAGCAGTTGAATGAGTAAGTGTTCTAAAAAAAAAAATCACCAGTAGTGTATGTGTTTGACTGTCCCATTATGAATGTTGGTATCTCCAATAAACTTGAGGTTTTTGTTACGATATAATGACTGTACTTCTGTATAGAGTCTGTTGACTTCCCTCTGTCTCTACCTTTCATTTTCTTATTTAATCCTTTAGTTTTTTTTTCTCTCTCTCTCTCTCTCTCCCCAGATCCAGTAATGGCACAGCTATTGTTTCTTATAATTCTGTATGCTCTGCCATCTCTTGTTGTGGCCATACATAATTCAACAACTGGAGGTAATTATGGTGTTTGTGTGTGTACATGTGTGTGCAAAGTGTGTTTGTGTAAGTGTGTTAGCAGTTAGAAATACTGTAGAGATTGCAAAATGACCTAAATGGAGCATCATCACAATGTTGCTGAATGCATGGAGGAAGGCGTTAGATGGAGTGAGGATTATAATTGGAGTGTAATACATCTCATGGCTGTAATGTAGACTACTGTAAGTGATTATTCTTCCACACATGTCTTTCTCTCGTCCTTTTTAGGCTGTGCCATCATCCGTCCTCCCAGAGATGGAGGCATCCGCTACAGAGGCCTGACACAAGAACAGGTACAGTACTCTCAATACCATCGCAGTATATTCTTTAAAAAAAGGTGCTATCTAGAACCTAAAAGGGTTATTCGGCTGTCCCTGTAGGAGAACCCTTTTGGGTTCCATGTAGAACCCTTTCCGGAATTTCTACATGGAACCCAAAAGGGTACTCCCGTGAGGACAGCTGAAGAACCCTTTTTTCTAAGAGTGTACTACCACTGTTATCACAGTACTGTCAAAAGCCCTTACTCCTTTAATCATATCCAACCCTAGATAAAGTAGAAATAGCTCATATAGTTGCTTGTAAATTCTGACATTATCGCCCCTTTGCTTCTCTCTACCATGGCCATATCTAGCAACCATGTTCTTGTTGTCCTAATCATAGCAAAGCATGGAAGCCTATAGGAAAAATGACTCATTGGTCAGGTGATGTACATATTTAAAGACAGCTAAACATATATCTACATCATCTATTTCTGTGTGCAGATTCGCAATGTGCAGATCCTACCAGTGGACTACGAGATAGAGTACATCTGCAGGGGGAACAGGGTCATCGTGGGCCCTAAGGTCAGGAAGTGCCTTCCCAACGGCACATGGACTGATATCACACAGCACAGCAGGTGTCGTAAGTACTCTCTACTTTATTTACAGCCAACCAGTTTAACTTCATTGTCACTCTATTGTCACTCTCTAAGGGTAAATTCCCTCTTCAATGCCTGTCAAGAGTGAATTCCTGGATTGACTAGACTATATCACTGCCACTACTTAAGAATATCTCTGATGTATCATTGATCACCACTCTGCTCTGTGTTCATTTCATCAACAATAACTATGACAAAATATTTGTCAACAACCTATTTTTCCTGACGAAAACGAATCACGATAACGAGAAGCCATTAAAAAACAAAAACGGTAACAAGTTAGTTTTCATTTTAGTTGATGAAAATGTGACGATATGATAATTCCACATGAGACAAATTGGCATTCAATTTGACATTAAGCTCCTTTTCATCTGTTTTTTCCAATCATAAATATGTATGCCTTTGCAGAATATGTAACGCAATCCTCACATTGGCAGAATTAACGTCTTTCAGTTGCACGGTCTGATTGAGCCGCGGTGATCTGCCCAGCTCTCCCACACATGTCACTTCAGTCACTCGTCAAACTTTTTAACTGATGCATAGCCAGCAGGCCAGGACACTTCCATTGTAACTAACCTTAACTAGAAAGAATGTTTAGTCTCTCTTACTTTCAATGTAGGCTTAGTTTTGCTTTGATCACATCGGACTGGAAGCTCTATTTTCCAATGTGCGCTGTTCTTCATCTGTGTTGATGCTCTCACGGTCGGAAAATGTGAGCGCAGTTTATTTCAGATTGGAAATATTTAATGCTATTTGCTGAGTATTAGGAGTATTAGCCGACCAGCTGGCTCTCTTTCTGTCGAACCATCTGGTTTCCGAGCGCCTCAGAACGGGACTTGACAGGAAGCCTATGGCAGGAGCGGACGAAACAACTACTGGTTTTAATTGGCTGATCTCTCAGCCTATCACCATCTACCGCAACCCTTAGAACCTCCCTCTAAGTGTCCTGCTTCCGGTGGGCAGTATTATTATTTTTTTGTGTTCGTGTGCAACGAAGAGAACGGTTAGCTCGTGCAACATGGATATTACAGAATCTACTATATCTTAAGTGTGTAAACAGCATTCAGTGACATCAGTCTCTCTCGTGTTACAGGACGGCTAGCAGAGTTACGCTGGCTAGCTATTAGCATGAACGGCGATATGTGACGCACCATAACAAAACTTTTCTGCATCGATTTGGTGCCACTCCTCACAGTCGTGTGATTCGCTCAGAATTTGAATTGATTATCATGTCCCTCAGTAAATCCCAAACGGTCCCCACTGTTACCAGGCTCTATGCGTCAGCAATTGGAGCCTGGAGACGAGGTTAGGAGTACAGTAATAATTCTGGCATTGTTGGAAAGCTCAGATTCTCCCCCTTTTAAAGGAATCACTGTTATTTACCCCCATCCAATGGTTATGATTGGGAGAGAAGAGCTCTATGCCTAAATTGTTTGACCTGTAGCCAAGGGTTTGAAGCTTATATGGTAATAGTATGTCTAGTTGGACAAGTCTGTTTGAATGTGCACATGAAGGAAGTAAGAGGTAAATACATTATACATACAAAAGTATGTGTATGTAACAGTTTAGCTTCCGTCCCTCGCCTCGAACCAGGGGCCCTCTGCACACATCAACAGGGGAACAACTACATCAAGGTCTCAGAGCGAGTGACATCACTCAGAGCGATTGAAATGCTATTAGCGCGCACCACTGCTAACTAGCTAGCCATTTCACATCGGTTACATGGACACCCCTTCAAATGAGTGGATTCGGCTATTTCAGGCACACCCGTTGCTGACAGGTGAATAAAATCGAGCACACACCCATACAATCACCATAGAAAACATTGGCAGTAGAATGGCCTTACTGAAGAGCTCAGCAACATTCCAATGTGGCACCATCATAGGATGCCACCTTTCCAACAATTCAGTTCGTCATATGTCTGCCCTGCTAGAGATGCCCTGGTTAATTGTAAGTGCTGTTATTGTGAAGTGGAAACGTCTAGGAGCAACAATGGCTCAGGCACAAAATGGTAGGCCACAGAAGCTCACAGAAAGGGAGTGCAACACTCACTACCGAGTTCCAAACTGCCCCTGGAAGCAACATCAGCACAATAACTGTTCATCGGGAGCTTCATGAAATGAGTTTCCATGGCCAAGCAGCAGCACAGAAGCCTAAAATCATCATGCGCAATGCCAAGCTTCGGCTAGAGTGGTGTAAAGCTCGCCTCTATTGGACATTGGAGAAGTGGAAACGTGTTCTCTGGAGTGATGAATCACACTTCACTATCTGGCAGTCCGACAGACTAATCTGGGTTTGGCAGATGCCAGGAGAACGCTATCTGCCCGTATGCATAGTGCCAACTTTACAGTTTGGTGGAGGAGGAATAATGGTCCGGGGCTGTTTTTCATGGTTCGGGCTAGGCCCCTTAGTTCCAGTGAAGGGAAATTCTATGATTCCAACTTTGTGGCAAAAGTTTGGGGAAGGCCCTTTCCTGTTTCAGCATGACAACATACCTCCTGTGCACAAAGCGAGGTCCATACAGAAATAGTTTGCCGAGATTGGTGTGGAAGAACTTGATTGGCATGCACAGAGCCCTGACCTCAAACCCATCGAATACCTTTGGGATGAATTGGAATGCTGACTGTGAGCCAGGTCTAATCGCTCAAATTCAGTGCCCGACCTCACTAATGCTCCTGCGGCTGATTGGAAGAAAGTCAATGTTCCAACATCTAGTTGAAAGCCTTCCCAGAAAAGTGGAGGCTGTTATAGCAGCAAAGGGGGGAGGAGGGGGGGGGGCAACTCCATATGAATTCCCATGATTTTGGAATGAGATGTTGGACGAGCAGGTGTCTATATACTTTTGGTCATGTAGTGAATGAATTATTTAATTGGAAAGAAATGCACTGACTAAAACAAGACAAAAATTGTCCAGATTTATTGTTGACTGATAATAACTAAAAGTAACAAAGAAGGAAATTATTCAAATGTGACTGCCATTTATTTGAAGACTAAAACTAAATAGAAAAAAGATGCCAAAATAAACACTGGTGCCGTATTAGCCTGAGTGCCAGTCTGTTTTCTGCTCTCTTGCCAACTCCTTGTAGAATTGTCATGCCATATTTGTTCCATAAGGAGTTGGCATGAGAGCAGAAACACACTGGAAGTTAGTACATGTCATGTAAATATGACTGCTGTCATTCCCACTAACCTTCCTCCCACTACCCTGCCCATCTCTCTCCCAGTGCTGCTGTGCCCTCGTGTGTGGACGTCCCTGGAGAATGGGAGGGTGGCGCTGAAGCCCCCTGGGCCACCGGTGGAGGGCACCGTGCTGCACTACAGCTGCCATGCTGGCTTCATGCTGGAGGGCAGGAACATCACACACTGCACCAAACTGGGCAAGTGGGACTCACCCAAACCGGTCTGCCTCTGTAAGTGCGGAATGGAATCCCAATCTATTCATGTTATTCAATTGTGATGTTTGTGTTGATATTATATGTTTTGGTTTAGCTTCAAAATGGAAAAACAACACATATACTCCATGGAAACATACACAGACAAACATATATACGCTGAGTGTACAAAACATTAGGAACACCTTCCTAATATTGAGTTGCACCCCTTTTTCTCTCAGAACAGCCTCAATTTGTCGTGACATGGACTCTACAAGGTGTTGAAAGCGTTCCATAGGGATGCTGGGCCATGTTGACTCCAATGCTTCCCACAGTTGTGTCAAGTTGGCTGGATGTCCTTTGGATGGTGGACCGTTGTTGATACACAAGGGAAACAGTTGAGTGTGAAAAACCCATCAGCGTTGCAGTTCTTGACACACTTAAACCAGTGTGCCTGGCACCTACTACCATACCCCGTTCAAAGGCACTTAAGTCTCTTGTCTTGCTCATTCACCCTTTGAATGGCACACATACACAATCCATGTCTCAATTGTCTCAAGGCTTAAAAATCCTTCTTTAACTTGTCTCCCCATCACCTACACTGATGGAAGTGGATTTAATGAGTGACATCAATAAGGGATCATAGCTTTCACCTGGATTCACCTGGTCAGTCTTTGTCATGGAAAGAGCAGCTGTTCCTAATGTTTTGTACTCTGTGTACATTGATATATTGTCAATATAGTTGCGTGTCCAGGCATGTATTCTACAATGCTGTATATGCTTTGTTTTGTGTGCAAATCATAGGTGTGTGTATAGGTACAAATGATAAATGTTCAGCTTTTTTGGATGAAGGTCAATTGTATTTCCTTGAATCCTCGCATCCTCTCTCCTTGCCGCGTCCTCAAAACACAACGGCGGAGAAGGTCAGAGGTTCCTCCCCTTGGTTCCTCAAGAACTTAGGAGTCAATCATATGAATGTACCATCAAATGTGAACTGAGGATTATTTTACCTTTTGTTGTTCTAAATTTGTTTGTTGAGATTTTTTTTTCCTTCATGGATTGATGCGCTATACGTGTTACTCATGACACATGTACAGTACTCTATGCTCCTTAAATTGACATCAGTATGTAGGCCTACTGTAGACTACTTTTACTGTATTGTCTGTATACCCTGTGGAAGTGACGGCCACTTCCGCTTCACTTCCGGGTCATGTCCCAAAATCTCTCTAATGGATTTCAAGATTATATCACAAAATTAATTTAATATATATACAGCAAACAAATTTAGAACAACAAAAGGTAAAATAATCTTCAGTTCACATTTGATGGTACAAGGGAGGATGCGAGAAATCCAGGAAATACAATTGACATTCACCCCCTTGTTCTGTGTACTTGTCATAAACAGGGAGTTATAGTACTGTCACCTGGTGGACACAAGACATATTTTATGAATAATTGTGCAATACTCCATGATTGTGTGATAACCCATCAATTTTACATCTGTTCTCGTTTTGTAGTCTAAGAGTGGGCTTCATATTTGTTCATGTGTATATGTATATGTGCTTTGGTATGAATTTACTTCAACATATTTGACGCTCAAGAAGAAGCACGAAGCAGAGAATTTACAACCGTTTTATTTGAACTACACATATGAACTACATCTCCCACCAATCAGCTGTATATTTCTCTATTTTGAAAAGCTTGCAGGTCTCCATTTATTTGATATATTGTTTTCATTTTCAAACAGTACTGGCTGGCAAAAAAAAACTGCTTAATCTAATATACAAAACATCAAACTAACTGGTTCTTATCGTCCTTATCGCCAAGAGTGTGCAAAGTTGTCATCAAGGCAAAGGGTGGCTACTTAAAATATATTTTGATTTGTTGAACACTTTTTTGGTTATTACATCATTCCATATGTGTTATTTCATAGTTTTATATATATTCACATTTATTCTACAATGTAGAAAAATAAATAAATAAATGGAATGAGTTGGCGTGTCCAACCTTTTGACTGGTACTGTATAAATATTAAATTCATTTTATGATATAATCTTGAAGCCCATTAGAGAGATTTTGGGACATGACCCGGAAGTGAAGCAGAAGTGGCCGTCACTTCCACAGGTTATACAGACTACAGTAAAAGTAGTCTACAGTAGGCCTACATACTGATTTCAATTTATGGAGCATGGAGTACTGTACATGTGTCATGAGTAACACGTATAGCGCAATCAATCCATGAAGAATGAAACAATTCACAAACATCACACAGTGTTAGTGTTGCATTTACATATGCTACCAGTCACCAAATCATTTTGACTATTAACAAATGTAATTTTGTCTTTTCTATTTGCTTGCCACAGATGACAGAAACTACAAAGGTAAGAGCGATTGGTTTTGGTTGGGGTGTCTATGAATGTAAAAGCTCATTGAAACAAATGTTGCAAAAAGTTGTAATGCTTCTGTGAAGCACAAGAGGGCAGTGGTACATTTCTAGAGCAGGATGCCTTCTGTTGACCAGTAATTCTACTGGTGAAGGATTTAAACGGATTCGAATTAGATAAAGGGAAATAATAATCTTGTCAACACCACATCGTCCAACTGAATGCGTTCAACTGAAATGTGTCTATTGCTTTTAATCCTAACCCCTCTGAATCAGAGAGGTGCAGGGGGGCTGCCTTAATCGACATCCACGTCTTCGGCGCCCAGAGAACAGTGGGTTAACTGCCTTGCTTAGAGGCAGAAAGACAGATTTTTACCTTGTCAACTCGGGGATTCAATCCAGCAACCTTCCGGTTACTGGCACAATGCTCTAAGCACTAGGCTACCTTGCCAAGAGTAGAAATGACACACAATATGTTATAGTTAAATTGTTGTCCTTGTGGCATTGACAAGATTATTATTTGTTTGTCATTTTTGTTGAAGATTATTGCTTAATTTAAGAGGCTACCTATTATATTCCTGTCGTAAAATACTGGCATAACACTTTTCAACTCCTCTTTCAGATCGTACAATATCACCAATAATTATTTAATGATTATTATCAACCATTAACAACAACATTACTCACTCATTTCAACTTAATCTTCTCCTGCGCCAACCTGTCCTAACGGTGCATAGAAAGCACATTTCCTTCCAAAATCTCCATGAAATGTGAACCAGGCTTACTCTCTCCTCTTATCTCTCATTCACTCTCTCTCGCATTCTCTCTCTCTCTCTCTCTCTCTCTCTCTCTCTCTCTCTCTCTCTCTCTCTCTCTCTTCATTCCACTTTTCACTCAGTGTGGTATCAACACCCACTTACTGCCTTCTCAGCTGGGTAAAGGTTAACACCCAGGTTTGTCTGTGTCTGTGGAGGTGTGTGTGTGGGTGTGTGTTAGCAGCAGTCAGAGGAAGTCAGAAAAAGCATTCTCTCTTCTGTGATCTTAAGCCCTGTGTTCTTATAGGTTAACCAGAATAGGGATTCCTGTACCACACTGGGTCCCACCACTGATACAGTTGATATAATAGATAGCTCTGGCAGAGGTGTTGCGACAGCGTTTAGTTTCTAAGGCTGTGGGCGACATTTTAGTCACACATACGAGCACAGATCTGTACAAAAATACCGTAAAATTATAATCTGCTTCGTGATTTAATTTGAAGCTTTTCTTTAGCGATGTGCCTTATAAGGAGGAGATTATTTAACCAGAGTTAAAGGGGAAATCTGTAGTTGCTACATCCACTTTTGGATTTATACAGTACATGTATTATATTGGTTATTGAAGAATAACACTTAAACATCATACCAGATCAGAACCCAAAATACAGTATAATCTTTTACTCCATTATTTATAAACAATGTAATTGTAAACAAACACTATATAGCCTAAACACATGATATCATGGGTAGTAATGTCATGGGTAGTCAGTCCCTGCTTCCATAGCTCTGTCTACCAATTTGAGAGTGGTTACATTTCTCCAGCCCCATCCCTCAGTTATTTACCAAAACCAGTGGCGAGGTGACCACTTTGATTTTGTTTTTGTTTGAATTGCAGATTGCCCCTTTAAGTAAACTCTACGATGTGCACCATGCACGCAATCCAACTGAGAGGTGCAGTATTTGAAACTAGCATTATATTATTTGCCATAACGTCTATTCAAAATGTTGTTTTTTCAGAGTGCTCTTGTTGTGACAAATGTCTGCCCCACTATGTGTTGTTCGGTGTTTGCTGGCATATAGACGGCCGCGTAATGGAATAGCATTTAAATATCAGGTGTGAATAATACATGGCATGCTGCGAAGTTCAGACAGGTGATCTATGAGACAGAGGAGTTCTACGTCATTGTGGGCTACAGATGGCTCAGCGGGTTAGAGGTTGGAACACGCATGGTGCTGGCTGGCAACACAAGGGCTGTGAGTTGAATTGCCACCTTTGCCAAGTATACTCAATAACAGTTAGTAGCTTTGGGTCTGCTATTGACTATTACTGTATTCAGATGCAGTTATGTAGTAAATACATTCCACTGTAATTGTACTGAGGTGGAGGGAAGGTGGCTATTTCTCCATCACACAATCTATCCCAAAGTGCACAATAAGAGTATTTCTACAGTGATATTACATAGAGAACCTAAAACCAGCCTAATTATTGAGCAAAGGTGGAATGCATTTATAGCATTGGGTTTACTCTCTAGTCCCCAGAGTGCCAGTAGCTGTTGCCAATGAGTCAGGTGTTACATTTTAGCCGTGGAAGAGGTGGAGTCATTTTCTGACTAATTCTATAATTCTATTATAGCTGGTTCTAATTATGTTATTCATATTGGCCTACTTGGGGGTATGAGAGCCCTGTCTAAGAGCTGAGAGTGAAACGGTGGTTGCGTCGCAAATTGCACCCTATTATTTAGAGTACACTACTTTTGACCAGAGCTCTACTTTATAGGGAATAGGGAGGCATTTGGGATGCGGTCAGTGCTACATTGGCTGATTTAAAGGGCAATGAGAGGAGGCTTTAAAACTTCTTTGGGATCGGTGTACCTTCCACGGGACGGTTGAGCTAACGTAGGCTAATGTGATTAGCATGAGGTTGTAAGTAACAAGAACATTTCCCAGGACATAGACATATATGGCAGAAAGCTTAAATTCTTGTTAATCTAACTGCGCTGTTCAATTTACAGTAGCTATTACAGTGAAAGAATACCATGCTATTGTTTGAGGAGAGTGCACAGTTTTGAACATGAATAGTTATTCATAAACAAATTAGGAACATTTGGGCAGTCTTGATACAACATTTTGAACAGAAATGCAATGGTTCATTAGACCAGTCTAAAACTTTGCACATACACTACTGCCATCTAGTGGCCAAATTCTAAATTACAGCTTTGCTGGAATAATACATTATGGCCTTTCTCTTGCATTTCAAAGATGATGGTACAAAAAAATACAAAAGAAAAGTTGTTTTTTTCTTTGTATTATCTTTTACCAGATCTATTGTGTTATATTCTCCTACATTCCTTTCACATTTCCACAAACTGCAAAGTGTTTCCTTTCAAATGGTACCAAGAATACGCATATCCTTGCTTCAGAGCCTGAGTTACAGGCAGTTAGATTTGGGTATGTCATTTTAGGCGAAAATTGGAAAAAAAGGGGGCAGATCCTTATTAAACTGGACAGATGATTCAAATAGCATGTATGCTGTAGCCTGTACAGTAGCAGATCTTGGCTATACATCACACAGACTGACTCCAGGTCAACTTAAATGAAGGGAAAAGGAGAGCAGGGAAATTGATGCACTGACTGGTCCCACTGCTTTTGCTGATTTCTCAAAGTTGCCCTTGAGGCATTTAATGGTCTTTCTATTGGCTTGTGGCTTATGTGAATGAATGTTCTTTCATTGGTTCATGTGGTTGAGAATCGATTTGGCTCACTTTCAATCTAAAGTCTATGTTGATTTGATATTCAAATATTTGATTTATATCAGTGTACCCTCTATTTTCCCAGATAAAGTTAACTTAGTCATATATTGATTTGAATAATCTATTGCTCCCAAAAGATGAATTAGAGAGTGACAGATACTGAGAGTGTGCCAATACTCTTTGATTGTAGAAACAAGGTGTTACACACTTCTTTTGATTGTAGAAACTATGTTTTACACACACACACACACACACACACACACACACACACACACACACACACACACACACACACACACACACACACACACACACACACACACACACACACACACACACACACACACACACACACACACACACACACACACACACACACACATATGCTCACGCGCTCGCTCGCTCGCACGCACACACTCTCGCACGCACGCACAGACTCACACTCACACACAATTCAAAAGTTGGTAAATAGGCACTGCAGTTTATAGTGCCCCCTTAACCATCCCCCTGCCTCACTTGCTCTCTCGATGTCTCTACACATTCACCGACTAGCAAATATCATCAGAGTTGTCCTTGCTCATACACACATGCACACACACAGACGCACACTCATAGCCTCTGCTGCAGTTGATGATATACCTTTCGCGTATCATTCCTGGACACTTCGTTTCATCCTCTACAATTGGAAATACGGGTCGTTGCACGGACAGATTATTTAAAAATCCTGAAATGACGCACAGTGCGATTTGCTTTTATTAACCAGAGAATAAGGACAATTCAAACGTTATTCGTAACCCGGAGCTCATTTTCTGCCGTCTGGACTGGTCGCGCGCGCAAACCTTTCGGTGCAAAATCATGGTGATCATGAATTATTAGAAATAACCTAGTAGCATTATTTTAATGTCTGTCCAATATTCTCAATCGCGACGGAAAGGGAAACTATCCTGCCTCATTAGTTTTTACAGCACTTGGAACAAAACCATTCAACTTATTTGCTGAACCCAATTAATTGAACACTTCATCTTAGGTTTTGAAATGATTGAACTCTGCCTGCTGAACGACAAAAGGAGGCAAACGTGGCTTCCAAACAAGTTATACCCTATTTATAAATCCAACATTCAACGTTGATAAAAACATTAACTATTTGGGTTGTATATCATGGACCTCTGCACGGACAAATTATAAATCGAAACTATTAGTCCACTGAAATAATATAAGAGCAGGCGAGCTAGACTATTTTTTTTTCTAACAATCATTCACTGTATGTTAGCGTGGCGAACACGTGAATCCACTTTTTGGAGAGCGCAAAATTATTGCAATGAAATGCTATTGCGATTCTTTGCAAATTCACCTCGAGGCTCTCTAAAACTTTTAATTACACCATAATCTCCTATTATTCTAATACGAACCCAACTCCACTGCAACATTTGGATATCGCTTCAATTCAAATTACCTGACCATGGCGGTAATTGGAAAAAGTCTGCGGCAATTATCGAGTGTTGCGTCCGGCCATATTGCACTTCGAGCATCGCTCACCTTACTTCTCCTCTCTTGGCCGTGCCCGTCCCTAGGCAAGAAGAAACTCTACATCGGAGCTCTCTTCCCCATGAGCGGCGGTTGGCCGGGCGGCCAAGCATGTCTCCCCTCTGCGCAGATGGCTTTGGATCTGGTAAACAACCGGACGGATATCCTGCCGGATTACGAACTGGAGCTGATATACTATGACAGTATGGTGAGTAGATGTTGGATCAAATAGATCCATTGTTGTAGTTAAAAAGTGATAGTCACATAATCAGAAGAGAATACATCTTTATCTTGGTTTTTCACAAGTCTCTAGACCAGTTGAAATTAAATTAGACCAGTTTGTGTCCATGTAATATTAAATACATGAACACTTAATTTATATTTCAGGTACAGCCTTTCTTCCTTACATATGTCTCTATACATTGTTAAAACTTGCCAACATGATATTGATTTCCAGCAGGCATACTTCTTTGAATGTATTGCCCTTGTAGCAGGTGGGTGCAGTAATGTAACAACTCAGCAGCATACTTATTTAATATTGTCAAGGGAGTTATGTACCAAAAGCCAAATTATATTACCCCTTTTAGAATTGTTGCACAGTTGCCCATTTAATTTTTTTAAACAAGGTAACAGTAAACATGTCATCCCCCACAAAAGATGCAGCGTCCCCCTTGGGCCAATTGAGATAAATCTCGCAACTAACACATTTCAGTTCATTACCATAGCTCCGGCTTTAGGCCAATTAGTGTCATTTTGTAAATGCGGGATCTCTATGGCAAGACGCATAATTGTCGTCAAAATGGCAAGACCCAAATCTCGTCAAAATCGGCCTAGTGTTGTCTGAGATATCGCATGTGGCGAATGGACAGAGACCGATCCACAGTCGCCTCCCCGATTTCATTGTGGTGGACGATAAACTAAACTAATGCCACGTCAGACACTGATATTGGCTTGCTGCAATTCAGCACCAAGGACAGCCACAAAGCATCAGCTAGCTGCTAAATTACGAAGTGGGAGGCAATAACTGGGGCAGGAACAGTGGGAAACATATAGAGTGTATAGTGCTGACATTTGAAAATGCCTATATGATGAATGATTGATGAGAGACAAGCAGCGGGTGTTTTGTTAATTTAATAGCACAAATATTTGGCTCTATCATTTCCTGGTTAGTCACTGGAGCTTAGTGGTTAGCTAGTGGTCAAATGGGTCAGTGATGGTCAGCTATATGTGACATCTTATCCCGAGGAGACCTCGGTAGTGGCATTCTGTCCACTGAAGAAATGTCCCTTGTGCTGTGACATATAGACATTGGTCTTGACATATAGACATTGGTCTTGACATATAGACATTGGTCTTGACATATAGACAATGGTCTTGACATATAGACAATGGTCTTGACATATAGACATTGGTCTTGACATATAGACATTGGTCTTGACATATAGACATTGGTCTTGACATATAGACATTGGTCTTGACATATAGACATTGGTCTTGACATATAGACATTGGTCTTGACACATAGACAATGGTCTTGACATATAGATATTGGTCTTGACATATAGACAATGGTCTTGACATATAGACATTGGTCTTGACATATAGACATTGGTCTTGACATATAGACATTGGTCTTGACATATAGACAATGGTCTTGACATATAGACATTGGTCTTGACATATAGACATTGGTCTTGACATATAGACATTGGTCTTGACATATAGACATTGGTCTTGACATAGGGACATTGGTCTTGACATAGGGACATTGGTCTTGACATTTAGACATTGGTCTTGACATATAGACATTGGTCTTGACATATAGACATTGGTCTTGACATATAGACATTGGTCTTGACATATAGACATTGGTCTTGACATATAGACATTGGTCTTGACATATAGACATTGGTCTTGACATATAGACATTGGTCTTGACATATAGACATTGGTCTTGACATATAGACATTGGTCTTGAAGTATAGACAATGGTCTTGACATATAGACAATGGTCTTGACATATAGACAATGGTCTTGACATATAGACATTGGTCTTGACATATAGACAATGGTCTTGACATATAGACAATGGTCTTGACATATAGACATTGGTCTTGACATATGGACATTGGTCTTGACATATGGACATTGGTCTTGACATATGGACATTGGTCTTGACATATAGACATTGGTCTTGACATATAGACATTGGTCTTGACATATAGACATTGGTCTTGACATATAGACATATGGACATTGGTCTTGACATATAGACATTGGTCTTGACATATAGACATTGGTCTTGACATATAGAAATTGGTCTTGATATATAGACATTGGTCTTGACATATAGACATTGGTCTTGACATATAGACATTGGTCTTGACATATATACATATGGACATTGGTCTTGACATATAGACATTGGTCTTGACATATAGACATTGGTCTTGACATATAGACATTGGTCTTGACATATAGACATTGGTCTTGACATATATACATATGGACATTGGTCTTGACATATAGACATTGGTCTTGACATATAGACATTGGTCTTGATATATAGACATTGGTCTTGATATATAGACATTGGTCTTGATATATAGACATTGGTCTTGACATATAGACATTGGTTTTGACATATAGACATTGGTCTTGACATATAGACATTGGTTTTGACATATAGACATTGGTCTTGACATATTTACATATGGACATTGGTCTTGACATATAGACATTGGTCTTGACATATAGACATTGGTCTTGATATATAGACATTGGTCTTGACATATAGACATTGGTCTTGACATATAGACATTGGTCTTGACATATAGACATTGGTCTTGACATATAGACATTGGTCTTGATATATAGACATTGGTCTTGACATATAGACATTGGTCTTGATATATAGACATTGGTCTTGACATATAAACATTGGTCTTGACATATAGACATTGGTCTTGATATATAGACATTGGTCTTGACATATAGACATATAGACATTGGTCTTGATATATAGACATTGGTCTTGACATATAGACATTGGTCTTGACATATAGACATTGGTCTTGATATATAGACATTGGTCTTGATATATAGACATTGGTCTTGATATATGGACATATAATAATAATATATGCCATTTAGCAGACGCTTTTATCCAAAGCGACTTACAGTCACGTGTGCATACATTGGTCTTGATATATAGACATTGGTCTTGATATATAGACATATAGACATTGGTCTTGATATATAGACATTGGTCTTGACATATAGACATTGGTCTTGACATATAGACAATGGTCTTGACATATAGACATTGGTCTTGACATATAGACATTGGTCTTGACATATATACATTGGTCTTGACATATAGACATTGGTCTTGACATATATACATTGGTCTTGATATATATACATTGGTCTTGATATATAGACATTGGTCTTGACATATAGACATTGGTCTTGATATATAGACATTGGTCTTGACATATAGACATTGGTCTTGACATATAGACATTGGTCTTGACATATAGACATTGGTCTTGACATATAGACAATGGTCTTGACATATAGACATTGGTCTTGACATATAGACATTGGTCTTGACATATAGACATTGGTCTTGATATATAGACATTGGTCTTGACATATAGACATTGGTCTTGATATATAGACATTGGTCTTGACATATGGACATTGGTCTTGATATATAGACATTGGTCTTGATATATAGACATATAGACATTGGTCTTGATATATAGACATATAGACATTGGTCTTGATATATAGACATTGGTCTTGACATATAGACATTGGTCTTGACATATAGACAATGGTCTTGACATATAGACATTGGTCTTGACATATAGACATTGGTCTTGACATATAGACATTGGTCTTGACATATATACATTGGTCTTGACATATAGACATTGGTCTTGATATATAGACATTGGTCTTGACATATAGACATTGGTCTTGACATATATACATTGGTCTTGACATATAGACATTGGTCTTGACATATATACATTGGTCTTGATATATATACATTGGTCTTGATATATAGACATTGGTCTTGACATATAGACATTGGTCTTGATATATATACATTGGTCTTGATATATAGACATTGGTCTTGACATATAGACATTGGTCTTGACATATAGATATTGGTCTTGACATATAGACATTGGTATTTTTAAGACACATCACTTCATTAGCTTTAACACACAGCCATCCTTCCCACTGGGTTTCCATATCAATCATACTACAGGACAGATGCCTCCACTACACCCGGGCATACAGCACACAGGCATGAAACAGTTAACTGTGCTGTGACTGGTTAGGGAGCAGCGCTAGCTTTGTTCTGATTGGTGTAAAAGGCTCTGCAATGGAATCCCATTGTAAAGAATAGGGGAGAGGAAAGTTGGCATGGCAACACAGTTACCATTGAAGCAAACAGGCTTCATATTTTTCTCCTTTCAATTAGATAATAATATGGATGAATAGATATGGTTGATGTATACATGTCGAGATTCAGGGTTTAAAAATCATATACAAAACATGACGTTAGGCTGTGGACATATAAAATATACTGACTATACATATCATTTAACTTGAAACAGCTTTGTGAATCAATGGTACGGGCCATATAATACAATATATTCTAAAATCTAGAATTCCAGAATTTATGGAATTAATATCACCCGTTGGTTGATTTATGGTTCACTTTTTGTTTTGACAAACCAATAGATTTACACCTTTGTGACAGACCAATACATGACTAGAACCAAATCAATGAACATGTCAGACAGTGAGATTTTCTTGAATGTAGCCTGCAGGTGCGTGCTAGTGTACAGTTGTTGCTAATTACAGTTGGGTTTGATGATCACTTTAACGATCAGTGGATTGTGAATGCTTCACACCTGGCTGTAATATTAATGAGCAGCTTATGGCATTACGAGTGAAATTATAGGAGATGGAATTGAATACGGCTACTATTTACTTTCAGTTATTATCCAATCAACAGCTCTTTTGGTCAGTTACCAAACATCACCCAGGCAATCATAACTCACACTCTGTTTGAGCATGAGATTTAGAAATAAGAATCACCATCATCCAATTGCTTGTCTTCTTAATTGCTTTATCATATTAAATATGAAGACGTGCTCATACAGTGGTCTTGGCTTGAATGTATAATGATGTTCAACAATAGAATGTGTTCATCTACTGTAAAGGTCACAATAGTTCCAGTGAAGCTTCCAAAGTGTGATCCTTGGGTAAAAAAAAAGAAGAAGAGATGACTCATCAAATATAACATGACATAATTAGACGCTGAATAATGAAATATCAAGAAGACTTTAGTGTAGATGAACTTCAACACTTACACTGTTTATTTGCAATGCGGCATATGTCTAGCTTTCAGTGCGGCAGGTAGCCTAGTGGTTAGAGCCAGTAACTGAAAGGTTGCTGGATCGAATCCCCGAGCTGACAAGGTAAAGATCTGTCATTCTGCTCCTGAACAAGGCAGTTAACCCACTGTTCCCCAGTAGGCCGTCATTGTAAAATAAGAACTTGTTCTTACAGTGGCAAGAAAAAAGTATGTCAACCCTTTGGAAATACCTGGATTTCTGCATAAAATTGTCATAAAATGTTCTGACCTTCATCTAGGTCACAACAATAGACAAACACAGTCTGCTTAAATTAATAACACAAACAATTATACGTTTTCATGTCTTTATTGAACACACCATGTAAACATTCACAGTGCAGGGTGGGGAAATTATGTGAATCCTTGGATTTAATAACTGGTTGACCCTCCTTTGGCAGCAATAACCTCAACCAAACGTTTTCTGTAGTTGCGGACCAGACCTGCACAACAGTCAGGAGGAATTTTGGACCATTCCTCTTTACAAAACTGTTTCAGCTCAGCAATATTCTTGGGACGTCTGGTGTGAACCCCTCTCTTGAGGTCATGCCACTGCATCTCAATCGGGTTGAGGTCAGGACTCTGACTGGGCCACTCCAGAAGGTCAGGACTCTGACTGGGCCACTCCAGAAGGCATATTTTTTTTCTGTTGAAGTCATTCTGTTGTTGATTTACTTCTGTGTTTTGGGTCATTGTCCTGTTGCATTAGCCAACTTCTGTTGAGTTTCAATTGGCGGACAGATAGCCTAACATTCTCCTGCAAAATGTCTTGATAAACTTGGGAATTCATTTTTCCGTTTGCTGTCCAGGCCCCGAGGCAGCAAAGCAACCCCAAACCATGATGCTCCCTCCACCATACTTTACAGTTGGGATGAGGTGTTGATGGTGTGCTGTACCTTTTCTTCTCCCCACAGTGTTGTGTGTTCCTTCCTTCCAAACAACACAACTTTAGTTTCATCTGTCCACATAATATTTTGCCAGTAGCGCTGTGGAACATCCAGGTGCACTTTTGCAAACTTCAGACGTGCAGCAATGTTTTTTTTGGACAGAAGTAGCTTCTTCAGTGGTGTCCTCCCATGAACACCATTCTTGTTTAGTGTTTTACATATCGTCGACTCATCAACAGAGATGTTAGCATGTTCCAAATATTTCTGTAAGTCTTTAGCTGACACTCTAGGATTCTTCTTAACCTCATTGAGCATTCTGCACTGTGCTCTTGCAGTCATCTTTGCAGGACGGCCACTCCTAGGGAGAGTAGCAACAGTGCTGAACTTTCTCCATTTATAGACCATTTGTCTTACCGTGGACTGATGAACATCAAGGCTTGTAGAGATACTTTTGTAACCCTTTCCAGCTTTATGCAAGTCAACAATTCTTAATTGAGATCTCTTTTGTTCGAGGCATGGTTCACATCAGGTAATGCTTCTTGTGAATAGCAAACTAACATTTTGTGAGTGTTTTTTATAGGGCAAGGCAGCCCTAACCAACATTTCCAATCTCGTCTCATTTATTGGACTCCAGGTTAGCTGACTCCTGACTCCAGACTCCAATTAGCTTTTGGAAAAGTCATTAGACATTTACATTTACATTTAAGTCATTTAGCAGACGCTCTTATCCAGAGCAACTTACAAATTGGTGCATTCACCTTATGACATCCAGTGGAACAGCCACTTTACAACAGTGCATCTAAATATTTTAAGGGGGGGGGGTGAGAAGGATTACTTTATCCTATCCTAAGTATTCCTTAAAGAGGTGGGGTTTCAGGTGTCTCCGGAAGGTGGTGATTGACTAGCCTAGGGGTTCACATACTTTTTCCAACCGACACTGTGAATGTTTAAATTATGTATTCAATATCGACAACAGAAATACAATCATTTGTGTGTTATTAGTTTAAGCACATTTATGTTTGTCTATTGTTGTGACTTAGATAAAGATCAGATCAAATTTCATGACCAATTCATGCAGAAATACAGGTAATTCCAAACGGTTCACATACTTTTTCTTGCCACTGTAACTGACATGCCTAGTTAAATAAAGGTTCAATAAAAATCTATCTAAAAAAAAATCTACTTGTTTGTTTGTGTGGCAGTTTAGGGAGAGAACATTAGACTATTTACAGCACATTGAGATCTATACACAGACACACCACTCACCCTCTCTAGACCGTTGCCATGGTTATATCAAAGCGGAGACTGATAACTTTGATCAATTATTAACTGTGGTGGAGGGAGACAGAGGTAGAGAAATGGCGTGATGAGCTGCTCTCTGTGTAGGGGTGCCGTCTTTCGGATGGGACTTTAAACTGGTGTCCTGAATCTGTTGTCACTAAAGATCCCATGGCACTTATTGTAAGAGTAGGGGTGTTAAACCCTGTGTCCTGGCTAAATTCCCAATCTGGCCTTCACACCATCACGAACACCAAATCATCCCCAGCTTCCTATTGGCTCATTCATCCCCCCTCCTCTCCTGTAACTATCCCCCAGTTCGTTACTGTAAATGAGAGTGTGTTCTCAGTCAACTTACCTGGTAAAATAAGGCTTAAATAAAAAAATTAAAATCTATAATTTCTACTTTAATGGGTGGCTGGAACATGATAGGACTCAATCAGGGACCAAAATGATTAATATTTCCACACAGTCCTCGTGCACTATCTCACACGCATGCATGAACACACACACACACACGTGTATCACATTCATGTATGCACCATTTAACACCACGACTCAAGTGGTACTCAAGATTTAATTACAGGGGGAGATTTAGAAATTCACAGTGACTTGAGAGAAGACATAAGATCCTACTGGTCCTCTTATATATTCACACTTCTTTTATATTATTCACTCTGAATGCAATTAAAGAGAATAAAGCATATCAGCATATGTGGCTTCTTCTCCTATTCTTTCTGTGGGATTAGTCTCTCATCAAAGTCTCATGAGCGGATAGATTGGATGCCGGGAGTAGTATCGAAGTAATGCTAACTCTGACACTAATATTGGGTTGCACCGTTTCAGCACCACTGACAGTGCATGTGGGTGTGTGGAAAAGAGGAGGGTTATACATCCCCTTACAAAAACAAAACCCATGGTTTTCGGACACGTGTGAAGTTTCCCCTTATAATTTATTTTTAATTCCCACTTCCAGCTTCCCACTTCCCACTTCCAGCTTTAATTCCCACTTCCAGCTATCTGGTCTCCCATCCAGGGACTGACCCTGCTTAACTTCAGAGGCAAACCAACAGTAGGGTGCTTTGTATCTGTAATGAATTTGCAACTGGAAAAAAGGCAGGGAAAGCAAAGTCCAGAGTAACATAACCAAAGATAGGGAAAATGTCAGGGAAGAGGGAGGAATTTTATTTAATTGCATTATCATCATTTTTGTAAACGGAAAACTTTTCTTTTGCGTTCATTTACATTTCATTGGCTTTCACATTTTAAAATGATTTTGTTTGGCTTATCAATAGTTTAGGGTTTATGTTATGCATTCAATATCATTATTTTTGTTTGTAATACTAAGAATGTTGTTCTGGACTACAGACGTTTTGCTTCATATTAATGGCACAAACGTAGCTCACTCACTAGAGCAGGGTTAGACAACCCTAGTCCTGGAATGCCGCAGGCGCTTCATGTTTAATTGATGTAAAAAATGTAGCCACTTTAAACAATGCTACTTTACCTACCCTACATTACTCATTTCATATATATATACTGTACTCTATACCATCCACTTATCTTGCCATCTTTATGTAATAAATGTATCACTAGCCACTTTAAACAATGCCACTTTTATATGTTTGCATACCCTCCATTACTCATCTCATATGTATATACTGTACTCGATACCATCTACTGCATCTTGCCTATGCCGTTTTCTACCATCACCCATTCATATATTTTTATGTACATATTCTTCATCCCTTTACACTTGTGTGTATAAATTAGTTGTTTTGAAATTGTTAGGTTAGATTACTCGTTGGTTATTACTGCACTGTCGGAACTAGAAGCACTTCGCTACACTCGCATTAACATCTTCTAAACATGTGTATGTGACAAATAAAATTGGATTTGATTTAGATTTTTTGATTTAACCAACCTGGAAGACAAGGTGTGTTGAAGTTAGGCAATCACTGAACTGATCAATTAGCTCAGTTGGTTCCGATGTGGTGCCAAGTTCGAACAAAATCCTGCAGCACTCCAGGAACAGGGTTGCCTACCCCTGCACTAGAGGATTGCACCATGTAACAACGCTGTTACTCAATTAGAAGTGTTTAAAGTGGCGGTCCTTAATTCAAACATGAACAAAGTGTTCTCCTTGCCACAGTTTCAGTAAACAGCTGAGGGTTGGAGCTGGAGAAATGCAACCCCTCTTATATCCATAGGCTACGCTATGCATGCAAGCAACCATCATTGAAATCAACAAGCAATTTTTGCATCCAACACATTTGCTTCTTGAGTGCGCTATTTCCATCTCGGAAAACAAACGGAGACAGACCAACACACAAATCAGGGCCCATAAGGTCCGTTGTTAAGTCACAGTTTTCCACAACCAGATTGCTTGTGACACTCAACTGCAATGCATGGGAGTTCTGTTTCCTCTCTCTTCCCCCTGCACAGCAAATCACCATTAAACGTGTCAGGCTGATTTAGATCGGGCCCTATTGAGGACTGGGATGGGGATGGCTTATTCAAAACCTTATCCATCACAAGCCTGTGATGGATCATTTGTTCATGATTGGACCACCTCAAGCTTATTTTACATTCATTTGAGGCTTTGATTGTGTTCTGTTTGTGATCTCTCCCTCCCTCTTTCTGCAGTCATATTTTCTTCCTGTCCCTTTTTGGACAGCGTGGTCGATTTAACTCTCTCTCTGGCCATCTTTTCCCACTTTTATACTGACGCTCGATAAGGCTGAATATCGATCGCTGTTCTGTTCTTCTCTTTCTGATATTCTTCTTTCTTCCCCCCCCTCCCTTCTCTCTCTCTCTACCCCTGTTCTCTACCCACCCCTTCACTTTCTCTCCCACATATCTCACCCCTCTTCTCTTCCTCTCTTTCCCCCTATTTCTCTCCTAATCTTCCTCCTCTTTTTCCTCCCTCTCTTTCCCCCTTCATCTCCCCCTCTCACCCTCACATCTGTCTCCCCTTTTATTTCCCACCATCTCCCCCATATCCCCTCCCCCTCCATTTTCCCCCTGTCCCTCTTCCTCTTTCTCTCTCTCTCTTAGTGTGACCCAGGGGAGTCCACCAAGTTGCTCTATGATCTGCTCTACACAGAGCCCATCAAGACAGTCCTGATGCCCGGCTGCAGCTCCGTATCCACACTGGTAGCAGAGGCTGCTCGCATGTGGAACCTCATAGTGGTGGGTAGCTACTGTGTGTGTGTGTTCGTGTCCCATTCTCTCGCTCTCGCTCTCGCTCTCGCTCTCGCTCTCTCTCTCGCTCTCGCTCTCGCTCTCGCTCTCTCGTCATCCAATAATCAACTTTTTAGCCAAGTAATTAATTGTGAACAAATTAAATCTCCCTATCTATACATTTCTCTCCTTCATTAAAAGCTCTATCTCTTTTTGTTTTCCTCTTCACTCCCTCCACTTGTCAGCAACTAGTGCCCTGGGCCTGTCTGCTTGATTTCCTCTGTTCTCTTCCTCTCAGCCTCCTTGTTCCCACTCTAGCTGTCTCCCCCCGACCTACACACACACACACACACACACACACACACACACACACACACACACACACACACACACACACACACACACACACACACACACACACACACACACACACACACACACACACACACACACACACACACACACACACACACACACACACACACACACACACACACAAAGGGATCTGGCTCTTTAGTGAGAGAGTGTACACCACCACCAATCGCCACACACTTATTTCTGTCTCTCTTCAACCCTCAGGAGGAGTATCTCTCTGCATGTCAAACAAGCCTATCAGAGAGGGAATAGAGCCAAGGACCAAACAGACCAGAATCAAGGGACTTCTGGGTGCTCCAATTGTTATACCTGCACTGTGAAACATTTTAAAACATTTAGCAACGTAAAACAAAAATGTGTCTTTCTTGTTGGACAAATCCAGTTAATCCCTTCCTGTTATAGTCCATTTGGTGCATAATGAACACGACCCTGAACCAACTCATTTTGAGGCTAGTGTTTCAGGTCATGAAAAAAAGCACATTGGAGTACTTCTCTTCTGCTTCCTGCAAAGTGGTGTTTTATGAGCCTCTCTGTGCCCCGCCGCTTTGCTCCATTTCCTTCAATTTCATTCTCCCGTGTGTGTGTCACCCCTAATGCTGGAGCTGTTTTCCACAGGCTGATACCATTGTCCCCCTGACTGCACTCAATAGTGAGCTGGCAAACTCCATTCTACTCTACATGTATTGTCTGCTGTCCATGTATTGGGGGCTCCACTACCTCTACATACACCAGGACATTTGTTTACGCGATATTGTACATGACGTTTGACATTTGACATTTATCATCAGGTCTCTACCTTCTTCTTCTCTCAATCCCTGATGTCAGGGTGCCGATGCTCTGAACACCGAAACCAAAGTCATGATAGATAAAGAACAAGAGATCCCCTTCATCTCTTAATTCAATTGAAATCAGTGCAATACGTTGCATTGGTACGGAATAAATTAGGACTGTATATTGCCTGGCTGTCTAGTGTTTTAAATGTTTATCTCCCGCTCTCTTTCTCAGTTGTCCTATGGCTCCAGCTCTCCAGCCTTGTCCAACAGGAACCGCTTCCCCACCTTCTTCCGCACCCACCCCTCGGCCACCCTCCACAACCCCACCAGGGTACGCCTCTTCCAGAAGTGGAAGTGGACAAAGATCGCTACCATCCAGCAGACCACAGAGGTCTTCACTTCGGTCAGTACACTCTCTCCGTCTATCTCTTCTCTCTATGTCTCTCTCTCGCTCTCTTTCTATCGCTCTGTCTCTGTATCTCTCTCTGTCTCTGTCTGTCTCTCACTCTGTCTCTCACTCTATGTCTGTCTCTCTCTCTTTCTTCCACAGTCTCCTCTTCAGTGACTCTCCCACATCTTAATGAGCAAATGAGTGTGTGGGAGTGGGTGTGTGCGTACGTGGGACTTATATGCAGTATGACAGTCTTTTAAGTATTCAATCCCACAATTGATCGTGGATTTGTTGGAATATTGGTGGTGAGCAACCGGATGGATGATGTGGCACTTAGAGTTAACCTCCATTAGAGGAAAGAACCCATCGCTCCTCTTTCCCTACGTCTTTTCCCTCTTTATCATCTCCCCTTCTTTCTGCCTCTCGTTTTTCTCTCTTTCCCCACCTCTCTCTCTCAAATGATCTTTCTCTTTCTCTCCCTCTGTCCTTTATTATCTCTTTCCTCTTTTACTCTCTGGTTTCTTGGTCCATTTCAATTTCTTGTGCCTTTCCTTCCTCATTTTCTCACCCCTTCCATCTTTCTTTCAATATCGACCCCCCCCACCCCCTCTCTTTCTATCTTCCCCATCCCTTCTCCCATCCCTTCATCCCTTCTCTCTTTTGTCTTTCCTTCTCTGTTCTCTCTTCCTTCTCTCTTTCTATCTACCCTCTCTCTTCTTCTCTCATATAGACTCTGGATGATCTGGAGCAGAGGGTGAAGGAGGCTGGGATTGAGATCAGTGTGAGACAGAGCTTCCTCACTGACCCGGCTGTCGCTGTCAAGAATCTCAAGGTGCTTTGATAAAATATTCAATGGGGGGGGGGGACTGCTGTTGCTCTCCCCTGCTCACAGCTGCACCTGTTAGCGAAGTGAGGTGATTTAGTACAGGAAATGAATACAGGAGGCTAATTAGCACTACCAACTGCCAGGCTGTGAAGTGCCGAGGTAGCCGAGGTTGTACCATAGAATTGGAATAGTCAAAGTGTAAAGGCTTGTATCATTATTATTGAACTATGCGAATGTATTTTCATTAACATGGCTTAAATCATTGCGCTTCCTGTCATTGAATAGCGTCAGGATGCCAGAATAATTGTGGGGCTCTTCTATGAGACGGAAGCCAGGAAAGTGTTTTGCGAGGTGAGTGTTTTTCATTGTTGACCTCAAGTTATGTTGAGCATTAAATTATCGGGCTATTTGTGGTTATTGACCTCTTGTATATTTTATTTAATTAATTGTCATTTGTACTGTGGTGATGATGTAGCCTTGAGAAGCAAATAATATTTATGTGTAATTAAGAATAATTTAACAGACAATTAAGTGTTTCATCTTCTTCTTTTCTGTCTATTTTCTAAATGTTTCTATTTTTTCCTATTTTCTCTCTCTTTCGCTTTCTCTCCCCTCTCTCCCTCCAACTCTCTCCCTCCAACTCTCTCCTTCCATCCTCCAGGTATTTAAGGAGAAACTGTATGGGAAGAAATATGTCTGGTTTCTGATTGGTTGGTACGCTGATAACTGGTTCAAGATCAAAGACCCGTCCATCAACTGCACCATCGAGAACATGACAGAG
Source organism: Oncorhynchus gorbuscha (assembly GCF_021184085.1). Classification (NCBI taxonomy): domain Eukaryota; kingdom Metazoa; phylum Chordata; class Actinopteri; order Salmoniformes; family Salmonidae; genus Oncorhynchus; species Oncorhynchus gorbuscha. Next base: position 61,689,259 of record NC_060187.1, read on the forward strand.
GCGGTGGAGGGCCACGTTACCACAGAGATCGTCATGCTCAACCCCGAGACCGTCCGCGGAGCCTCCAACCTGGTGAGAACATCTGGTCCGGATCTCATACTGATCCAGGATCAGGTCCCCCAAGTCCATGTAATGTTATTGATTATGATCCGCATTCCAATGTGGTGAGCAACATCTGCTCTCCATCTGGTCATGTCGTCCCTTCAATTTCACATGCTGCCAGCTTAGCTGCTGATTATCTTCATATTCCTTCCTCTACCTGCAGAGCGGCGGCTTGATGTGCTTCTGCAGTAGTACACTCTAGGGGCCCTTTAGGCTTTTCCACACCACATGTTTCTTAGCCCAGGGCAGAGACACATACTTAGACATTTATATGAAATAAATATCCCTGGCCCAGGGCTAGCCCTGAGCTAAGTACAGTACCGTTTGATTTCAAAGGCTAGTAATACGTAACTAGTAATACGTAACTAGTAATACGTAACCATTACACAGTGCTTGAGGGTCCATTATTGCCTAAATCTAAGTTGACCCTAATACAACTAACATAGTGATTCTAATTATATAAATGTCACACTAATGAGTTTGGTGGACAATAGTTCAGTTTGAAAGCCACACGAATGGTGACGCTCATATATCAACTCCTCCCCTTCCCGATGTCTGGTCCAATCAGACCTCTCAGGAGTTCCTGGGGGCGTTGATGAACCGGCTGGGGGGTAAGAACCCGGAAGAGACAGGGGGCTTCCAGGAGGCCCCTCTGGCCTACGACGCTGTCTGGGCCCTGGCCCTGGCCCTCAACAAGACTGTGGCCCCTCTGAAGGCCAAAGGCCGCAGGCTGGAGGACTTCAACTACAACAACCATGACATCACAGCAGAGATCTACCGCGCCCTCAACACCAGCTCATTTGAAGGCGTGTCTGTGAGTACAGGAGGGAGGGCCATCCAGTAGAATATACTAGGGCCATGTTCATTAGGGCACAAAATGTTTGAAAACCTTTTGCAATGGAAAAAGCAAATGAGTGTTTCTTATTATACAAGTCCAGGTAGAGAACATGTGTGTAATGTATGTATTGGCTCATTCAATAAGTCTGAATGGATGACAGTAGATTTCTGACTTGATGTAGCACTTTTCTTCTCCTTCAGGGCCATGTGGTGTTTGATGCCCAGGGTTCCAGGATGGCGATGACCCTTATTGAGCAGCTGCAAGGTAAAGTCATCTATCACCATTTCAACCATATTTCAGACTTTCCTTGTTCTGGATATCCTACAGTAGTTTTTTTGTTGTTTTTAAATGAGAAAGAATCATTGACATTCTGTTGCGGAGCGATTGAATGTCAGCCAGTCCAGTCCGTGCATCAAGATTAAGGCTGTCTGCTGAAGCTGTTCTTACTTTCCCTCCGTTCTCACCCGTGTTGATTTGAGAGCAAAGTGGGGGGTTTTTTGGACAGGCAAATTGTGTTTATTTCCAAATGTGTCGAGTCAAGCCTTCAGTCTAATTGGAAGAGGCCTGGACCGAAGCTAAAGTGGCATATTATTGTGTACCTTTGTTCTTTTTGGAGCCCTAATGGATAACGAAAAATAATCATCCTACTTCTGCCTGCATCACTGGGTGGCATTTCGCGTGCTGCCGTGCTCGTGACGAGGTCGGGTAATCGGGTTAATACATTGAAAGCCTTGACTTGAATTTGTGAATTATTCTCGTCAGTATTCATGGTTCAGGATGCCACATATTCATTCTCTCCCTCTGTCTTTCTTTCCCTGTGGTAGCTCTGTGTCGGTACCTCTCTCTGTGTCGTCTCGATCTCTTCGTTCCACTTTTTCCCCTCTTCTCTCTTTCTCTCTATTTGTGGATCTGAAATGTTCTGCCGTGTACTTCCGTAGCCTTCTTTTCATAATGATATTTTGATCTGTCTTTCTTTTTCAAAGTGTTTCTTTTGCTTGTTGTCGTTTGAACCCTTCGTAACCCAAGGACATTATGTAGGCTGGAAAGAAAGAGGATCTGAGAAGATGCTAATTGAACTATCTTCTCCCTCTCGCTGTGTAGGAGGCAGTTATAAGAAGATTGGATACTACGACAGCTCTCAGAAGAATCTCTCCTGGTTCGGCAACGATGTGTGGATAGGTGGGGCGGAGTTGATTACGTTTGTCTTTGTCAGGCTTCCTGTGTATGTCTCTCTCTCTCTCTCTGTGGGTGGGGATGTGTGTGTGTGTGTGTGTGTGTGTGTGTGTGTGTGTGTGTGTGTGTGTGTGTGTGTGTGTGTGTGTGTGTGTGTGTGTGTGTGTGTGTGTGTGTGTGTGTGTGTGTGTGTGTGTGTGTGTGTGTGTGTGTGTGTGTGTGTGTGTGTGTGTGTGACTGTCTCACTGTGAGTCATCTATGTAACCATCTATCTCGTTCCCCTCACATTAGACCTACTGTTACGCCTACTCTTTCTCTAAGCCCGCGATGCCTCCATCCATCATTTCCATGTCAGACAAATCACCACTTCTGGCTTTAAAAGCAATCATTTGGACCCTCATCCTCCTTTACCCAGAATTAGTTTACACCCACAGCCCAGTGGCCAGACCATGGCAGTCAGGAAAGCCTGACCCCCACCTACACTTCTTCACTTTAGGAAAGTTCAACATCCACCACAGTCACAGAGCGTGACACTGTCTGCAGAGAAATGCTGTTACTGTCGATTTGCTTCAGCCACACCAAGACAAATGTTGTAGTTCCGTTGTTTACCGGCCCAGCCCTCCCTTGAGGGGTGACACACTTGTGCCTGGGCTCAGAATTACTGCACCGCTAATCAATCGTGCATGCTGGGAGTCCAGAGAGAGGGCACCGTTGTAGACTTTTAAGGAAACGATTTGTTTCCAAGGCTTAGCTTAGCCTCCGAGGGGAGCGGGGCCAATGGGTCCAATCAGAGACGACTATATGGTGACCTGTATCTATCTCTGTCCTTCACAAGGCCAACTTACTGTAGGGCTGAGTTTGGTGGTCTTACTGTTATGTAGTGTGACAGGAGTGAGCTTGGTGTGATGTAGGTTTACAGAGGTGAGGATGGTTTGTTCCAGAGGCGATGGAGGGGAGTCTAGTTTTCTGGAGTGTGATGGAGGTTAGTTTGTTCCAGAGGTGATGGAGGGGAGTCTAGTTTTCTGGAGTGTGATAGAGGTTAGTTTGTTCCAGAGGGGATGGAGGGGAGTCTAGTTTTCTGGAGTGTGATAGAGGTTAGTTTGTTCCAGAGGCGATGGAGGGGAGTCTAGTTTTCTGGAGTGTGATAGAGGTTAGTTTGTTCCAGAGGGGATGGAGGGGAGTCTAGTTTTCTGGAGTGTGATAGAGGTTAGTTTGTTCCAGAGGCGATGGAGGGGAGTCTAGTTTTCTGGAGTGTGATAGAGGTTAGTTTGTTCCAGAGGGGATGGAGGGGAGTCTAGTTTTCTGGAGTGTGATAGAGGTTTGTTTGTTCCAGAGGTGATGGAGGGGAGTCTAGTTTTCTGGAGTGTGATAGAGGTTTGTTTGTTCCAGAGGTGATGGAGGGGAGTCTAGTTTTCTGGAGTGTGATAGAGGTTAGTTTGTTCCAGAGGTGATGGAGGGGAGTCTAGTTTTCTGGAGTGTGATAGAGGTTAGTTTGTTCCAGAGGGGATGGAGGGGAGTCTAGTTTTCTGGAGTGTGATAGAGGTTTGTTTGTTCCAGAGGTGATGGAGGGGAGTCTAGTTTTCTGGAGTGTGATAGAGGTTAGTTTGTTCCAGAGGTGATGGAGGGGAGTCTAGTTCTCTGGAGTGTGATAGAGGTTAGTTTGTTCCAGAGGTGATGGAGGGGAGTCTAGTTTTCTGGAGTGTGATAGAGGTTAGTTTGCTATAGAGGTTAGTTTGCTATAGAGGTGACGGTGTTAAGATTAGTTGACCCGCACGCTCTTAGAAAAAGGGTTCTAAAGGGTTCTTCAGCTGTCCCTATTGGAGAACCTTTTTAGGTTCCATGTAAAAAAACTTTTTGGTTTAAACCATTCTGGATTCCATGTAGAAGCCTCTGGACAGCCAAATTACCTTTTTAGATTTTAGATGGCTCCTTTTATTCTAAGTGTCTACAGTAACAGAGGTGAGTCAATATTACTGGTGAGTCGCAGCCCAATGGGCCAAACTGGTTGCCACGTCATTTTCCACGTCATTTCAACAACAAAAAACGTTATGACGCTGAATCAAAAAGTCATCCACATTTTTTCAACCAACTTTGATCCTAAATCCAATGGGGAAATTCTTTGTTGATTTCATGTTGAATTCACATTAGTTGACAACTCAGTCAAATGCAAATCAAAACTAGACATTGAACTGATGTCTGTAACCAGTGGGAGAGTTGAGGTTAGTTTGCTATAGAGATGATGGAGGTGAGTTTAGTTTGTTCTTGAGGTAACGGAGCTGAGTTTAGTTTGTTCTTGAGGTAACAGAGGTGGGTTTAGTTTGTTCTTGAGGTAACGGAGGTGAGTTTATTTTGTTCTTGAGGTAACGGAGGTGAGTTTAGTTTGTTCTTGAGGTAACGGAGGTGAGTTTAGTTTGTTCTTGAGGTAACGGAGGTGAGTTTAGTTTGTTGTAGAGGTAACGGAGGTGAGTTTAGTTTGTTCTTGAGGTAACGGAGGTGAGTTTAGTTTGTTCTTGAGGTAACGGAGGTGGGTTTAGTTTGTTCTTGAGGTAACGGAGGTGAGTTTAGTTTGTTCTTGAGGTAACGGAGGTGAGTTTAGTTTGTTCTTGAGGTAACGGAGGTGAGTTTAGTTTGTTCTTGAGGTAACGGAGGTGAGTTTAGTTTGTTCTAGAGGTAACGGAGGTGACCCCTTGTTGAATTACTCCGTCACTTTCTTTCTCTCTTCGCGGTCGCCCCTAACAACCACTTCAGCATAGCTGTCTTCCTAATCACTGTGGCAACTGTTACAGAGCTTGGTCTCCATGGCAACACCCTGTCCTGATTCCTTGATCAAGGACGGAGGAAGGTTTAAACAGTGCAAACACATCAGCTGACAGGACAGTGCTCGCTCTCTCATCAACGCACACAAGAACACACCCATCTTCTCACAGCCGTTACTCTGTTCTTAGACAGGATGTCTCAGATGTCACTTTAGGCAAGTCAGTGATGTGATATCGCTGAAACCGTCAAACCAAATGTGGGCGCCCTGGTATTGTGACACCCCTGGGGCTCGACACTGTGTCACCCTCTTCCTGACATGGACACGTCACCACACACTGACACAAGTCCATGTCACTGTCACCACCCTTACATAAGGACACAGTGACACCCACACCCCGAGAAGCTGTCAGGATCTGCAGGCAGAGCTGGATTTAGACAGACAGGAGGATACAGAGAGAAATCAGAGACAGATAAAGTCAGTCAGCTGCACTTTCAACGATCTCCTACCTTGAAAGAACCAATGGTTACTTTTTAGTTATGCACATGTTTTGCGATATTTAGGGTGATTTCCACATCTATCCTCATTTATTCTTAATTTCTGTACCTTCTTGGTCATTGAATTAAATCATTGGTTACTGTGTAAATTGATCGTGCCAATTTCATTTGATCCTTTAGGTTGGTGTCTGTAGAGGTTACTGAACGTAGTGCCCTCCCTGTTCAAATTCTGATTTTGATCTTAATTCAAAACATAATTGTCCTTTTGCCCTGTTCTGAGTGACATCAAGTACAGTGCAGTAGACTGTCTGTCTCTTTAAGGCATGGATGGACTAACCTCTGTCCGGCCTCCTTTCGTTTTTTCGTTCTTTCTTTCGTTCTTTCTTTCGTTCTTTCTTTTCTTTCTTTCTTTCTTTCTTTCTTTCTTTCTTTCTTTCTTTCTTTCTTTCTTTCGTTCTTTCGTTCTTTCTTTTTCTTTCGTTCTTTCTCTCTGTTCAGGTGCCGGGCCCCCGGCTGACTCGACAATAGTCATTGAGGAGTTTAGGTACCTCTCTCAGAAGCTGTTTGCTGCTGTGTCTGTCTTCGCTGGTCTGGGCATCCTGCTGGGCATCGTCTGTCTGACCTTCAACATCTACAACAGCAACGTCCGGTAAGATTATAACTTTATTTCCCCTCCAGAGGGAATTTATCTCGCACATTTAAGCAACACTGTCATCGTAGGCCGTCATTGTACCTAAGAATGTGTTCTTAACTGACTTGCCCGGTTAAAGTTTCAATTAAAAAAGATTACAGCTCGAAAAACAGCTAGCAATTCATCATCAACAATTCATCATCACCACGCTGGGTCGAGTATGACTGTCTTTCTGGTGGGTCCTGCTTGTAGGTCTTCAGATGGCTGTGGGCAAGTGATAGTCACGTCTATGTCGGCATTTGGCATTACTGTCTCCAATCCATGCAGAATGCCTTGTCACTTTGCATTCAGTGACAAAATATGCCACTTTTATGACATTGCTGTTGTGACAAGTAGTTCCAATGCAGTGTAACGGACAGTGCACGTGAAACAGTCCCTTTGTGGGTTTCTGTCTATATTCTCTGGCCTTTCTTCATACCCTCTTTGTGTGTGTTGTGCCAGGTACATCCAGAACTCCCAGCCCTACCTGAACAACATGACGGCAGTGGGTTGTATGATGGCCCTGGCTGCTGTGTTTCCCCTGGGGATCGACGGACACCACATCCACAGGTCCCAGTTCCCTGTGGTCTGTCAGGTAACGCAGCTAAAGCCGTGGGAATGGGTTGTTCTTCTGGTGCTAGAGTAGAGGGATGTGCTGCGATGGCTTGTCAGGGGAAATGATTCCTCTCTCTGCCTCTGTTTCTCATATTCTATTTCTCTCTCCCTCTCTCTCTCTCTCTCTCTCTCTCTCTCTCTCTCTCTCTCTCTCTCTCTCTCTCTCTCTCTCTCTCTCTCTCTCTCTCTCTCTCTCTCTCTCTCTCTCTCTCTCTCTCTCTCTCTCTCTCTCTCTCTCTCTCTCTCTCTCTCTCTCATTATCAATTCAGTTGTTGCTTTATTGGCATAATAAAAATTGCATTTGCATTGCCAAAGCATCAAAAAAGTTCAATATTGAATCAACAAAATCTCTCTCTCTCCCTCTCTGTCTAGTTCCGTCTGTGGCTGCTCGGCCTGGGCTTCAGTCTGGCATATGGCAGCATGTTCACCAAGATTTGGTGGGTACACAATCTCTTCACAAAGAAGGAGGAGAAGAAGGAGAAGAGGAAGGTAAGCCTTTTAGGAGGGCCAGAGGAGGGAACAGGGAAGCTCCAGAGTCTACAGTACTGAGTGTGTGGTGTTGGCAGATAAAAAATACACAAGCCGCTGGGAGATGTGCTTTGCTCTGCATGTTAAAGTATCTCTGTATATCTTGAGTACAGTAAAATAGAGTACAGCACAGTAGAGTAAAATAGAGTAAAGTTGAGTACAGTAGAGTAGAGCAGCGTACGACAGGCTTGAAACAGACAGGAGTAACACAGACACACGTACACGCACACAGACACACACACTCACTCACACTCATACAGAGAGATACCTTCACACACACACTCTTACCTGTGATGCTCACACTATCGGCTTGATTACGTATGCATGTGTGTGTCCTGTCTAAGATAGCGTGTCCTGAAGCTAGGGAGACACTGCGAGTGTGTGATGTGTTGTGGGAATTCTTCTAAGACCTAATCAGGAGAATGAGAGATTAAGCCATTTATGGAGCATTTATGAATATGTATGAGTATTAAAGTTCTATGTGGAAATCCAACCTTCGGGGGCTTTATTAGTTGAGCCAATGCAAGACGAATCAGGTTGACTTTCAACTCTCTTTAATGGCCGTGCAAGGGCAATTTGCCAAAGAGCTCTGTGAAAGTACTTTAAAAAGTTTCCAAGTCAGAATATGGCAAGACTAGTGAAGGCAGTCAAATCATTTCATGCACTTGGAGAGAAGAGGTGACAAGGTCTATGCGATACGGTTTGGTTATGTCTGGGGTGAACGGTTGCAGGGCTAGAAGCAAGCCAGAATGAAGTGATGGAAAATGAAGAAGCATGTTGTTTATTTTGCATTTTTTTGGGCCCAATTTCTTCTTGATATGTTACCCATTCAAAAACCACTGTTGTGCGTATAGCATCCACTGCCTAGAAACTCCTCAATTTACACTTAGAATATTTCAACAGTATTGTCTAAATGCCAATGAATTTGTGTGTGCTTTGTTTAACCAGGGAAGCCCATTGACATGAATCTCTTTTTAAAGGGAGCTCTGATAACTTAAGTATTCTGTGCTGATACACGTATACAATACTGTACTCTGTTGGCACTTTATCTACCCTATGCTTGAGTCCTTTTGTCCTTGTTTGTGGACTCACTGCATTACCCTTGGTCCTTGGATTGTGATTGGTTCTCCTGTATCCCTGCAGCACCTGGAGCCATGGAAACTCTATGCAACAGTTGGAGTGTTACTAGCCATAGACATCCTGTCACTCATGATTTGGCAGATTGTGGATCCTTTACACATCACAGTAGAGGTACAATGACACTGTCGCATCGGTCACACCCCTGGACCTTTTTCCTATTGCTGTTGTTTTAGTCTGAATTCAAAATGGATTCAATTGTTGTTTTTTTGTCACCCATCTACACACAATACCCCATAATGACCAAATGAAAACATGTTTTTAGATTTTATTTTGCAAATTTATTGCAAATTAAATACAGAAATATCTCATTTACATAAGTATTCACAACCCTGGGTTAGTACGTTGTAGAAAGAAGCACCTTTGGCAGCGATTACAGCGGTGAGTCTTTCTGGGTCTCTAGTGCTTTCCACACCTAGATTATGCAACATTTGCCCATTGTTCTTTTCAAAATTCTTCAACTCTGTAAAATTGGTTGTTTATCATTGCTAGAGATCCATTTTCAGGTCTTGCAATAGATTTTCAAGCAGATTTAACTCGGCCACTCAGGAACATTCACTGTCTTCTTGGTAAGCAATTCCAGTGTAGAGACTATATACAGACGGGAAAACGAGTCAATGTGCTGGGGCACCGGTTATTTGAGGTAATACAGTTGAAGTCGGACGTTTACATACACCTTAGCAAAAATACATTTAAACTCAGTTTATCACAATTCCTGACATTTATTCCTAGTAAAAATTCCCTGTCTTGGGTCAGTTAGGATCACCACTTTATTTTAAGAATGTGAAATGTCAGAATAGTAGTAGAGAGAATAATTTATTTCAGCTTTTATTTCTTTCATCACATTCCCAGTCGGTCAGAAGTTTACATACACTCAATTAGTATTTGGTAGCATTGACTTTAAATTGTTTAGCTTGAGTCAAATGTTTCAGGTTGCCTTCCACATGCTTCCCACAATAAGTTGGGTGAATTTTGGCCCATTCCTCCTGACAGAGCTGGTGTAACTGAGTCGGGCTTCCTTGCTCACAAACGCTTTTTCAGTTCTGCCCTCAAATTTTCTATGGAATTGAGGCCAGGGCTTTGTGATGGCCACTCCAATACCTTGACTTTGTTGTCCTTAAGCCATTTTGCCACAACTTTGGAAGTATGCTTGTCCATTTGGAAGACCCCACTCATGTCTTGAGGTGTTGCTTCAATATATCCACATAATTTTCCATCTTCATGATGCCATCTATTTTGTGAAGTGCACCAGTCCCTCCTGCAGTAAAGCACCCCCACAACATAATGCTGCCACCCCCGTGCTGCATGGTTGGGATGGTGTTCTTCGGCTTGCAAGCCTCCCCCTTTTTCCTCCAAACATAACAATGGTCATTATGACCAAACAGTTCCATTTTTGTTTCATCAGACCATAGGACATTTCTCTAAAAAAGGAACGATCTTCGTCCCCATGTGCAGTTGCAAACCATAGTCTGATGTTTTTATGGAGGTTTTGGAGCAGTGGTTTCTTCATTGCTGAGCGGCCTTTCAGGTTATGTCGATATAGGACTTGTTTTACTGTGGATATAGATACTTTTGTACCTGTTTCCTCCAGCATCTTCACAAGGTCATTTGCTGATGTTCTGGGATTGATTTGCACTTTTCACACCAAAGTACGTTCATCTCTAGGAGACAGAACGCGTCTCCTTCTTGAGTGGTATGACAGCTAAGTGATCCCATGGTGTTTATACTTGCGTACTGTTGTTTGTACAGATGAACGTGGTACCTTCAGGCGTTTGGAAATTGCTCCCAAGGATGAACCAGACTTGTGGAGGTCTACCATTTTTTTTTCTCGGCTGATTTCCTTTGACTTTCTCATGATGTCAAGCAAAGAGTCACTGAGTTTGAAGGTAGGCCTTGAAATACATCCACAGGTACACCTCCAATTGACTCAAATTATGTCAATTAGCCTAACAGAAGCTTCTAAAGCTATGACATAATGTTCTGGAATTCTCCAAGCTGTTTAAAGGCACAGTCAACTTAGTGTATGTAAACTTCTGACCCACTGGAATTACTGCAGTGAATTATAAGTGAAATAATCTGTCTGTAAACAATTGTTGGAAAAATGACTTGTGTCATGCACAAAGTAGATGTCCTAACCGACTTGCCAAAACTATAGTTTAACAAGAAATTTGTGGAGTGGTTGAAAAACAAGTTTTAATGACTCCACCCTAAGTGTATGTAAACTTCCGACTGAGGATCTGAGGACCCATGCTAAATTGTTTCAGTCTCCTGAGGGGGAATAGGCTTTGTCGTGCCCTCTTCACGACTGTCTTAGTGTGTTTGGACCATGATAGTTTGTTGAGGATGTGGACACCAAGCTCTCAACCTGCTCCACTATGGCCCTGTCGATGAGAATGGGGGTGCTCGGTCCTCTTTTTCCTGTAGTCCACTATCATCTCTTTTGTCTCGATCATGTTGAGGGAGAGGTTGTTGTCCTGGCACCACACGAACAGGTCTCTGACCTCCTCCCTATAGGCTGTCTCATCGTTGTCGGTGATCAGGTCTACCACTGTTATGTCATCGGCAAACTTAATGATGGTGTTGGAGTCGTGCCTGGCCATGCAGTCATGAGTGAACAGGGAGTACAGGAGGGGACTGAGCACACACCCATGAGGGGTCCCTGTGATGAGGATCAGCGTGGTGAATGTGTTGTTACCTACCCTTACCACCTGGGGGCGGTCCGTCAGGAAGTCCAGAATCTAGTTGCAGAGGGAGATGTTTAGTCCCAGGGTCCTTAGCTTATTGATGAGCTTTGAGGACACTATATGCTGAGCTGTAGTCAATGAATAGCATTCTCACATAGATGTTATTTTTGTCCAGGTGGAAAGGGCAGTGTGGAGTGCAATAGAGATTGCATCATCTCTGGATCTGTTGGGGTGGTATGCAAATTGGAGTGGGTCTATGGTTTCTGGGATAATGGTGTTGATGTGAGCCATGATCAGCCTTTCATAGCACTTCATGGGTATTGACTTGAGTGCTACGGGCCGGTAGTCGTTAGTGTTCTTGGGCACAAGCACTACGGTGGTCTGCTTTAAACATGTTGGTTTTACAGACTCGGACAGGGAGAGGTTGAAAATGTCAGTGAAGACACTTGCCAGTTGGTCAGCGTACGCTCGCAGTACATGTCCTGGTAATCCGTCTGGCCCTGCGGCCTTGTGAATGTTGACCTGTTTAAAGGTCTTGCTCACATCGGCTGCGGAGAGTGGGATCACACAGTTTCAGTGTTATTTGCCTTGAAGCGAGCATAGAGGTAGTTTAGCTCATCTGGTAGGCTCGTGTCACTAGGCAGCTCTTGGCTGTGCTTCCCTTTGTAGTCTGTAATAGTTTGCAAGCCCTGCCACATCCGACGAGCATCAGAGCCAGTGTAGTACGATTCGATCTTAGTCCTCTTGCCGCTTTACCTTTTTGATGGTTCGTCGGAGGGCATAGCGGGATTATAAGCTTCCGGGTTAGAGTCCTGCTCCTTGAAAGTGGCAGCTCTAGCCTTTAGCTCAGTGTGGATGTTGCCTGTAATCAATAGCGTCTGGTTGGGGTATGTACGTACGGTCACTGTGGGGACGACGTCATCAACGTACTTATTGATGAGGCGGCAGGGTAGCCTAGTGGTTAGAGCGTTGGACTAGTAACCAAAAGGTTGCAAGTTCGAATCCCCGAGCTGACAAGGTACAAATCTGTCGTTCTGCCCCTGAACAGGCAGTTAACCCACTTGTTCCTAGGCCGTCATTGAAAATAAGAATTTGTTCTTAACTGACTTGCCTAGTAAAATAAAGGTAAAATGTAAAAAATTTAATTAAAAAATGAATCCAATGACTGATGTGGTGTACTCCTCAATGCCATCGGTGATATCCCGGTACATATACATATTCCCGTCTGTGCTTGCAAAACAGTCCTGTAGCTTAGCGTCTGCTTCATCTGACCACTTTTTTATTGATCTAGTCACTGATGCCTCCTGCTTTCATTTTTGCTTGTAAGCATGAATCGGGAGGATAGAATTATGGTCAGATTTGCCAAATGGAGGATGAGGGAGAGCTCTTTATGCGTCTCTGTGTGTGGAGTATATAAAGGTGGTCCCGAGTTTTTTTTCTCCTCTGGTTGCACATTTAACATGCTGATAGAATTTTGGTAAAACGTTTTTCAGTTTCCCTGCATTAAAGTCCCCGGCTACTAGGAGCACCGCCTCTGGGTGAGCGCTTTCTTGTTTGATTATGGCAGATTACAGCTCATTCAATGCTGTCTTAGTGCCCAGCCTCTGCTGGGGGGTTATTTAAACAACTATGAAAAATACAGATTAAAAATCACTAGGTAGGTAGTGTGGTCTACAGTTTATCATGAGATACTCTACCTCAAGTGATCAATAGCTCGAGACTTCCTTAGATATCGTGCACCAGCTGTTATTTACAAAAATACGTTGTCCGCCACCCCTTGTCTTACCAGACGCCGCTGTTCTGTCCTGCCAGTGCAGCGTAAACCAGCCCGCTGTATGTTGATAGTGTCGTCGTTCAGCCTTGAAACATAAGATATTACAGTTTTGAATGTCCCATTGGTAGTTTAATCTTCAGCGTAGGTCATCTATTTTATTGTCCAAAGATTGCACGTTTGCTTGCAGAATGGAAGGAAGTGGAGGTTTATTCAATCGCCTACACATTCTTAGAAGGCAGCCCTTTTTCTCCACCTCCACGCAAATCATGGGGATCTGGGCCTGTTCCCAAGAAAGCAATATATTGTTTGCATCAAACTCATCAAACTCGTTAAAGGAAAAAAAGGATTCTGCCAGTCCGTGGTGAGTAATCGCAGTCCTGATGTCCAGCAGGGATTTTCGGTCATAAGAGACAGTAGTGGCAACATTGTGTACAAAATCAGTTTAAAAAAAAGTTCCAAACAAAAAACCCAATCGGTTTGGGGCACATAAAACATATGCCTTCTTCTCCGGTGCCAACCCACTGTTCCCCGGTAGGCCATTATTGTAAATCAGAATTTGTTCTTAACTGACTTGCCTAGTTAAATAAAGGTTCAATATCAAAATGGTGGAGTAATAACATTGTTGATCTATCCTCAGTTTTCTCCTGTCACATCCATTAAACTCTGTAACCGGTTTAAAGTCACCTTATGGTGAAATCCCTGATTGGTTCCCTCCCTCTCCGGCAACTGGGTGTATTGATTCACCATGTTCAAAGGGATATTCAATGTCTGCTTTTTACATTTTTACGCATCTACCAGTAGGCTTTTTTTCGCGAGGCATTGGAAAACCTCTGTGGTCTTTAGCGGTTGAATCTGTGTTTGAGATTCACTACTTAACTGAGGGACCTTCCAGATAATTGTATATGTGGGGTACAGAGATGATGTAGGAATTCAAAAATCATGTTCAACACTATTGTTGCATACAGTGTGAGTCCATGCAACTTTACTACTGAACTTATTTAAGCTTGCCATAGAAAAGGGGTTGAATACTTATTGATTCAAAACATTTCGGCTTTTAATTTTCTATTAATTTGTAAACATTTCTAAAAACTAACAAAATTCCACTTTGACATCATGGGGTATTGTGTGTCGGCCAGTGACCAAAAATTGAAATGGTATCAATTTAAAATTTTGGCTGTAACTCAACAAAATTCAATATTAAAAAGGTACTCGGACATCTGAGCTGTCTTTTTTGAGGGGGCATGGTAACAGAAGAAATAAGAAACCCACACACCACTCTTGATAGTATCACTGTTCTTTAGTAAGCTTTTATGTATTGGCCACACGGCCTTCGTCAGGCTGTAACACAACAAGATGTGGAAAAAGTCAAGGGGTGTGAACACTTTCTGTATGCTATGTGGCATTAGCTTTCGTATGTAAGCACTGTCACATGTCTGGTGTTCAACAAAATATTATTTCTTTGATGTCAGTCATCTTGTTGTTCGTTTACTTTCTACTTGTGAGTTTTAAAGTTAATAAATTGCGGATATCACAACGGAATGTCTTTCACTCTGTCTCCCGTTCTCTCTCACTTTCCCTCTCACTTCCTCTCTCTCTCCCTCGCTCCCTGTCTCGCTCTCCCTGTCTCTCTCACTTCCTCCCCCCACCCTCTCTCCCTCTCTCCCTGTCTCGCTCTCCCTGTCTCTCTCTCTCCCTGTCTCTCTCTCTCCCTGTCTCTCTCTCCCTGTCTCTCTCACTTCCTCCCCCCACCCTCTCTCCCTCGCTCCCTGTCCCTCGCTCCCTGTCTCTCTCTCTCCCTGTCTCGCTCTCCCTGTCTATCCCTGTCTCTCTCACTTCCTCCCCCCACCCTCTCTCCCTCTCTCCCTGTCTCGCTCTCTCCCTGTCTCTCTCTCTCCCTGTCTCTCTCTCTCCCTGTCTCTCTCTCCCTGTCTCTCTCACTTCCTCCCCCCACCCTCTCTCCGAGTAGAAGTTCACTAGGGAGGCCCCTAAAGGAGACTTGGATGTCCTGATTCAGCCCCTCCTGGAGCACTGCACCTCAGAGAAGATGAACACATGGCTCGGTATCCCTCCTCTATTCCCTACTCCTTCTCTCGCTCACTCCCTCATTCCCTCTTTTTTTTCACTCTCTCACTCCCTCAATCCCCAGTCCATTCATTGTTAATTAAACACTCCTCGTATCTCAGCCCCCCACATTAGCTCTTTCTCTCTTTTTTTTGTCTGACCCCACTTTTTCTTCCCCTCCTCTCACTCACTCAACTCAGTCATTGCCCGCCTTTATCTTTCCCGCATACGCTTTCATTTTATCTTCTCCTTTCATCTGTCTTTCTCTCACTATCACCATACTGCCTCTCGTCCTGACAGTGGCAGTTCTTCTGAATGCATTATACTATCAAATTCAAATAATATGGGTCACAAACTGTGCCATTGCCCCATAGCATTCCCTCTCTGTGCTATGCAAAGATATTGTCACCCCATTGAGCGACGTAATGAAAGAACAATGGACACTTGGACAGAAGAAATAAAGGGGGAATATGCATTTCCTTCAGTCAACTGCCTAACACCCCTCCATCGTCTTCGCTTTCCATCTCGCTCTCGCTCTCTCATTCTCTCTCTCTCTCTCGTTCTCTCTCTCTCTCGTTCTCTCTCTATCTCTCCACCAGGTGTAGTGTATGGCTACAAGGGACTGCTGCTGTTGCTGGGGATATTTCTAGCCTACGAGACCAAGTCTGTTTCCACGGAGAAGATCAATGACCATCGAGCCGTGGGGATGGCTATTTACAACGTGGCTGTGAGTCTCAACCATCACAGGGGGAGTGCTCTGGTTTCCGCTCTGCATTTTAGGCAGTCCATCGAGCGAATGATCTCCAAGCAACAATTAACTATTGGTAGAACGATAGCAGGGGCTAGGCATGGTCTCTGTGTGGACATGAGATTCAATGATTCGTCAGTGCATAATGATGACATACTGCTAAGACTCATTATTTCTGGTGGTAAGCATGTGCTCATAAATGTATTTTTGGAAGACATATTTTTGGCATAAGGCAAAGCATTAGTGCTATACTTAAACAATCATTTGAATTTGATTTGAATCGGTGAAGGATCATCACCAAAAGATAGCAGCGATAACATACGGTACCATCTAAGTGTTGCAAACAAGTAGCCATAGCCATTCGGTAATCCTACTCACACAGGGGTAATCCTACTCACATAGGTGTAATCCTACTCACACAGGTGTAATCCTACTCACACAGGTGTAATCCTACTCACACAGGTGTAATCCTACTCACACAGGTATAATCCTACTCACACAGGTGTAATCCTACTCACACAGGTGTAATCCTACTCACACGGTGTAATCCTACTCACACGGTGTAATCCTACTCACACAGTAATCCTACTCACACAGGTGTAATCCTACTCATACAGGTGTAATCCTACTCATACAGGGGTAATCCTACTCACACAGGTGTAATCCTACTCACATAGGTATAATCCTACTCACACAGGTGTAATCCTACTCACACAGGTGTAATCCTACTCACACGGTGTAATCCTACTCACACAGGTGTAATCCTAATCCTCACACAGGTGTAATCCTACTCACACAGGTCCTACTCACACAGGTGTAATCCTACTCACACAGGTGTAATCCTACTCACACAGGTGTAATCCTACTCACACAGGTGTAATCCTACTCACACAGGTGTAATCCTACTCACACAGGTGTAATCCTACTCACACAGGTGTAATCCTACTCACAGGTGTACAGGTGTAATCCTACTGTAATCCTATACAGGTGTAATCCTACTCACACAGGTGTAATCCTACTCACACAGGTGTAATCCTACTCACACAGGTGTAATCCTACTCACACAGGTGTAATCCTACTCACACAGGTGTAATCCTACTCACACAGGTGTAATCCTACTCACACAGGTGTAATCCTACTCACACAGGTGTAATCCTACTCACACAGGTGTAATCCTACTCACACAGGTGTAATCCTACTCACACAGGTGTAATCCTACTCACACAGGCGAGCAAATCCATGAAATGTCTGGTAATGTAGACTATTGCTGGAAAAAAACAAACACTGCTCTTATACGGGCAAACATTTTTATAACTTTAGCTTTAGGCTGGGTTTCTATTTCTGCTCAACAATGTGCAAACATTTTAGTACTCTCTGAACAATGATTTACCTAATTGCCAGAATTTGCCCAGATTCCCATCTCAAAACAGCTTAATGAGGAACCAAAACACTTACGACTGCAAACCACCCACAGTTTTACATCTTTTGACTGCGCATTTGCTGTGGGGCGGTTGTGCAATTATGAAGTACATACAGTCGTTTTTTTTGCAAAGCAGAGGAAAGAACATTTAATTGATCAATCATTCAGAAAGCTTGATGAAATTGTTAAACACAGCTGCAGTTCCGGACAAAGGGGAAGCATAGATGTTGATTTCACCATTTTATTTAATTGTGTGTATTTCGTGGTGTAATACACATAGATGAATTATACATTTCCCTACATAAATGGTGCCCTGTATGTGATGGACTCCTTTAAAATAAATCTGCAAAGGCCTCCTTGTTGGGAAGCAGAGAGCTTTTGTAAGGCTTGATATTGAGATGATGTGCCAGTATGGTACTGCTAACCTGCTACTTCATCTATGACTTTTTAATGATGTTTTCATATTGGGAACCTCGTTGGAATGATAAGCAGTTGCCGAGCGCTTTTTGAGATCTTATATTCCTCTTTCACCTCTCCCTTGATATTTACCTCTTTGTTTCTCTCCCTCTCTCTCTTTCTATATCCCTCTCTCCCCTCTCTTTCCCCTTTCTCTCTCATCCTCTCCCCCCCCCCCGTCTCTGCAGGTGTTGTGCATGATCACGGCTCCCGTCACTATGATCCTCACGTCACAGCAGGACGCTTCCTTTGCCTTTGCCGCGTTGGCCATAGTGTTCTCTGTCTACATCACGCTGGTGGTGCTCTTCGTGCCCAAGGTACACTATACTGTGTAGAATAGGCCTGCGTCCCAAAAGGCACCCTATTCCCTTTATAGTGTGTTACTTTTGACCAGGGCTCTGGTCAAAAGTAGTGCACTATATCGGGAATAGGATGCCTAGGACTCTGAGTCATTTAGCAGCAGTATTTAATGGACACTTGCATCAGCACTGGGAAAACAAAGTCTCAATACTTTCCTCAATGTTAACATTTCCAAATTCACATATAGTATATGGTTCTTCTCTGTCTCTCTGGCTGTGTAGAAATAATGTTATACTCTGTTCTATTCTAGATGCGCAGGCTGATTACGCGTGGTGAGTGGCAGTCGGAGCAGCAGGACACGCTGAAGACCGGCTCGTCCACCAACAACAACGACGAGGAGAAGTCTCGCCAGCTGGAGAGAGAGAACCGTGAGCTGCAGAAGATCATACAGGAGGTACAGTACACGTGTTTTACATTTACATTTTACATTTTACATTTAAGTCATTTAGCAGACGCTCTTATCCAGAGCGACTTACAAATTGGTGCATTCACCTTATGACATCCAGTGGAACAACCACTTTACAATAGTGCATCTAAATATTTTAAGGGGGGAGGGGGGTGAGAAGGATTACTTTATCCTATCCTAGGTATTCCTTAAAGAGGTGGGGTTTCAGGTGTCTCCGGAAGGTGGTGATTGACTCCGCTGTCCTGGCGTCGTGAGGGAGTTTGTTCCACCATTGGGGAGCCAGAGCAGCGAACAGTTTTGACTGAGCTGAGCGGGAACTGTACTTCCTCAGTGGTAGGGAGGCGAGCAGGCCAGAGGTGGATGAACGCAGTGCCCTTATTTGGGTGTAGGGCCTGATCAGAGCCTGGAGGTACTGAGGTGCCGTTCCCCTCACAGCTCCGTAGGCAAGCACCATGGTCTTGTAGCGGATGCGAGCTTCAACTGGAAGCCAGTGGAGAGAGCGGAGGAGCGGGGTGACGTGAGAGAGAACTTGGGAAGGTTGAACACTAGACGGGCTGCGGCGTTCTGGATGAGTTGTAGGGGTTTAATGGCACAGGCAGGGAGCCCAGCCAACAGCGAGTTGCAGTAATCCAGACGGGAGATGACAAGTGCCTGGATTAGGACCTGCGCCGCTTCCTGTGTGAGGCAGGGTCGTACTCTGCGGATGTTGTAGAGCATGAACCTACAGGAACGGGCCACCGCCTTGATGTTAGTTGAGAACGACAGTTTGTTGTCCAGGATCACGCCAAGGTTCTTAGCGCTCTGGGAGGAGGACACAATGGAGTTGTCAACCGTGATGGCGAGATCATGGAACGGGCAGTCCTTCCCGGGAGGAAGAGCAGCTCCGTCTTGCCGAAGTTCAGCTTGAGGTGGTGATCCGTCATCCACACTGATATGTCTGCCAGACATGCAGAGATGCGATTCGCCACCTGGTCATCAGAAGGGGGAAAGGAGAAGATTAATTGTGTGTCGTCTGCATAGCAATGATAGGAGAGACCATGTGAGGTTATGACAGAGCCAAGTGACTTGGTGTATAGCGAGAATAGGAGAGGGCCTAGAACAGAGCCCTGGGGGACACCAGTGGTGAGAGCGCGTGGTGAGGAGACAGATTCTCGCCACGCCACCTGGTAGGAGCGACCTGTCAGGTAGGACGCAATCCAAGCGTGGGCCGCGCCGGTTTTGATACACCTTAGCTGTCAACGTAGAATCACAACACATCGAGATTGAAATACATTTAATACATTTAAAGTACATCTGAAAAATTGGAACTAGTAATTCATCATTCAAACAATCTTCATCATACAGGTGGTACTACAATACACTCTCACTTTGATACCTTAGATATCAAAATACAATCACAATGCATCTATTAAAATACATCTAATATGTCTGAATTATTTGACCAACCAATAAATTTTATCATTCATTTTATTATATTTTACTAAGAGATATGATTGATACATAAGGAATACATGTCTGATTCATGCTCAGTGAATGATTTAGAAATGATTCAGCTTTACCCATGAGTGTCCAGTATTAATAAGACCTCTCCCTCTTCCGTGCTCTCAGAAAGAGCAGAGGGTATCGGAGCTCCGCAACC
This sequence comes from Oncorhynchus gorbuscha, assembly GCF_021184085.1. Lineage (NCBI taxonomy): Eukaryota > Metazoa > Chordata > Actinopteri > Salmoniformes > Salmonidae > Oncorhynchus > Oncorhynchus gorbuscha. The sequence continues at coordinate 61,709,122 of NC_060187.1, forward strand.
AGCTGGTTGAGAGACAGGCCCTGCGCAACCGACGACGGCCCTCATCCGGCACCAATCAGAACCACAGCAACCCGTCCCCGCCCTCTTCCCAGCCAGACCCCAAGTCTCTCCTGCCTCCACCCGGTTACCCCAACCCCGCGTCGGACAATCACTCCTCCTTACCCCCCTCCTTCTCCAACTCCTCCAACCTGTACCAGGCGGACAGCAAGATAAGTCGCAACCACTGTCACAACAGCCAGATCCCCCTGCTCTACAAGTGAAGGGGGTGGGGGTGGTGGGCTGGAAGAGCGCAGAGCACACGGAGGAACGAACACACATGGAGGCACTGACTTTCACTTGTTGTGGAAAAAGAGCACAAGCTACTGACATTGACAGAGTGAGTGGAGGCACACGACGGCAGAGGGCTTTTCCATTCACTACAGGCTGCGGTGAGGCGAGTCACCCGGGGTAACACCAGTCTTTCTCACAGTCAATCTCACTGTGGGAACCTGAAGCACTTATGACTAGTAATACGAGTTATTGAATAAGAGACGAGCACATCCCAGAGTAACCCTCAGTCTACTTGTGGAGACAAGACAGATCTCCCCTTTTCACTCCTCCTCTTTCCTCCTTCCCTTTGTTTTCTCGTTCTGTTGTGCAGGTGTATCTAGGTTCTCCGGGAGGACTTTGTGTACTGTGTGTGTTTGCTCCTTTTTGACTCCTGTCTCTATTTGTCTCTTTTTGACTCCCGTCTCTGCCTATTTGTCTTCTGTTTGTTGAAATAGCGAAGCACATGGTAATTGATTAATATTGTTATTGCATAATGTATGATATGTTATGTCATGGATTCAGTGTTGTGCCCTATATCTATTTAGTTCAATAGTTTTTTCTTTTTTTTGGGGGGGGGGTGTAAAGGGGTGGAATCTGTTCAAATGCAATTAGAGTGGAAAAAAACAGCACAGTTTCCCTGTGGATTCAATTTACTGGATTTCATATCAAGACGCCATCTAAACTCAGTGTAAAGTCATCCTAACTGACAGTGAATTGCCAACATAGCCATATGCAGTAGAGGGTTTTGGAATGGACACCCACATTTTGGGACAATAGCAAGATATTTGTGGATGTTATGCTGTACACATATTCAAGTACAGCTTTGTATCTTCAATCACATGTTTGCTGTTATATGCTCTTGAATAGATGAAACCCATTTGATAAGAAACGTGTGTAATGTGATGTGTAACCTAATCCATTTTCTATGGAACATCTTTTTGAACGTTTTCAATTGGACTTGAATGGATATGTTCCGGCGATTTGAACTTTCTTGGACACATCAGAGATATTCAAAGGGAGCTCAACCTCCTAAAGATTTTAAACGGCATATGTATTATGCATCAGTCTTCCAAGCAATTTTTTATTTTTTTTTGTCTTTGGGGGAAAACAGATTTGAGTGACAATCTGTATATAAATGTAAATGTGAGGGTACATGCCTGTCACCCGGTGGTCTTATATTTGATGTTCCTTTCCTAATTGTCCCTCCAATTTTAGCTTTGTACAAACCACGTCTGTGAATGTGATGACGAAGAGTGTAACGTATTCTGACATGCGTCTACGACAGTTAATATATATGTACAATCTCATTCGTTAGCAATTCGTCCAAATGTATGAAGCAATGATATAACACAGCTTTATTGGCAAGTTACGTAAGTGACGATACTTTTCCAAAATAGCGTGATCTCATGTTGCACTATAGTTCAAGACGTAACAGGGTTTCAGGTCAGGATTTTGTTGCCATTCTAATGACATACTGTAGCTCAGGGTATAGGAAAGTGAGATATACAACCTCTCCATAGGAAGTTATTGGATGAAATAGTCCCTATTTATTAACTGTACATGGACGACATTGGGTAATATTGTAATATATGTATGCGAAGATTATTTAGAGAAATATACTCTTGCACATGTATGAATATACACTGAGTGTACAAGACATTAAGAACACCTTCCTAATATTGAGTTGCAGCCCCTTTTGCCCCCAGAACAGCCTCAATTCGTGGGGGCACAGACTCTACAAGGTGTTGAAAACTTTCCACTGGGATGCTGGCCCATGTTGACTCGAATGCTTCTCACAGTTGTGTCAAGTTGGCTCGATGTCCTTTGGCTGGTGGACAATTCTTGATACACACGGGAAACTATTGTGAAAAATCCAGAGTGTTGCAGTTCTTGACACACTCAAGCCGGTGTGCCTGGCACCTACTACCATACCCTGTTCAAAGGCACTTTGTCTTGCCCATTCACCCTCTGAATGGTTCACATACACAATCCATGTTTCAATGGTCTGAAGGCTTAAAAATCCTTCTCCTCCCCTTCATCTACACTGATTGAAGTGGATTGAGCAGGTGACGTCGATACGGGATCATAGCTTTCACCTGGATTCACTTGTTCAGTCTGTCATGGAAAAAGCAGGTATTCTTAATGTTTTGTACACTCAGTCTATACAACTGGATTTGAAGATATTTGTATACACTATATTTACAATTTTAAATGTTGATATATTTCAGATTATATGTATTCAAATATATGGATAATCATAGTAAAATAAACCCATTGTTTTTCACTGAATTTGTGTATTATGTTGTGTTCAATTGGACTAATCATGAACATAATTTCATGTAAACACCCTCATATACCCTGAAATACGACAAAACACTTCATTATGCTTTGAATGGGTATTTTTATGACAGACAATATGTGGTATCATAACCATGTCCAAAGGGACATGCATGTCACACACAGCTGTTTTAAACACTAGATGTCACCATCAGTTAATGACACCCAAGGGATTCTGTTATCACAGTTTCTCAATCGCTTCGGCTAATTTTTTGAAACAGTCTTAGTCTTAACATTCTCTAAACTGTACGTGTGATTGTCACTACAGTTTTATGGAACATCACAACTATTGCATGTCTGCAAAATGTAGTAACTCACCCAAAACATTTAATTAATGCTTCAAAACCATAGTTATTGTGTCAAATTGTCCAATGCCACCAAAATGAAACATTTTTTTGGGGTTCATCGTGTGAGCCCTATTGGTCAAAATGTTTAGATGTTTTTTCACCATGGCAACCCTGGAAATGTTTGTTATATACAAATGGCATTTTTGTTCTACTTTTTTTGTTGACACTGACTGCTTACTGTACTATAGAAGAATGTCCGTTTTTGTCTAGCGGAATGCTATTGTGTATCACACTGAGCTTTTTAGAGACCGATATCAATAGTAGGTCGAAGTTTACTGGGGAAAGTCAATGCTCTGTAGTACACAGAAAAAGGATATGCACATTTGTATGTATGCAGTACACTTATTTTTTGTAGCAATGTGTTACAAGTAAATAGAAATTCACATTTGCATGTCCATTTTGACATGTAAAGTCATATATAGTGAACAGAAAATGTGCCACAAAATGACATCCATGCAACAACAAAAAAATGTAAACACTCCACAACATTGTAAAAAAAACAATCAATTGTACCTCCTCATAGTACGTACCACTACAAGTTCCCACCTTCTTGGTGGACATTCTGTCGCTCTTGTTGGTCTGGCCAGAGAATCGTCAACATCACATGGTGGAGGATGGTGGAAGGAACTCCATTGTTATTATTTTATGCGCAGCAGACCATTCCCAAACACTGTTGGGTCGGTGGAAGCTGACATCAATCCCACACAATTACAGAATATGCCAAACACAGTCTAACTCTTTCGTGTTCTGGCATTAGGTCTCTGTAAAGTGTGTTTAGGAAGGCCAGGAGAAGTTGGGTGTTATAGAGCACAATGTGTTTTCATTCTCAGAAATGGCAGCACACGTAATACTGCCCCCACGTTGGCCTGGTGTGCCAATTCTAGCTCGGTGCCTTTAGCCAGATTGAACCCAACCTCTGCCACAAAAACAAGAATGTGGGTCATTTCATGTCCTTCCAGCTCCATTATTCTCTACATGGTAACACAAAAACAAAATATAAACTTATGCTATGTAAAACTATTCTCGAATCAGACAGTTTAGTAAAGTATAAATGTTTTCTGTTCTTATGAGTACCTACAACTTCAAGAAGTATATACAGGCATCATTAAAGTACAGTAAACCTCCCTGAACAATTTACCCTGTGCACACCAATGGTTTACCTGGACATACTTGTAATGAATACTCAGGGAGAAAAAGGTGTAGATTCACACGCAGAGCGCGGCAGATGTTTATTAAGCCGTTGCAGAAGGCAGGAATCGTGGTCACATGCAGGCAATGGTCAAACACGGGTAGGTAGTCAAAAAACAAACAATACCTCAACCATACAAACAGAAAGAACTGAACTGAATAGGGAGCTGATGAGACCAGGTGAGAAACAAACACAGGTGAAATCAATGAACAAAAATGAAAGACAGGACTACGTTCCGGAACACAAAGAAAAATAACACAAGGTTGACTAACAAAAGGAAAGCAGAACCTGACAATACTGGTACCGCAGCTCCTTCACTATTCCTCTCAAATGGCAACTTGGAGAGTTGTTTCATAGTCATTTGATTTTTTTTTTGTATTCTCCAAAACTCTGTCTATAATGGAAATGCCGACAGAATTGATATTTGCAAAGATATTGTTGTCATTTATGATTGCACTTTGGATCTCTCTTAGCCTGATGGAATTGTTGGCTATGACCATGTTGCAAATGTCTTGTTCTTGCTGAATACTGCTGCTCTGCCACCAGCATGAGGCCATTGTGCAGTCCGAAATATGACATGTAGAATTCACAAATATATCACGTTACAGATATTACATTGTATTCTAATTCTGCTGTATTACTGTATTACTGTGTATTCCTCACACTTATCTTACGGTACATTGTGATTTTCAGAATTGCATTTACCTTTACAACAGTTGCTGTATTGTTGTGAATGAAATGCTGTAACAAGAGTAAAGAAGGAGTACATATTTACCTGTTTTCCCTATGGAATGTTTGCAAAATGGATGACTCTGTGGACCTGTTTACATTAGGCTGTACTCTCCGTCCAGCCTCTTCCATAAGACCGTGGTTTATGACATGGTCCACAATGTGGCTCTGATTTCGTCAGGGACTTTTATTCTTTGCCTTCTACCTCTTCCTCTATTATCTCTTCCCCTAACACCACCACGCATTCTTACACATAGTCTTATTTCTCTTCCACGAGCATGTAGCTGCTGTTCAGGATTGTGATGTTTCTCCATGTTCAAAAATGGTAGTGATTGTGCTGTGGGGAAGCTCCATATATATGCTTCCAAACTTGATCGGTTGATTGGTAAGATTGTGATTCCGATTTCATTACTATGTCACCCACCTGGCAGGTAATTTGTCAATTTATCAGACATCACAAACATTCCATGGCATAGATACTTATGGAATATACATGTATATGATATACATGATTTTGGTAATTGAATGGATCATTTTACACGTGACGGCTCACATGATGAAAGAATGTTTCGAAGTTGTGAAGAGTATGACAATTTCACTGAGAATCAACTCATCAGGTTTGATCAGCAAGCCATGTGCATGTAGTTATTGGGCAAATTGTAGACAATTGTACTTACTCTTTTGCACACGTGTGCCAAAACACATGCAATTTGCTTAAATTAATAAGAAATTCAAATATGATGTAAACAAGAAACAAACTGTTCAGAGATTTGAACTTAATGTTTTGAAAAAAAAGAATTCTCGTTTGAGAATTGAGCCAAAGCGATTGATTGAGAAAAATTGTAATCTAAAATGAAAAGTAATTTCAGTCCCATTACTAAGAGCATCTGTGTCAATCATACAATATGCTTCCACTTCATAATTTATTGACCTATTAACCAATGGGTATTGGTGTCATTTCTTATCAAAAGGCAACACGAACTCAAAGATTGAGATCGCAATATGAGCTGAAAGTGAAGGGCAGACACACATGTTACACAGCAGCCAGCTGCAAAGGGTCATGGGAAATGGCAATCTCATCTTGGCACAATAGTTTTATTATAATAAATAGTTGTTCCTTTATTTAATTAGGCAGTTAAGTTCAGAACAAATTATTATTTACAATGAGGCCCTACCCCGGCCAAACCCGGACGACGCTGGGCCAATTGTGCGCTGCCCAATGGGACTCCCAATCCACATCTTTCTTTCTTTCTCTCTCTCGGAGGAGGACCTGAGCCCTAGGACCATGCCTCAGGACTACCTGGCTTGATGACTCCTTGCTGTCCCCAGTCCACCTGGTCGTGCTGCTGCTCCAGTTTCAGCTGTTCTGCCTAAAGCTATGAAACCCTGACCTGTTCACCGGACGTGCTACCTGTCCCAGACCTGCTGTTTTTAACTCTCTAGAGACAGCAGGAGTGGTTGAGAAACTTTCAATGATTGGCTATGAAAAGCCAACTGACTTTTACTCCTGAGGTGCTGACCTGTTGCACCCTCAACAACCACTGTGATTATTATTATTTGACCCTGCTGGTCATCTATGAACATTTGAACATCTTGGCCATGTTCTGTTATAATCTCCACCTGGCACAGCCAGAAGAGAACTGGCCACCCCTCGTTGCCTGGTTCCTCTCTAGGTTTCTTCCTAGGTTCTGGCCTTTCTAGGGAGTTTTTCCTAGCTACCGTGCTTCTACACCTGCATTGCTTGCTGTTTGGGGTTTTAGGCTGTGTTTCTGTACAGCACTTTGAGATATCAGCTGATGTAAGAAGGGCTTTATAAATCAATTTGATTTGGTTTGATTTTGAATGTGATACAGACAGGATGTTTGTGGGACAAACACATTTTCTCATGCACATACAGTATTTCAGCTCAGATGTTTACAGCCCCATCCACCCACACACCTGACTGACTGAAAACCTATGATGCTTTCGAGGAGGAGGAAGAAAGTCAGTGGGTGAATCCCCAGGCATATGTGGGTCATCTCACCTGACACAGCAGGAGGAAACAACACAAAAGGGAATTTCCCTTGTTTTGATCTGAAGTTATTGGGGAGGCACTTTGTTTCACAGTTTCTGGTGCAAAGCTGCTCAGGAACAGATGTAGGGCTTTAATTCAATCTGCATTGCAGAAGTTCAGCGTTACAGAGTGATTGACATTTAAAGGCAATGTTCCCGCTTTAGTGGAGACTGCGTTCACTGGAAACGCTGCAGATGTCGGGTCAATCTGAAAATGACCTTTACATGTCTATCGCGGAGTCTGTAACACTTCAAATGTATAGAATGAATAGAGCCCTTAGTGTTCATTTACTGCTAAATTCAAAACCTATTTACCCTCAACCACATGAGACAGTTAGATATGTCCAGACCCCCCCCCCCCCCCTGTCTCCCCCCATCCCCTCCAAACTGTACAATTAAATGTAATCAAACTTTGAGAAGATTTGGAATTTATTAGTTGATTCAAGCACACTGAATAGGTGACAAATAAAATACAACACAATCACATTTAAATAAACATTAGTACATCAGTACATTAAATAAAATAACTTAATATTGTAGTACTGTATTCTGATAGGCCTAGTATAGGCTACTGCTAGACTTATGTGAATCAAGATAACTTATACTACAGTACACCACAGTAGCCTATTGTATTTTCATATAAATAGTAAATATAATTTTTTAAAGTTAATATAAATAACCGGAAGTCATAATATTATTTGGTGCAAAGTCTACAATATAGAGAATGGACAATCATGTATGGACAAACAATAATCATTTCACAAACTGTTGCAGTTTACAAAAATAACCATTAAGATTAGACCAATCTCCTTTGAGATGGCTTAGTTACCATAAAATTGCAACACTAAAATAAGAGTTTTAACATAAAACTGTTTTAACAAATATTCATCTCTGGCCTGCCTCTCTCTCATCACAGTGCAAACACACCGAAGAAGTTCTTGCCCTGCTCAGGCTCCACGTCGGTCAGTCGATTGGTCTCAGTCCACAGTTTGTCCCCTTCATTCAGCTGAAACACCGCACCAAGGTAAACTGCATTGTACCAGCCTTCGCCAATTTTGGACTCAGCATCACCGTAGTTTCGTTGACAAACTGACCTTACCCCGCTAAGAAGATTAGCATTAACCCCGATGGAGTCCGAATAGCGCCAAATAATGTGACTCAGAGGAGTGGTATGCTCGCCCGGGCCATTGCACTTGACCCTAAACGAAGCCTGGCTGTAAACGAAGAAGAGCCCAGTGTGTGGGATGAGGATTTGGTTCCCCTGTAGCTCGAACCCGCCCTGGGAAAAAGCCTGGCCGTCATCCTTTCTCCACTGCACGGTGTCAGCGGTAAGATTAGGATTGTATTCACCTGGCAGTAGAGGGAAGAAAGTTTCATTGTTACAACTTTGAGGCCCCGGGATCCAACTGGTAGCTATTTCTTCTTGCAAAGCTCTTATCAATGTGCTCTGGTGGCAACAAGAGAAAAGATAATGATTAAGCAACCTCTTTGCTTCCTTGTGTTATGGTTTCGTTTTTTGTCAATGGGAATGTTTGAAAAAAATCCCAGGGCTTCTCCAATAGAAACACTTACTAGCCCACTAGACACCGTTTCAAACCTTAAACCTTATTTTTGAATGGGGATGTTTCAAAAGAATCCCCTAGCTTCTACAATGGAAAGACACTAAGACATGCTAGCCCACGAGACATTTGCTAACCTGCAACAGACACAGTCAAGGCTGGCTGCAAAAGGCTATAGGTCACTCACCCTCTAAATGGATGGCTGCTTTTGCCTTGCCGGCAATCTGCTTCAATGTATGGTGGGTATCTGAGGGAGAGAAACATACTAGCCATAAATAACACAAGCAAAAGCCATGACGTCGCCTACCACCTTAACCTTTGATTAAAGCAATTATAGTGAGAAGCAATTCAATGAAAAGGGGCATCTGTCAATCAAATAATCACCTTTTGCACCAATGAGTATCTCCAGTTGAGGCTCCATTTCGTCCTGCATCTGTGAAATCAACCAAGAGGATGTTAGTTGGTTGCACGGTTCCTCTACTTCAGAAATGTGGTAAATATTGGCCCCATTAGAGTGCCTTACCGTTGCCAGTCTTCCATGCTGACACCATGCAAAGAGTAGGGCTGCTGCCGCACATAGAACTGCTATTAAGAGGACCCCACACAGCCTCCATAGCCAACCTCTGGAGGCCTTTCCCTCAGCGACAGCTGTCACCGTTGTGTTGTACACAGGGCCCCTCTCCATGTCTTCAGGTGTCATCGCATACCCTTCCATGCTGCTGTTGAACGAGGTTCAAACTCTTGGCTCTTGGTGGCAGTGAAAAAGTCTAGCGACTGAATATTTGCCCGAATATCTCCTAAATATCTTTTTTTTTGTTTTGACAGAGTTGTAGCTTGATAGGTGTCCTGTGTTTTGCTCGTTTGTTAGAATGGACTTCTGCCAGAAGCCCTGTGGTTTTTATGCTCGGCCTGCTACTAGCACAAAAGGGGAAACTCCAGTGATGTCACCCAGTGAGTGGAGACATAGCAGAGTAGCAGCAGAAAACTGGCTGTGGAGAGATGGTTATGGTTCAAAGGAAAATCAAATCCACAGACCAGCTCCACCAAACTGGGATTCCAATGGGTAGGTGTGGTTGCAGGATGGGGTTAAGGCAAAACAGGACGTGCAACTTGAACGTGAATTACTTGTGCAACGATGTAGTTTTTTCTATTTGGTAACCAGAATGTACGGCAACTTCTCAGCTATATACTGAAACTGCATTTACATAAAACAAGGAATTCTCAATAAGTCACCCGTATAATTATGTAATTACACAATGCGTTTGAATAAACTCCATGGTATCTTTGCTACTGAATGTAAAGTGTAGCAAAGCCACTTACAGTATCTTGACTTGAACTTTAGTTTGTGATTTCTATTCAGTCTCATTCACCAGCTGTTTGTAATACTATATGTCTAGTAATTGTCATACATTTCAAATAGTAAACAATGATGATATTTATTGATCACATAGAACTTGTTGCACTGAAGTTGTTAATAACTGGATGTAAATGTAATGCTTCTACAGCTACACAAAATCACAATACATTTGAGGGTATACAAGGACAGGCTCAGGAGAAACAAAAAAGACTTGTAAATATCCCTCTTTTTGTTTCGGAACTGGTTTCGTACATAAACCTTTCCAAACCCCTAAACAGGTTTTTGACTTCTCTTTATTGACCCAATCTGGCTTCCTTATTTCGCTGCCCTCCCTGACTGGTTGAGCGAGTACGGAGCAGAACGCGGTTGATTTGTGGGATTTCCATCACCCATACACTACCTGATCTGAGTTTTGTTTGCATATTGTTTCATCTCATTTCTGTTTCTGTTAAATCAGTTATCAATTAGTGATGAAACAAAGCACTGTATAGCTTCCAAACATGGATAAAACGATCATTTTGATCGTATTTGCATCCATAGCTCTGTCTATGAATGTGAGAGTGGTCATTTCTTGCTTTCTTCTTTAGTCATGTTTTGTTGTTGTTGTAAGGGGTATTGAGGCTTTTGTTAAATGCACTTTAAATGAACTGTGATTTGATGATTTACATTTCGCCAGTCCCAGTCCTTGGCTGTCTACCAAAACAAGTAGCTGGGGTGACCAGACCGAGCCGCAGACTGCAGTTTCAATGTAGTGTATCAGGGCAATGTATCACCGCTGGTAAAGGTAGCTTGGAGTATTGTCCCGTAGTAACACTGTTTCACATGCACTGTGTCACTGTTTCCTTACGTATTCTTATGTGCAAATACAAGCAATATAGGTATGCCCGTCAGGGAAGTATGGAGTATTTCACAATGTTTTATGTATAGTCATTCAGTCGTTATACTGATAAATCTCGCCGATTGATTGATTTATTCCTACGTTAGTGTGTAGCAATGTTTCCAAGACTATTACTACCTGCAAAATACACGCCAACCACAAGATCTTGGAAAGAGCAGGGAAGCAATAGGTAAAACTTCAGTGGTGAGCTGAAATATAACACAGGAACCTCTCATACTGAATTCTATTGAGGAAAGAAAGACCTGTTCATTGTGAGGAACTTAAGTATTGTGATAAAGGGAGGAAACATCTACCTGAGACTTCATATCGCAATGCCCTTCTTTCTGATGTGCCCTTGAGCATGAAATTGAACCCCAATTGCTCTGAATAAGCATGACTGTATGTTAAAAGCCTTCCATCACCCTTTAAGTAATGATACATCTGGCCCTATATTGGATTCACCTATCTGTAACTGATAGGGTTCAAAGCTGGGTCTCCCACCAGAACAGTGCATTAGCCTTACTAGTCTAGGCATTGGCTTGGGGTCACAGGGTTCAAGTCTCAGGCAAGTTTAGGTCTCATCAGGGCTCATCCTCCTGTTGACCTTATTCACAGAACCAAGGGGATATTTCACGTCCAGCCAAGTTACCTCAGGGATTACTTCTAAAAACAGAGAAGCAGGCTTTTTCTAGGTTTTTGAACCAGGTACCTGTTTATGTTCTAAGAAGGTAGCGACACACCCTTAGAGGTGTAAGGTGGGTGATTCATTCTCCCATTGTCTGAAAGAGCAATTGGGTCATTGTTGGTATTACCTGTACATGACCTGAGGCTGTACATGACCTTTTACCTAGTTAATGTATCCTTGCTGCCGCCCACAGGATTAGTGTCCACTCCAGGCATATCGAGGTTTTCCTGACCAGTGATCAATAGGTCTGTCAATTTGATGAATTGCTTATGTTACTGTTTGTCTCATGGACATCACCATTTCTTGTGCATTTGTAACTTGACATGGATTCATATACTGGAAATAGAGTATTGCTGACAGAAAATCTATATTTCACTTCTGATCTTAATTTGAGATCTGCTTCCGTAAATTGAACCTGAAGTTCTATTTGTGTGATCTCTCTCCCAGTTCCTACACTCTTTGCCACCTGCTTCCACCGTCCTGATAAAGCAATTTGGAGAAAAAAAAATCCTAATTCTGAAAACGTTTTCGTAGTCAAATGCAGATCATCTCATGAGGTAAGGAGAAAGAAAATAAATTGTGAACCACACACTCAAATATTCCAACATACTGTAAAATGTGACCTTGTTGTATACACAAACAGTCAGGCACCCTGGCTAGCAGTTAGCACAGTACATTAAGTAGTTGTAGTGGATAATAGTGTCAGTGACTTGCAATCAAGGTAGGTGGGGTAGGTAGGGTAGGCAGGGTAGGTAGGGTAGGCAGGGTAGGTAGGGTAGGTAGGGTAGGCAGGGTAGGTAGGGTAGGCAGGGTAGGCAGGGTAGGTAGGGTAGGCAGGGTAGGCAGGGTAGGTAGGGTAGGCAGGGTTGGCAGGGTAGGCAGGGTAGGTAGGGTAGGCAGGGTAGGTAGGGTAGGCAGGGTTGGCAGGGTAGGTAGGGGGTAGGCAGGGTTTGCAGTTATTTCTCTGTGATAATCTAATGAAAAAAAAGCTGCTATAAAAAGCACCCCAAAAATACAATGATATCAACAACAAAAAAATATATATAATGTTTTTTCTCAATGATTCGGGTGGTTGTTATGCTCAAAATCTCAAAATGTGCTACAACTACATAAAAACATCAGGAAAGATGCTAGATTGTGCATGCCTTCCTTCCCATCCATTGAATTCCATTCAAATCATTGCCGATTTGTTGATGGACAGGGTCAGCATAGGCCTCGCTGGTGTTTTTTTCAACCCTTTTTCTCCCCAATTTCGTGATATCCAATTGGTAGTTCCAGTCTTGTCCCATCGCTGAAACTCCTGTACAGGCTCGGGAGAGGCGAAGGTCGAGAGCCGTGCGTCCTCTGAAACACGATCTTGCCAAGCCGCACTTCTTGACACCTGGAAGCCAGCCGCAACAATGTGTCGGAGGAAACACTGTACAGCTGGCGACCATAGTCAGAGTGCATGCACCCAGCCCGCCACAAGGAGTAGCTAGAGCGTGACGGGACAAGGACATCCCGGCCGGCCAAACCCTCCCTTAACCCGGACAACGCTGGGCCACTCATGGGGCACAATAGCCTATGTCACTAAGGTTGTTGGAGCCATCTTTTGTTTGGTGGACTTGGCCTTAATAAAGGTTTACTTGTGAGTAAATGTGGCTTTGATAATAGCCCGTGCCTACACAGCCACTGACCTCACCGCACGCCACTATACCGTGTCTCATGGTCCTCACATGATTGAAGGCTCATCATCTGTATTTGTCACGTAGTTCATTCATAGGATCTGTCTGTAGATAAATTCATGTTAACTACTCGGAATGTAACTGTACTTAAGGATGGCTGAGAAAAGCAGGAAGTAGGTCCTGAAAACAGGAGATGAAATTAAAAATGCTCAGGAGGGAAACCACAACAGTAAGGAAGTGATAATCAACTATTGCTTTGATTCTTACGACAGAAGAAGCAAATATCCCTGTATTGCAGATCAGCAAGGACATCCCTTTATTTCATCACCAAACCTGATTGAAAGGATTTCATCAAACAGGAGGGATGGAGGTAGATTTAGTTAATTTCAGACGATGGTGAGTATCCTCTTGCGCTTTAGAACATGGATGAAATGAGAGCTTTCCGAAAGGGAACATTTTGAATGTTGCTAGAACGTCCTGTAGAAAATGTTTGCATAAAGACCAGTAAGAGACTTAAAGACCAGTGTAGTGGCAGTAGTCCAGACGGGAGATGGCAGGTGCCTGGATTAGGACCTGCGCCGCTTCCTGCGTGAGGTAGGGTCATACTCTACAGATGTTGTAGAGAATGAACTTGCAGGAGCGAGACACTGCTTTGATGTTTGCAGAGAACGGCAGGGTTGTCCAGGGTCACGCCAAGGTTCTTTGCACTCTGAGGGAGAGACTGTGAAGTTGTCAACCGTGATGGAGAGGCCCTGTAGCGGCCAGACCTTCCCCGGGAGGAAGAGCAACTCCGTCTTGATGAGGTTGAGCTTGAGGTGGTGGGCCGACATCCAGGCTGAGATATCTGCCAGGCACGCAGAGATGTGTCTCTACACTTGGTTGTCAGAAGTGGGAGAAGAATAGTTGAGTGTCATCTGCATAGCAATGATAGGAGACAGTACGGTGCGTGGGTAAAATCACTGGGAAAGCCAAGCCAGAAAATGTTTACATATTACAACCTACGTGTTGTGATAATTGTGTTGTTTGCTCTGTAACCTGTTAGTTCATATACCTTGGGACCATGATATACAGTGCACTCAGGAAATATTCAGACACCTTGACTTTTTCCACATGTTACAACCTTAATCTAAAATGGATTAAATCGTTTCCCCCCCGTCATCAATCTACACACAATACCCCATAATGACAAAGCAAAAACAGAGATGTTTGATCGGGTTCAAGCCCCGGTTCTGGCTGGGCCACTCAAGGACATTCAGAGACTTGTCCCGAAGCCACTTCTGCGTTGTCTTGGCTGTGTGCTTAGGGTCATTGTCCTGTTGGAAGGTGAACCTTCACCCCAGTCTGAGGTCCTGAGCGCACTGGAGCAGGTTTTCTTCAAGGATCTCTCTGTACTTGGCTCCGTTCATCTTACTCTTGATCCTGACTAGTCTCCCAGTCCCTGCCGCTGAAAACCATCCCCACAGCATGATGCTGCCAACAGCATAGTTCACCGTAGGGATGGTACGAGATAGTTAAATCCTGGTTTCATCAGACCAGAGGATCTTATTTCTCATGGTCTGAGAGTCCTTTGAGTGCCTTTTGGCAACTCCAAACTCCATGTGCCTTATACTGAGGAGTGGCTTCCATCTGGCCACACAAGGCCTGATTGGTGGAGTGCTGCAGAAATGGTTGTCCTTCTGAAGGTTCTCCCATCTCCAAAAAGCAACTCTGGAGCTCTGTTAGAGTCACCAAAGGCTATTCCCACCATTGCTCAGTTTGGCCGGGCGACCAGCTATAGGAAGAGTCTTGGTGTTTCCAAACTTCTTCCATTTAAGAATGATGAGAACACTGTGCTCTGGGGGACATTCAATGCTGCAGACATTTTTTGGTACCCTCCCCTGTGCCTCGACACAATCCTGTCTCGGAGCTCTACAGACAATTCCTTCAACCTCATGTCAACTGTGGGACCTTATATAGACAGGTGTGTGCCTTTCCAAATCATGTTCAATCAATTCAATTTACCACAGGTGGACTCCAATCAAGTTGTAGAAACATCTCAAGGATGATCAATGGAAACAGGACGCACCTGAGCTCAATTTCGAGTCTCATAGCAAAGGGTCTGAATACTTCTGTAAATAAGGTATCTGTTTTTATTTTTATAAATATGCAAAAATGTCCAAAAACCTTTTTTTCGCTTTGTCATTCTGGGGTGTTATGCATAGATTGATGAGGAAAGCAATTCATTTAATACATTTTAGACTAATGTGGAAATACGGAAGGGGTCTGAATACCTTCCGAATACACTGTATAGGCCTAAGGACAAGAAAATAAGAAGAAACAGTGGCAGAATAAATTCAACCCCACCTTTGTTTTAATCACAAAACCGGAGAACAACCTCTGTCCGGTGAAGTCCAGAAAGCATATGATGTGTCTCTCCATGGTCTGATGTCCTAACCGACTTGCCAAAACTATAGTTTGTTAATTAACAAGACATTTGTGGAGTGGTTGAAAAACGAGTTTTAATGACTCCAACCTAAGTGTATGAGTAGACCTTACAGTGAAATGCTTACTTACGAGCCCCTAACCAAAAATGCAGTTAAAAAA
The DNA here is from genome assembly GCF_021184085.1 of Oncorhynchus gorbuscha. Taxonomy (NCBI): domain Eukaryota; kingdom Metazoa; phylum Chordata; class Actinopteri; order Salmoniformes; family Salmonidae; genus Oncorhynchus; species Oncorhynchus gorbuscha. Next base: position 61,724,810 of record NC_060187.1, read on the forward strand.
ATATGGATAAGAATAAGAAAAAAAAGTACAAATGAATTAAAGAGCAGCAGTAAAATAACAATAGCGAGACTATATACAGGGGGGGGGGGTACAGGATCAATGTGCGGTGGCACCGGTTAGTTGAGGTAATATGTACCTATATAGTTGAAGTCGGAAGTTTAGATACGCTTAGGTTGGAGTCATTAAAACTTGTTTTTCAACCACTCCACCGATTTCTTGTCAACAAACTATAGTTTTGGCAAGTTGGTTAGAACATCTACTTTGTGCATGACACAAGTCATTTTTCCAACAATTGTTTACAGACAGATTATTTCACTTACAATTCACTGTATCACAATTCCATTGGGTCAGAAGTTTACATACACTAAATTCACTGTGCCTTTAAACAGCTTGGAAAATTCCAGAAAATTATGTCATGGTTTTAGAAGCTTCTGATAGGCTAATTGACATAATTTGAGTCAATTGAATGAGTACCTGTGGATGTATTTCAAAACCTACCTTCAAACTCAGTGCCTTTTTGCTTGACATCATGGGAAAATCAAAAGAAATCAGCCAAGACCGCAATTTCCAAATTCCTGAAGGTACCACGTTCATCTGTACAAACAATAGTACGCAAGTATAAACACCATGAGACAACGCAGCTGTCATACCGCTCAGGAAGGAGACGCTTTCTGTCTCCTAGAGATGAACGTACTTTGGTGCGAAAATTGCAAATCAATCCCAGAACAACAGCAAAGGACCTTGTGAAGATGCTGTAGGAACAAGTACAAAATAATCTATATCCACATTAAAAACGAGTCCTATATCGACATAACCTGAAAGGACGCTCAGCAAGGAAGAAGCCCCTGCTAAAAAAAACACCATAAATAGCCAGACTACGGTTTGCAACTGCACATGGGGACAAAGATCGTACTTTTTGGAGAAATGTCCTCTGGTCTGATGAAACAAAAATATAACTGTTTGGCCATAATGACCATCGTTATGTTTGGAGGAAAAAGGGGGAGGCTTGCAAGCCGACGAACACCATCCCAACCGTGAAGTATGGGGGTGGTAGCATCATGTTGGGGTGCTTTGCTGCAGGACTGGTGCACTTCACAAAATAGATGGCATCACGAGGACAGAAAATGAAAAACATCTCAAGACAGCAGGAAGTTAAAGCTTGGTGTCGCGACTTCCGCCGAAGTGGGCTCCTCTCCTTGTTCGGGCGGCGTTCGGCGATCGACGTCACCGGCTTTCTAGCCATCGCCGCTCCATTTGTCATATTCTCATTTGTCTTGTTCCATACACACCTGGTTTTCATTCCCTAATCACACTGAATGTATTTAGTCCTCTGTTCCCCTCCACATCTTTGTGTGAAATTGTTTTGATGTTATGTGGGTATTTTTACGCGACAGACATTGGTTTATGTTCTGTGTTTTTGGCACGTTTTAGGTACTTATGTGCTTTCTTTTGGACAGGGAATAAAAAGTGTGCCTGTTAACTACACTTTGCTCTCCTGCACCTGACTTCACCTCCAGTACACACCCATAACACTTGGTCGCAAATGGGTCTTCCAAATGAACAATGACCCGAAGCATACTTCCAAAGTTATGGCAATAAAGTAAAGGTATTGGAGTGACCATTACAAAACCTGACCTCAATCCCATAGAACATTTGTGGGCAGAACTAAAAAAGCGTGTGCGAGCAAGGAGGCCTACAAACCTGACTCAGTTACACCAGCTCTGTCAGGAGGAATGGGCCACAATTCACCCAACTTATTGTGGGAAGCTTGTGGAAGGCTAACCAAAACGTTTGACCCAAGTTGAACAATTTAAAGGCAATGCTACCAAATATTAATTGAGTGAAATAAAAGCTGAAATAAATCATTCACTCTACTATTATTCTGACATTTCACATTCTTAAAATAAAGTGGTGATTCTAATTGACATAAGACAGGGAATTGTTTACTAGGATTAAATGTCAGGAATTGTGAAAAACTGGGTTTAAATGTATTTGGCTAAGGTGTATGTAACCTTCCGACTTCAACTGTAGGTAGAGTTATCAAAGTGATGATAACAACAGAGAGTAGCAGCGGTGTAAAAGATCGGGGGGGGGCAATGCAAATAGCCTGGATAGCCATTTGATCAGGTGTTCAGGAGTCTTATGGCTTGGGGGTAGAAGCTGTTTAGAAGCCTCTTGGACCTAGACTTGGCGCACCGGTACTGCTTGCCGTGCGGTAGCAGAGAGAACAGTCTATGACTAGGGTGGCTGGAGTCTTTGACAATTTTTAGGGCCTTCCTCTAACACCACCTGGTGTAAAGGTCCTGAATGGCAGGGAGCTTAGCCCCAGTGATGTACTGGGTCTTTCGCACTCTGTAGTGCCTTGCGGTCGGAGGCCGAGCAGTTGCCATACCAGGCAGTGATGCAACCAGTAAGGATGCTCTCGATGGTGCAGCTGTCAAACCTTTTGACGATCTAAGGGCCCATGCCAAATCTTTTCAATCTTCTGAGGGGGAATAGGTTTTGTCATGCCCTCTTCACAACTGTCTTGGTGTGCTTGGACCATGTTAGTTTGTTGGTGATGTGGACACCAAGGAACTTGACGCTCTCAACCTGCTCCACTACAGCCCCATCGATGAGAATGGGGGTGCTCGGTCCTCTTTTTCCTGTAGTCCGCAATGATCTCCTTTGTCTTGATCACGTTGAGGGAGAGGTTGTTGTCCTGGCACCACACGGCAAGGTGACCTCCTCCCTATAAGCTGTCTCGTCGTTGTCGGTGATGAGGCCTACCACTGTTGTGTCATCAGCAAACTTAATGATGGTGTTGGAGTCGTACCTGGCCGTGCAGTCATGAGTGAACAGGGAGTACAGGAGGGGGCTGAGCACGCACCCCTGAGGGGCCCCTGTGTTGAGGATCAGCGTGGCAGATGTGTTGTTACCTACCCTTACCACCTGCGGGAGGCCCATCAGGAAGTCCAGAATCCAGTTGCAGAGGAAGGTGTTTAGTCCCTTCGCTTATTGATGAGCTTTGGGGGCACTATGGTGTTGAACGCTGAGCTGTCGTCAATGAATAGCATTCTCACATAGGTGTTCCTTTTGTCCAGGTGGTAAAGGGCAGTGTGGAGTGCAATAGAGATTGCATCATCTGTGGATCTGTTGGGGTGGTATGCAAATTGGAGTAGGTCTAGGGTTTCTCGGATAATGGTGTTGATGTGAGCCATGACCAGCCTTTCAAAGCAGGGTAGCCTAGTGGTTAGAGCGTTGGACTAATAACCGGAAGGTTGCAAGTTCAAACCCCCGAGCTGACAAGGTACAAATCTGTCATTCTGCCCCTGAACAGGCAGTTAACCCACTGTTCCTAGGTCATCATTGAAAATAAGAATTTGTTCTTAACTGACTTGCCTAGTAAAATAAAAAATACATAAAAAGCACTTGGCTACAGATGTGAGTGCTATGGGCCGGTAGTCATTTAGGCAGGTTACCTTAGTGTTCTTGGGCACAGGCACTATGGTTGTCTACTTAAAACATGTTGGTATTACAGACTCGGACAGGGAGAGGTTGAAAATGTCAGTGAAGACACTTGCTAGTTGGTCAGCGAATGCTCGCAGTACACATAATGGTAATCCGTCTGGCCCTGAGGCCTTGTGTGTGTGCGTTTGTGCAAGTAGAAAAAACATGTTGACACGCTACTTGTAGAGAAACGCCAATGGTATCCTTCTCTCTTTCATGTTGACGAAACCGTGTCACTCTCCCCATAGCTACATATTGACATATCCTCTCCACGTCCACGTCACTTGGTAGGAGCAGCCTGCCAGGTATTATGCAATCCAATAGTGTGCAGAGCCTGAGACGCCCAGCCCAGACAGGGTTAAAGGAGACTAGAAGAATAGGAACTATGACTAATCTGAAACTGACAACTTTGTGGCTTCCTGTTTTGAGGGTTTTCAATCGCTAGTTCCTGTTTGATTCTCTTTGTACAATGAGCATCTAAAGTGTCAGTGCATTCCCACTGGGCACAGACTTCAGTTCAATGTTTAGTTTTTATTTACATTTGGTTGAGTTGTCAACTATCCTGAATTCAACGTGAAATCAACAAAACATTTCACCTTGTCATTTTATTTAGGTTAAAAGTTGGGTGATTATTTTTTCTCCAAATCCAATCAGTTTTCTACTTTGATTACACAGCATCACATTGATTCAACCATGTTTATGCCCGGTTGGTTAGCTTTCGGCCAGTGATAACTCAGTACTGACGTGTGTTTCTGTTACATCAGTTTTCTAATGCTAATAGGTACAGGTATTTTCAGACCTAGTTTGCATGTCTCTGAATAAGCTGAGTCTGTGATAGTAGCAGAATCCATCACAAGAATGACAGAGAAGGACATCTGCCTTATTTCTGTAGTGCGGTAGCGCCACCATGTGGTAAGTGCTACCTCCCGTTTGGCTCAGTTGGTAGAGCATGGCGCTTGCAATACCAGGGTTGTGGGTTCAATTCCCACGGGGGACCAGTGGAGGAGAATGGGAGTCGCTCTTGAATGCTAAATTACATCAATATGAACAATGGATGTGAATAGTGGCATACTTAAACTGTAAGTCATTTTGGCATTTGATCTAGTAGAATTCACTCATTTTTCCAACTCTCGTGTTTGACAACAGCTGATAATTAGATGAATTGATGCGCTATACCAAAATGAATAAACGGTGGGAGTCGAAGCAAGTCGCCCATTAGATGACGCATTCGGAGTACTATTTTAGAATGATTCTTTATTTATTTTTGCATACTACTTAGTACAGTTGTATGGGTATTCAGACACGACCACTGTCTCCATATCAAATCTATTTACCATCTATAATATCTAGCATCGACTAATTCACATCATGATAGATACCATTAATATCACAAGAAATCACACACACACACACAAATAGATAGTTTGACAAAGTATTCTGTTATCTCATTGTGTAATCAAATCTGTTCAGCAAAACATACAATGCATATGCATAACAGTTACAGTTTCCACAAAATAAATTCAGTTTAGTAACTACCACACACTTTTAAAAAAACAATGTTTTAACAGCTGTTTTTGGTTCAATCTTGAACTAAGTCTGAATACAAATGTCTGTTGGCTCAATATGGGGGGAGCTGAAATGCCCCCCAGTGGGTATTCTCTACCCCATACCTAAAACTATTATTCTTGGATGTTATCTCAAGGCTGAGACTGTTACCTTGTTGGAGCTTAACCATCCTGGACATGAATACAGTGCCCTCTTTCTCTCCGTGATACACGGCTTCACTCAGTCTCCTTCGCTGGGTCTGATTCTGAATGCCATTTTTGAACAGAGTCACCTTCCTCTTCTCCTCTCCCCCGGTGTGCCTAGTGAAGGTGACCTGGACATAGATGTAGTAGAAGCCTTCAGATGTGATGTAGACAGAGTTGTCGCGGAGGACGAGGGAGCAAGAGCCACAGGCATCATGATCATTCTCCCAAGATAATGTTCCTACACATGAGACAGAAGGAATGAAAATAAAAGAGAATAAAATAAAATATTAAAACGCTTTACATCATATCAATGGGTTAATATACACTACATGACCAAACGTATGCGGACGCCTGCTCGTCGCCTCTCATTCCAAAATCATGGGCATTAATATGGAGTTGGTCCCCCCTTTGTTGCTATTATAGCCTCCACTCTTCTGGGAAGGCTTTCCACTAGATGTTGGAACATTACTGTGGGGACTTGCTTCCATTCAGCCACAAGAGCATTAGTGAGGTCGGGCACTGATGTTTGGCGATTAGACCTGGCTTGCAGTCTGCGTTTCAATTCATCCCAAAGGTGTTCGATGGGGTTGAGGTCAGGGCTCTGTGCATTCCAATCAAGTTCTTCTACACCAATCTCGACAAACCATTTCTGTATGGACCTCGCTTTGTGTACGTGGGCATCGTCACACTGAAACAGGCAGTTTGGAACTTTGAAGTGAGTATTGCAACCAAGGACAGACAATTTTTACGCGCTACACGCTTCAGCACTCAGTGGTTCCGTTCTGTGAGCTTGTGAGGCCTACCACTTTTCCACTTCACAATAACAGCACTTACAGTTGATCGAGGCAGCTCTAGCAGGGCAGAAATGGAACTGACTTGTTGAAAAGGTGGCATCCTATGACGGTGCCATGTTGAAAGACACTGAGCTCTTCAGTAAGGCCATTATACTGTCAATGTTTGACTATGGGAATTGCATGGCTGTGTGCTCTATTTTATACACCTGTCAGCAACGGTGTGGCTGAAATAGCCGAATCCATTAATTTTAAGAGTTGTCCATAGACTTTTGTATATGTAGTGTATGTTTGTGCATATATTTGAACAGACAGGTGGCAAAATATTGAATAACTGCACTTTCAATACCCCTTTAAAAACTCTGTATACAGTGCCTGCGGAAAGTATTCAGACCCCTTGACTTTTCCACATTTTGTTACGTTACAGCCTTATTCTAAAATATTTTTTTCCCCCCTCAGCAAGATACACACAATACCCCATAATGACAAAGTAAAAACAGATATCTACAAACAGATACCTTATTTACGTAAGTATTCAGACCCTTTGCTATGAGACTCGAAATTGAGCTCAGGTGCATCCTGATCCATTCATCATCCTTGAGATGCTTCTACAACTTGATTGGAGTCGACCTGTGGTAAATTAAATTGAATGGACATGATTTGGAAAGGCACACACACACCTGTCTATATAAGGTCCCACAGTTGAAAGTGCATGTCAGAGCAAAAACCAAGCCATGAGGTAAAACAAATTGTCCATAGAGCTCCGAGACAGGATTGTGTTGAGCCACATATCTGGGGAAGGGTACCAACAATTTTCTGCATCATTAAAGGTCCAAAAGAACACTGTGGCTTCCCATCATAATTACATGGAAGAAGTTTGGAACCACCAAGACTCTTCCTAGAGCTGGTCGCCCAGTCAAACTGAGCAATCGGAGGAGAAGGGCCTTGATCAGGGAGGTGACCAAGAACCCATTGGTCACTCTGACAGAGCTCTAGAGTTCCTCTGTGGAGATAGGAGAACCTTCCAGAAGGACAGCCATCTCTGCAGCACTCCACCACATGACAGCCACTTGGAGTTTTCCAAAAGGCACCTAAAGATTCTCAGACCATGAGAAACAAGATTCTCTGGTCTGATGAAACCAAGATTGAACTCTTTGGCCTGAATTCCAAGCGTCACGTCTGGAGGAAACCTGGCACCATCCCTACGGTGAAGTATGGTGGTGGCAGCATCATGCTGTGGGGATGTGTTTCAGTGGCAGGAACTGGGAGACTAGTCAGGATCGAGGGAAAGATGAACGGCGCAAAGTACACAGAGATGCTTGATGAAAACCTGCTCCTGAGTGCTCAGGACCTCAGACTGGGGTGAATGTTCACCTTCCAACAGGACAACGACCCTAAGCACACAGCCAAGACAACGCAGGAGTGGCTTCGGGACAAGTCTCTGAATGTCCAGCCAGAGCCTGGACTTAAACCCGATCAAACATCTCTGGAGAGACCTGAAAATAGCTCTGCAGCAATGCTCCCCATCCAACCTGACAGTGCTTGAGAGGAACTGCAGAGAAGAATGGGAGAAACTCCCCAAATACAGGTGTGCCAAGCTTATAGCGTCATACCCAAGAAGACTTGTATTATTATTATTTTTTTAACGTTTTGCTTTGTCATTATGGAGTATTGTGTGTTGATTGACGAGGGAATAAAACAATTGAATAATGCTGTAACATAATAAATTGTGGGAAAAAAATCAAGGGGTCTGAATACTTTCCGAAGGCACTGTATGCTGCAAAATTATATAATGTATTTTCACAAACAGTAATTGTATCATTGTCTTGGGCTTAGTGCATTGTCCGCATCTAAGCAGTTACAGTAGATGGGTTGATTGCGGGTCTTGAACACCACTTCACAAAGGAGCAGACGGTGGGGAGGGGGGGGGGGGGTTAATACACCTACCCTCACAATAGCTCAATGTTTAATGAATAGACTGAATATTTGCATAATGTTTTCAATACATATATCTCATTTTCTGATGAATAAAGATGCATAACATCTTGATAAGAGAAATACAATTACGTTGGACTGTGTCGTAATATGTTCTGCTCATGGTTAGTAAGCTCCCGCTCATCCCAGTCCAAGCTCTTCTCTGTCCTGGTACCCCAATGGTGGACCCAGCTTCCCCCTGAAGCTAGGACATCCTGCTCATCTTCTGAAAACATCTGAAACCCTACCTCTTCAAACAGTATCTTCAACAATCCTCCTCCAAACAGACAAATAATGGCGCAGTACAACAGTGATATGCAGAACGGCATCTCGGAACGCACAACTCGTCGATCCTTGTCACAGATGGGCTATTGCAGCAAACGACAACACCGGGTTCCACTCCTGTTAGCTAAAAACAAGAAGAAGAAGTTGCTCCAGTGGGCACGCGATCATCACTTGACAATGAGGAGTGGAAAAACATTTTCTGGAACGTGACAGCGAGTTCAGTTTAATTGAGTGGCCTGCGCATTCCCCAGACCTCAACCCAATAGAGCCGTGATCTCCGTGATGAGATGGAATGAGCTGTTGGCAGCATGAATGTACCACTATCCAATCTGCAGCCACTGCATGATACCATTGCGTCAGCATGGACCAACATCTCTGTGGAACGTTTCCGACACTTTGTAGAATGCCCCGAATAAGTCAGGCTGTTCTGGAGGCAAAGGGGGATCTGGTCCGGTACTACATGGTGTACCTAATAAACTGCCCGTTGAGTGTATAGAAATATTAGGTGTATCACAACCATTGTGTCAAATGTGTTAGATCAGTTGTACAATCTGAGTGTGTACAGGGCCCTAGTCTTGTTTAGTGTAACTGACAAGTTCAGACAGGCAGCAGAAGATCCAATGTTAACTCATGCGTTCCATGAATTTAGGATGCAAAAAGGAAACTGCAACAAGCATGGAATGTTAGGCCCAAAAGTCCTTACCTATAAACTAGGAAAGGAAGTGTTTAGCTTACCCATGGTCAGCTGGATATAAGAGGGACGGGGAGCTGGAAAGCAAAAAAAAAGCCCATTAATTTTCCTGTTTTGATCCATCTTGTAACATTTACGTGTTACTCCCTGCTTGTGCAATCTTATAATGTCATCTTTCTCCAGAAAATGCATCAATGACGTGAGTTATATTGCACACAGTGCAATGTTTAGTTTAAACACTAGACATTCAGTGATAATCAGAAATGTAAATAGCAATGCTTTACTTACCCTTTGATGAATTCAATTGAGCCAAAAAACTGCCATCTGCAAAAGATAAATAATATTTAAAGTCATTGTCCTATATATATATATATATATATATATATATATATATATATATATATATTTTATCCCAGCCCCTGTCCCCACCGGAGGCTTTTTGCCTTTTGGTAGGCCGTCATTGTAAATAAGAATTTCTTCTTAACTGACTTGCCTATTTAAATAAAGGTTAAATGAAAATAAGTATACTGTTGTCGAATGTCTAATATGGGATAGGAATGATATTACAGTGCCTTGGTCAATATTATGACTTACAGAATAGACAAAAACTATTAACATCAGTACGTGTAACACAGTACAACTTACTTGTAGGGGGCTGGTTTTCCTCCTTTGATTCAGGTAAATGACTCTTGGAGAGAGAAATTACATAGTGACACCTTGAAATCATCATCAGTCTACCCTTATGTATCATCATCATCACCATATCAGAGTCTAGCTATCACTGATGATAATTGGACATACCTTATCAGATGAGTTTATTTGCACTGTTGTAAGAACTGCGACCATAATCCCCATAGCAACTGTGAGAAACCCACACCACACATGTAGCAGCAGGTATTTGGAGGTGTGTTGTTGGCTCTTCATCCTCTGGGAAACACACACGTACCACAAACCACTGAGAGCCGTCCCAATTCACTCCCTACCACTTCCCATCGGCCCTAATCCTTATCTAATCCAACGTTCGCAGATCTGAAGGGTCTAGAATAGATATAAAGCGGGCGGGTTGTAGATCTTCCACCATAGGCTACTGCTTGAGTCCGAGCACCTCAACATTAGGCTCCCTTCTGATGAACATTTAGTTTAGATTATACCCCACTCTGGGAGTTCACCTACATAGATTATTCCCCTCTTGAACCCTATGTGCAGTGTGGTTTGCCTCTTATATTGGCTCAAACATTAACATGTGATAAATGAACTCACTACCAGAGAAATACACTAAAATAATTTGTAGTAAACACGCAGAGAGTGGTATGTACTGTGTGACTGTGACAAGACATTACGGCTGTCACACAGTGTACTCTGGTATGTTCAGTTGGACATGAATGCATCAGTCACAGTGACTAAGAATAGTCAAGATAATAATAATCATTTTTTGGGGGGTGCTTATATTTGTCCTGTTACACACTTGTACACGATACAAGTAATTGTGAAGGTATGCATAGTGAGTGAGAGAATGATCTGTCAATGATCAGTGTGACCGCATTACCTGTCATATGGTATAGAACACGAGACTGGGTCCATCATGTTGCCTATCACAGTCTCATTATTGAAAATGCCACTAAATAGTCATACAACAACCACCGTTTTTGGACCAAATATAACTGTGGAGCCATTAGACTATTACTGTGTGATGATAAAATCGGACACTACTGTTATCACCGAGTGATTTTACATTTGGTCACATTTTCCTCATCCAAACATCCTATAATTAAGTCTAAGATTAGGAATTTCACATGATGAGAAAGTATTGCAAATACAATGGTCCACTGTCCACAATTCTGTGTTACCACAATTTACATATACATCGGTAATAAATAAGTAGCTGTGATATGAATAAAATGAAACACATTGACCAGGATCTCAACTCACCTAGTGTGTCTTGTATTGTCCTTGTACAAACAAATCTGTCTGCTGCATGCCATGCTGCATTTCAGAGACATGTTCTTTAGACAGGGTTTCCCCCCTTCCACTGGAGTTGAGGTTTGATGCGATGGACTTTTTTTCTTCACTGTGAGTTGTGGTTGGAAAGAAAGGAGGGAGTGAAAGCAAAGCATCATGGACTAAAACAACCACCTCAAAGTCTAGGTTGACTGTGGTCACATTGAATTAGCAACTGATGATGTCATATTCTTGTATGAAAATGTATTTTAGCCTGGTCCAAGATCTGTTTATGGTTATGCCTACTCCATTGTCAAGCCAGGCAGAAGTTACCAAAGAGCAGTAACAGATTGTCACAAAGGCTATGATTTATTTGATTTCCCCACTGTGTTGAGAACATGTTTTTTTTTATGTAAACAAAAAAATTAATTTAAACAATCAATAAAAGCAGGTATTTTATCCATTATTGTATGTAATACTGTAGATAGTGTTGTAAAGTAACTTTATGACAGCACCCTTTTTGATAGCAACAAAACCTGTCATCCATATTGGCCAATTGTAGAAGTGCTCAGAAAGTGACTTTTTAGACCTGAATGCGAAAACATGAAATAGATAAAAGGTGAATATTATTATTAAAAGGTGAATTTATTAAATAGATAAAAGTTGAAATATTTTTTTATACACCACCATACCATGAGGCATCCATGTCTTCATCACTGGAAACGACAAATGGTTGAGACTGATATCATTTAAAAGCTTACAAACAGGGGTGTCAGCCTATTCAATCATTTCTTATCATTTTCTAACAGTATATGTCAATTACCTAAAAACGTGTAAACTCAGATTTCTTTTCATATTCAGATAGATTATGTAAAATAGGGTCTAAACTACAACCTGAGGTTCTTGTGTTGTGCCCACCATCGGTTGAGACACAACATGCTCTTGAATGTGGGTGTCATGTTTTGGCTGATAAATGTACTAAAATGGGAATACAATTACATTTTCAACTTTCAAATGGTGCAAAAAGATAGTCGAAAGTCCACACATCAGATAATTAAAATTGTATTTGTCACATGCGCCAAATACAACAGGTGTAGAACTTACAGTGAAATGCTTATTTTACAAGCCCTTAACCAACAATTCAGTTAAGAAAAATACCTATTTTTTTATTTATAAAAGTAACAAATAATTAAAGAGCAGCAGTAAAATAACAATAGAGAGGCTATATACAGGGGGTACCGGTAGAGAGTCAATGTGCGGGAGAACTGGTTAGTCGAGGTAATATGTACATGTAGGTAGAGTTATTAAAGTAGATAGTAACAGAGAGTAGCTGCAGTGTAAAAGGGGGGTGTGGGGGGCAATGCAACCATTTGATTAGATGTTCAGGAGTCTTTTTGGCTTGGGGTAGAAGCTGTTCAGAAGCCTCTTGGACTTAGACTTGGTACTCCGTTACCACTTGCCCTGCGGTAGCAGAGAGAACAGCCTATGACTAGGGTGGCTGGAGTCTTTGACAATTTTTAGGGCCTTCCTCTGACACTGCCTGGTATAGAGGTCCTGGATGGCAGGAAGCTTTTCCCCAGTGATGTACTGGGCCGTACACACTAACCTCTGTGGTGCCTTCAGTCGGAGGCCGAGCAGTTGCCAGACCAGGCAGTGATGCAACCAGTCAGGATGTTCTTGATGGTGCAGCTGTAGAACCTTTTGGGGATCTGAGGATCCATGCCAAATCTTTTCAGACTCCTGAGGGGGAATAGGTTTTGTCGTGCCCTCTTCACGACTGTATTGTTGTGCTTGGACCATGTTAGTTTGATGGTGATGTGGACACCAAGGAACTTGAAGCTCTCAACCTGCTCCACTACAGCTCCATCAATGAGAATGGTGGCGTGCTTGGTTCTCCTTTTTCTTGTAGTCCACAATCATCTCCTTTGTCTTGAATGGGAATATGTTTTTTAAATGATACTGTCAATCTTCCATAGGAAACCTATTGAAATTATAGAACTATAGATAATAGAATAAAAATGTAAGTTTTACATTCAACAGTAGGTGGACCGGGGACTATCTTTGTAGTAGTAATTAGAAGTAAAAATGTCAATTCAATTAAAATATCAATGGTGTACCAGCTAAATTGCAGTGGTCTGAAGGGATATGTCCATTCTATGAATAATATTTCTATGATTGAAATGACACCCACCCTGTATTCAAGAGCATGTTGTGTCTCAACGGATGGCGAGCACAACACAAGAACCTCAAACGTTTGAGTTTGAATACATAAACTCAGATTTTTTCCCCCATAAATTGTGGCTTAGACCCTATTTTACATGATCTATATTTTCCGGTGATGAAGACATGGATGTTTCATGGTATGGTGGCATACATGTATGACATTTTTTGTTTAAATCAAAAGGGATGCTGTCAAAAAGCGACTGAATTCAAATGGATTTACCCTAAGAAAAATACTTTGAAGCACTACTTTTTACTGCAGTGGGTTAAATCAGGGTCACAGAGTGTTCTTGGTAGTCTTAAACAAATCTACTTTGAAACCAAAGCATACACCTCACACACATTGGTTATGGTCTTTAAAAAAAAGAAGACACCTACACCATGTCAGATCTGGTTTAAATGTTTTCTATTTTGAGTTTGCATCCCAATATTACACTTTATATACATCACAGAAGACTGAAAAATAACAAAACCATTTGACATGGAAACATCGGGTTTTCAGCTGTTTTTATAGTTTTATAATATTGATCACTTTACCATTTCAAAATGTTAACACTTTTTCTCCACTACATTCCTAAAGAAAATATCTACTTTTTACTCCCATACATTTTTCCTGACACCCAAAAGTACATTTCTGATGCGGAACAGAAAAGGAACGATTGGAGCGATTACAGAGCGATTTCAATGACAACAGAAACTATATTTGAATTCAAAAATTTTTAAAATTTGCATTAAGCTACTGAATTCAAATGCAATATTTTTACATTTGTAATGCACACATTTAATCATAGAATTAATCAATTTAACTTGTATTTCATGATTTGAAAAAGTAATTGAATTAATATTGCATTCAGATTTAAAATGATATTACAACTTAATTGAATATTCAAATTCAATATTTATATATTCTGTTTCAATATGGTGGATATTGCATTCATTGTCTGCGTATCACATTTGCAAACTATCAAATTTACCATAGCTTCACATATTCAACATGTCAAATGCATTTAGAATCCGTTTTAAAATTCAGTTCGCTTTCACATTTACTTGAGTCATTTTCTATTAAGGTATCTTTACTTTTATTCAAGCATGACAGTACAGACAAAGAGAAGGTGTCAGAACCACTATCATCCCTGTGGCGAGGAACTATAGGCTAGTAAGGCTACAGATGAGTCAGGCACAACATTGACAGATGTGGGTGGCATGTGATTTCCCACACATATTTATAGGTCAGTGTCAGTGGGTTCCACAGGTACAAAAAAAATGACAGGGAGTTTTCTTCATGGTTTCATAAACCAGCTGGCAGCCACAGTGACTCAATCTGACTTTACATACATAGGGCATGGAAATAGCCAGTGTCATGCCCTGATCTGTTTCACCGGTCCTTGTGCTAGTGTCCACCCCATCCAGGTATCCACCATTATCCCCTGGGTACTTATACCTGTGTTCTCTGTTTGTCTGCTGCCAGGTCGTCTTGTTTGTCAAGTGAACCAGCGTTTTGTTTCTCAGTTCCTGCAGTCTCTTTTCTCACCCTCCTGGTTTTGACCATTGCCTGTCCTGACTCTGAGCCCATCTGCCTGCCCCTTACCCTGAGCATGCCTGTACCTTGTCTCCCACTCTGGATTATCGACCCGTACCTGCCTTGACCTGTCATTAAACATGGTTACTTCACAGTCTGCACTTAGGTCTTACCTTGATTCCTGATACATAGGGTATGGAAATGCAGATGCGTGAAGTTGAACACTGTTGATTTCATAAACAGGACTGAAAGTAACTTTTGGAAAGTGGAGAGAACGAAAGTGAGAGAAGGAGAGAGCGTTTGTTGGTAGATTTCTATGTAACTTTCCTGCTCTTGGTTTCTTGCTCCATGGGGCATCCCCAATCAACCTGTGCTTTTCTTGACATGCCACAGACGGTTTAGGTGCTTACCCAATGCAGGCAAAGTTGTCAGACAAGGCCTTCAGTCATGTTAGCCTTTAAGTCTTTTCCCCATCTTCCTGAAATGCAGAAGTTCAGGCACTGCTGTTGTTGAAAGCAGAAACCTTCTGGCATCAATCTAATCATGTTCTGTTCTGTTTCTGTTCTGTTTTAGATCATTGATCAGTTTCTGTCCAGTTTCAGATCATTGATCAGTTTCTGTCCAGTTTTAGATCATTGATGTCAATCTGTAGAGCATCGTAGAATGTGTTCGGCTCAATATTGGTATATACACCAGCTGTCACCATTCCTGGTCAGGGAGAAGTAAAGTCTGTTTCTGCCCAGCACTACCATCTGATTAGTGTTTCACTAGTGAACTGCTCATCAATATAACTAGCGAACTGCTCAACAACAATCAGCTGTGTTAGAGGTGGGCTGGAAGAACCATCGTTTGACAGTAATGAAATATTATGCGGGGGAGTTTAACTGCCTATTCTTGGGCTTAACAAGATATGTTTTCATATACTGTAAATGGCATTGATATTTGAGAAACTATACTGAAATGAAGAACACACTGGGAATAGAATCTCAGCCGTACTGTGACTATATTAACTTATTGAAACAAGTCCTACTGAGACTGAAAGATGTCCTGCTGAGATTGAGGCTGTCCTATTATGGACATCGTACAGGTGAGAGAAAGGTAAGAATCTAAAGTCATTCTGACAGAGACAGGAAGTAAATTCTTACACTGTACTCTGTACTTTCTGTCGGTCAACAAGTTGTTTCATGCCAAAGTGCATCTGGGAAGTCAAGTGTCTTCATGTTGGTGCGTCACAAGTCTTTGAAAGTGCGTAATTCAGAGAGATAAGTGGAGAGGGGGAGGGTGAGGGACAAGGATTTCATCATGGTTTCAGGATATTTTCTGACATTCATATTAGCCCCGGGCATAGTTGAAACACAGAGGTACTTGAATGGTGACATTGTTAGCTACATGTTGACTGTCTATCTCAGCCATCGATTGTCTCCCGTCACTGGTAGCAACCCCTGGTATGTCAATCATTTCTAACCAGGGCCCTTATTCATAAAGCTTCTCAGAGTAGAAGTGCTGATAGGACCAGGTTCCCTCTCTATGTAATCTTATTCATTATCTGAAAGGCGAAACTGATCCTAGATCAGCACTCCTGCTCTGCTTTATGAATGAGTCCAGAGCTACAGCATAGGATTCAAATGGTTACATAGGCAAAAGGACACCACTGTTGTTGGACCTTTCCTTGAGGCTACAAGTAAAAACCCACATCACCTGATGTCAAATATATTGACTGGACATTGTGCTTTATTACTGATGACAGTGCAGATGAAAGTCTCGCTATTTTACATCAATCAATGGCTTTGACATAATTTTGAGAAACTATTAACTCAAAGAATTCTCTATTTCAATGCCCTCTTGTATAGGAAAAGGTTTATTGCCAATGTAGTGTATACTGTAGGTGTTTTTATAGGACCAGACATGAGAGTCTGGTCTCAAATGTTATAGTATTTAAGCCATAGAAATTACATGCACAATGTATCCAATGCACCCCAAATCCCTAGTCTACCCCTTCATATACCCATATTTTCTTGATTTCGAACAGGTCAAAGAAAGGTCAAAGAAATAACCTTACAAGAAATAAAAGGACAGGTGAAAGCAAATTTCACCGTTTCTGCTTTCAGTCACCCTGTGTATTATTACATTACAGCAAATGAAGAAGAGAACTGTGGATGACCAATCTAGTTGTGAACGACAGTGTGCTCTGAGCCTCTGCTCCGTCTGCAGCATCATGGGAATTTCCCCTGCACTGTAAGTGTAACTACGTGGGAGGCTACACCCCCGGTTAACTAGCCCTGGATTATTTTCTAAATTGATGAATGGTATTTAGATAGAGGTCAGTGGAGGCTGCTGAGGGGAGGACTGCTCATAATAATGGCTGGAATAGAGTCAATGGTGTTTCATACCATTCCATTGACTCCATTCCAGACATTATTATGAGCCATCCTCCACTCAGCAGCCTCCACTGATGAAGGTAGGCAAAAAGAGTGGAACAATGCAGTTCAGTGAAACATGACAGTTAAGTCATCCCTCACAAAAAGAGAAATGCGTGAAATTGAAATATTTGCCTGGAAACAGGCCCTTCTTCGAAAACTTGATAACTGTGTGCCATGTCACTGCAAGTTTAAATGAGCGATGGAAAATGCTGAGACGTCTACGCCTGGGTCATTAGTGCTATTCTAAACATTCTGAGACTTTGGAATAGACTTGGAGTAGCTGTTCTTTTTTTCTGTTTATTTGTTTTTACTATTACACATGGGAAATGAGAGGAGAGATCTTCATTTCAACTAGTTCCAAGTTTCTGAGTTAGATCAAAGTTAGAGTGGGCAATACGCTAATAATAAACTCTCAAAAGGAAACCTATTTCGATGCATAGCATGATCTTGATGGAAGACTCCAACACATAGCAGGCAGCCTGTAATAGATTGTGGCGATGGATGAGCAAATGTAATCTAATAACCACAAAATGGAAGAGCAGTAGTGATAAGTGCATAAACATAAAAGTGAATGAATAATTTAGATACTTACCTCAGTGCCTTGTTTAAATGACAAAGCTCTGAAAGAAACACACACATATATAATATATATATACATATATAGAAATAAAACAGTTCAATGAGACATAATGCTATTTTAGATATTAGAAAATATATATTTTTTCTGGTGGTCCAAGTCCATTTGTTCTATAGTTAGGTTAAATTATGTACCAAAACCACAAACCTTTATATTGAGGGAGATGGACAAATCTGTCCATGTTTATACAAGCCCTTTAGGTTCGAAACGCCTTCCCCACTTTATTATCCAATAAGGCACTGTCACGATTTTCATTGAGGACCACAGTGCAAACATGCAAATATTCTTTGCATCTCTAAGCACATTAACCCTTTGGGCAGCTATACCATGTCCTTGTTATACAATTTAAAACACATCAAATGTAATATGTACATTGTATGCATGCAATAATTAATTAAACAGCAATGTGATGTATTAATAATAGTATGTATCTCAATTTTTAGATTCTCAGCTTTGCTTCGATTCCTGGTATTCCATCACAGTATGGAATCATTGATGACTCCTGGGCTGACCGTAAAGCATGAATCTGTTGAGGGTATCGTGTGTCTCTAGTGGGTCCAAGTGACGCTCTATCTCCTGCAGCAGGATACACTGGGTGGAGTTCAGCCACTCTCCACTCCACACTAGAGTTTGCAGCTCAGGCCTGCCTGTGTCAAACCAACAGGGAATTAATTATTCAATGGGCTAACATAATTTTTATCAAGTTTTGTTCACACATACAGTGAGCTCCAAAAGTATTGGGACAGTGGCACATTTTTTGTTGTTTTGGTTCTGTATGAAGTGCAGACTGCCAGCTTTAATTTGAGGGTATTTTGATCCATATCGGGTTAACCGTTCAGAAAGTACAGCACTTTTTGAGTGAGTGAGAAAGTTTGTTAAGCCTCTATCATACCCCCCCCAAAAAAACACTAACCTCTCCTGACATTGTAATGGTGAGAGGTTTTCATGTTTTGGGGGTATGATATTTGCGTGTCTCTAACTTTGGGACCAAATACTAAACTTTTGCACTACTTTAATACACATAAGTGAATTTGTCCCAATACTTTTGGTCCCCTAAAATGGGGGAACGATGTACAAAATGTGCTGTAATTTCTAAACGGTTCACACGATATGGATCAAAATATCCTCAAATGAAAGCTGACGGTCTGCACTCACTTTAACTTCACAGTCATTGTATCATTTAAAATCCAAAGTGCTGGAGTACAGAGCCAAAACAACAACAAAAAACATGTCACTGTCCCAATACTTTATCTATGGACCGAGATAATCATTGGCCCATTCAAAGTCTGAGATAAGAATAGAAACTCTAATTAAAAGTTGCACCTAAGTTAGTGGGAGTGGTTGTGAGTTACCTTGTGATGTCAAATAATATTTTCCAGACTGAATAGTATAGGTCCAGTTTTTCATAATGCAATGACCACCCCTACAATGGAAAGATATGCGCATTATCACACAGACAGCTTCTACTGTAATTTTGTGAACAACACTGACGTTCTCCTATACTTTGAAAATGTTAGTCAGGGTAGAATAGTCCACAAGCATTGCAACGCCATATAGGCTGTAATTAAGCCTGTTGAACTGTGTACAACTGGGTCAAATCTGGGTCAGAAACAGAACAAGGATGTGTTCCAAATAATCCCTCTCTTCTTCCGTTTCTCATTACTGTTAAAAGAAACTCCCTTTAGCCCATGCATATCCAAATCCAATGCTTTTATATTCCTGGGGAGAAGTGAACAAGTGCACACTTCAGGAAGGAGAGATTATTGGGACATTCCCCAAGTGGGCTTCTCTGCCAGTATGATTGTGTGTCAGCTATCCCTGGTCTCTTAAACGCGCATGGCTCCGGTCAACAGTAGTGCCTTTTCAGAGGTCTCATTCAGGTGAAACACAGTGCTGTCCATCTGTCTGAACATCTGCACATCAGACTCCTTCACACCAGCCGCTGCAATGAAGTACGATTTGCCAAGATACTGTGAGTGAGTGAGTGAGTGAGTGAGAAGGAAGGAAGGAAGGAAGAAAAGAGAGAAGGGCAGAATTATAGGAAAGAAAACATCTATTTGAAAACATTACTGACAAAAATGACCACCAGAGTGAGAAAACAGTGGGTGGGGAAAGTGTACGATGACAAGGGAAAGGCCAAGGCGATAAAATGTGAAATAATTCCAAAACTACATCTGAAACTGAGAAACCATTTGTTGAGGTGCTGTCCATATCCAGCCATTACAGAAAAAAGAAATGAATTGTGAAATCATGTGGATTTTCTGTAAACCATATACTGTATGCTTGTAAGACTCCAATTACAACACTTTCAAGTCAAACCACATATGGTGGGAAGTCTGTACAGCAAACTGCATTTTGTATGATGTTTGCAGGGCTCACTTGTAAAAGTGACTTCATTGTCTGTTTTTACTCAAAGTTGACCTCTTGTACAGTGGAGCAAAAAAGTATTTAGTCAGCCACCAATTGTGCAAGTTCTCCCACTTAAAAAGATGAGAGAGGCTTATAATTTTCATCATAGGTACACTTCAACTATGACAGACAAAATGAGAAAAAAAAAATCCAGAAAATCACATTGTAGGATTTTTATTGAATTTATTTGCAAATTATGGTCAATAACAAAAGTTTCTCAATACTTTGTTATATACCCTTCGTTGGCAATGACAGATGTCAAACGTTTTCTGTAAGTCTTCACAAGGTTTTCACACACTGTTGCTGGTATTTTGGCCCATTCCTCCAAGCAGATCTCCTCTAGAGCAGTGATCTTTTTGGGCTGTTGCTGGGCAACACAAACTTTCAACTCCCTCCAAAGAGGGGGTTGAGATCTGGAGACTGGCTAGGCCACTCCAGGACCTTGAAATGCTTCTTACGAAGCCACTGCTTCGTTGCCCGGGCGGTGTGTTTGGGATCATTGTCATGCTGAATGACCCAGCCACGTTTCATCTTCAATGCTCTTGCTGATGGTAGGCTTTGTTACTTTGGTCCCAGCTCTCTGCAGGTCATTCACTCGGTCCCCCCATGTGGTTCTGGGATTTTTGCTCACCGTTCTTGTGATCATTTTGACCCCACAGGGTGAGATCTTGCGTGGAGCCCCAGATCGAGGGAGATTATCAGTGGTCTTGTATGTCTTCCATTTCCTAATAATTGCTCCCACAGTTGATTTCTTCAAACCAAGCTGCTTACCTATTGCAGATGCAGTCTTCCCAGCCTGGTGCAGGTCTACAATTTTGTTTCTGGTGTCCTTTGACAGCTCTTTGGTCTTGGCCATAGTGAAGTTTGGAGTGTGACTGTTTAAGGTTGTGGACAGGTGTCTTTTATACTGATAACAAGTTCAAACAGGTTCCATTAATACAGGTAACAAGTGGAGGATAGAGGAGCATCTTAAAGAAGAAGTTACAGGTCTGTGAGAGCCAGAAATCGTGCTTTTTTGTAGGTGACCAAATACTTATTTTCCACCATAATTTGCAAATAAATTAATAAAAAAATCCCACAATGTGATTTTCTGGATTTTTTTTTCATTTTGTCTGTCATAGTTGAAGTGTACCTATGAAAAGAATTACAGGCCTCTCATCTTTTTAAGTGGGAGAACTTGCACAATTGGTGGCTGACTAAATACTTTTTTGCCCCACTGTGTGTGTGTGTAACCCAATGACTCCCTTTAAAAATGAAGGTTAAATATAATAAAACTTAATTATGGGTCACATATTTTTTGTAAATAAATTAAAGACCAAAATAATCTTTTGAGAATCATCATGAAGGGCTCATGAGGTTTTGATATATCATCACTTGTGCATAGTAACCTAATTAATAGGTCAATAGTACTAAAAACAGATATCGCATCTGCATATCTCTCTTACCTGTAGGGTATTGAGACTGCTTGTAGATAGGAAGACTGGTTGGGAGCAGGGGGTGAAGAGCTGACCCAACCACCCATTCACAAAGAGCAAGAATGAATACACTTCCTTGGCCTCTAACATACCTGAACTACTTCAAATCAACTTGCGACCTCAAAGAAACCTGGTAATTGAGTGCTTTTTCTAGGCTTGATCTTTCTGTGTCCGGACTGAGCTTTAAACGTTTTATGATTGTGGTAATCATTAACCCCTTTTTTGTTAGCACAACTTTCCACCATCCCACATAGTCCAAAGGCCCACATACCAAAACGGTTTTGTACCATGGTTTATGAAACGGGACCGAAAAATGTCAATATTATTACCTAGAAGTCTTTTTGGGTGGGTGGCCTTTAAAGTAAGAAGTGTTTAAGCTTTTACCCAATTTTAGGAAATAGGCCTGCTTCTACACCTATTCTCCTCACCCTTCATCAGCCCCCATGTTGGTGGATGGGTTTCAATATGACTGTCATTTCTGCAGTCTACACTGGTAATGCACATCCCACAGGTTCTTGTTTTGTAAGACAGTATCACAGCGCTAGAGTAACTACCAAGCAGTATCAATGTAATGAATTATTCTTGTTGTAAGCATTAGGGCCAGGAGTTTTCCTGAATATGTGAGCCTGAACAGGAAAAAACCCTGCTACAATACCACACGCAAACTCAACTTTCTGAGTGTTTCATAGGTAGACCTTCATAGGATGTCCTTGTTTTCTGATTTGTGAATAACAATATTGTGCATATTCATTTGACTCGTGTTAACATTTTGAGGAGAACAAAGAGAACACTGCTTCCAATTGGTGTAGTCGGATCAACTTTTCAGGGGTTCTTTGTCTCTTAATGGAATATGCCTGATATTATTTAATTCTCTCTCTCTCTATACATACCAGCAACGTCACACCGATAAAGTTCCAAATTTAATGCTGAAAAGCACATCTGATCATTAGGCACAAACTGGTTGAATCAACATTGTTTCAACGTAACTTGTCAATGTAATCGTGACGTGGAACCTATGTGGAAAATACATTAGATATGAAAAAAGTAATCAACCTTAAACGGTTGTTTTGAGGGTGAAATTTCAACCACCGGATGATGTTATCATGGTAACTGTAGAGTTATGCTTTATGAGAAGAATCTTGAGGTGAATATCACTTTGGTTGACTTTAACGAAACAATAACGTAACACAGGAGACTGTCTTCAATGTTACGACGGATGCATCTAGAAAAATACTCCACAACTACCAAGTAGTTTTGCTTGTTGAGCTCACATATGTCAGCTGCTACTCTTTCCCATGGGCAACTGGGGAGTGGAGTGGTGATCAGAGGCTCCCTCCTCTGAGTAGGTTCGGACTCGTGGCAGTCTTTGCATGTACGGACTATTTCCTGACCATTTCCTGTTTTTACTTATTCAAGGCCACCACACACTACCTCTAGCTCGCTCCCGGCCCTTCACAACGCCCTGATGGCTGTTGAGTATGCGCTTTAACATTTCAGTTCTCATATTTTGTGGTACTACTATTCTATCTCCATACAACATTAGTCCTTGTGTCATTGAGAGGTTCTGTCGGGGGGTGTCGTAGGCTTGCACCTTGTCTGGCACTTTGGCTGCATACTTAGGCCATCCTGTTGTCACATAGTGTTTCACCATCTGCAGCTCTGCATCTTGTTGTGTCTACTTCTTGACGACGTACAGTTTGTTGGTTGAGATAGGCCATTACTGTATGAACTGAATCCTTATGAACTGCATCCTTATAGGCCTCGATTTCACTGGTCAACCCTGCGATATCTTGTGTAACGGCTGACTGGGGATGTCTGGAAAGGGTGTATGCTAAAACAAGCCGTTTCCCCGGCACATACTTGGCTGTAGGGTTATAACACATCATGTGCATGAACCGTCTCTGACAGGCACTAAGTCAAGGTCTTCACAGTTTATTAATGGAATAAGAAGTTTGATCACTCTGCAGTGTGAATGTATCAGATATCTGGTAAATTTCTCATATGCCCAGTCACTCCTTTTCTATCTGTGCATGGCACTTATTTGCATCTGTGAGAGTCCTGGAGCAATAAGCTACTGGCTTTAACTGTCCACCTTGTTTCTGTAGTAGGACCATCCTAACCCATAACTACTGGCGTCTGCACTGACCATGGTAGGCTTTGTCATATCATAGTCTGGATCGAGGGAAAGATGAACCGAGCAAAGTACAGAGAGATCCTTAATGAAAACCTTCTCTAGAGTCCTCAGGACCTCCGAAGGTGAACATTCGCCCCAGTCTAACACGGACAACACAGCCAAGACAACGCATGAGTGGTTTCGGGATAAGTCTCTGAATGTCCTTGAGTGGCCCAGCCAGAGCCCGGACTTGAACCCGATCGAACATCTCTGGAGACACCTGATAATAGCTGTGCAGCAACGGTCCACATCCAACCTGACAGAGCTTGAGAGGATCTGCAGAGAAGAATGGGAGAAACTCCCCAAATACAGGTGTGCCAAGCTTGTAGCGTCAGACCCAAGAAGAGTCAAAGCTGTAATCGCTACCAAAGTGCTTCAACAAAGGGTCTGAATACTTATGTAAATGTGTTAGCAAATTTATTCAAATAAAACTGAAGTAACACGTCTAAAAATCAGTTTTTGCTTTGTCATTATGGGGTATTGTGTGTAGATTGGCTTTTTCCTCATCAATTTAAGAATAAGGCTGTAACATAACAAAATGTGGAAAGGTCAAGGGTTCTGAATACTTTCCGAATGCACTGTATGTTAGATTCACATCTCCAAATCTCTCTAATCTATTCAATTATCTCTCCCAAGTGGTCATTCTCTCTTTCTCCCCTTACCCATCTGTCTATCGCCTCCTTTGAATTTCATGCTGTCACAGTTACCAGCCCTTTCAAGCTTAACATCCTTATCATTTATCGCCCCCCAGGTCCCCTCGGAGAGTTCATCAATGAGCTTGATGCCTTGATAAGCTCCTTTCCTGAGGACGGCTCACCTCTCACAGTTCTGGGCGACTTTAACCTCCCCACGTCTACCTTTGACTCATTCCTCTCTGCCTCCTTCTTTCCACTCCTCTCCTCTTTTGACCTCACCCTCTCACCTTCCCCCCCTACTCACAAGGCAGGCAATACGCTCGACCTCATCTTTACTAGATGCTGTTTTTCCACTAACCTCATTGCAACTCCCCTCCAAGTCTCCGACCACTACCTTGTATCCTTTTCCCTCTCGCTCTCATCCAACACTTCCCACACTGCCCCTACTCGGATGGTATCGTGCCGTCCCAACCTTCGCTCTCTCTCCCCGCTACTCTCTCCTCTTCCATCCTATCATCTCTTCCCTCCGCTCAAACCTTCTCCAACCTATCTCCTGATTCTGCCTCCTCAACCCTCCTCTCCTCCCTTTCTGCATCCTTTGACTCTCTATGTCCCCTATCTTCCAGGCCGGCTCGGTCCTCCCCTCCCGCTCCGTGGCTTGACGACTCATTGCGAGCTCACAGAACAGGGCTCCGGGCAGCCGAGCGGAAATGGAGGAAAACTCGCCTCCCTGCGGACCTGGCATCCTTTCACTCCCTCCTCTCTACATTTTCCTCCTCTGTCTCTGCTGCTAAAGCCACTTTCTACCACTCTAAATTCCAAGCATCTGCCTCTAACCCTAGGAAGCTCTTTGCCACCTTCTCCTCCCTCCTGAATCCTCCTCCCCCCTCCTCCCTCTCTGCAGATGACTTCGTCAACCATTTTGAAAAGAAGGTCGACGACATCCGATCCTCGTTTGCTAAGTCAAACGACACCGCTGGTTCTGCTCACACTGCCCTACCCTGTGCTCTGACCTCTTTCTCCCTCTCTCTCCAGATGAAATCTCGCGTCTTGTGACGGCCGGCCGTCCAACAACCTGCCCGCTCGACCCTATCCCCTCCTCTCTTCTCCAGACCATTTCCGGAGACCTTCTCCCTTACCTCACCTCGCTCATCAACTTATCCCTGACCGCTGGCTACGTCCCTTCCGTCTTCAAGAGAGCGAGAGTTGCACCCCTTCTGAAAAAACCTACACTCGATCCCTCCGATGTCAACAACTACAGACCAGTATCCCTTCTTTCTTTTCTCTCCAAAACTCTTGAACGTGCCGTCCTTGGTCAGCTCTCCCGCTATCTCTCTCAGAATGACCTTCTTGATCCAAATCAGTCAGGTTTCAAGACTAG
The DNA here is from genome assembly GCF_021184085.1 of Oncorhynchus gorbuscha. NCBI lineage: Eukaryota > Metazoa > Chordata > Actinopteri > Salmoniformes > Salmonidae > Oncorhynchus > Oncorhynchus gorbuscha. The sequence goes on from NC_060187.1 coordinate 61,750,598, forward strand.
TCATTCAACTGAGACTGCTCTTCTCTGTATCACGGAGGCGCTCCGCACCGCTAAAGCTAACTCTCTCTCCTCTGCTCTCATCCTTCTAGACCTATCGGCTGCCTTCGATACTGTGAACCATCAGATCCTCCTCTCCACCCTCTCCGAGTTGGGCATCTCCGGCGCGGCCCACGCTTGGATTGCGTCCTACCTGACAGGTCGTTCCTACCAGGTGGCGTGGCGAGAATCTGTCTCCTCACCACGCCCTCTCACCACTGGTGTCCCCCAGGGCTCTGTTCTAGGCCCTCTCCTATTCTCGCTATACACCAAGTCACTTGGCTCTGTCATAACCTCACATGGTCTCTCCTATCATTGCTATGCAGACGATACACAATTAATCTTCTCCTTTCCCCCTTCTGATGACCAGGTGGCGAATCGCATCTCTGCATGTCTGGCAGACATATCAGTGTGGATGACGGATCACCACCTCAAGCTGAACTTCGGCAAGACGGAGCTGCTCTTCCTCCCGGGGAAGGACTGCCCGTTCCATGATCTCGCCATCACGGTTGACAACTCCATTGTGTCCTCCTCCCAGAGCGCTAAGAACCTTGGCGTGATCCTGGACAACACCCTGTCGTTCTCAACTAACATCAAGGCGGGGGCCCGTTCCTGTAGGTTCATGCTCTACAACATCCGCAGAGTACGACCCTGCCTCACACAGGAAGCGGCGCAGGTCCTAATCCAGGCACTTGTCATCTCCCGTCTGGATTACTGCAACTCGCTGTTGGCTGGGCTCCCTGCCTGTGCCATTAAACCCCTACAACTCATCCAGAACGCCGCAGCCCGTCTAGTGTTCAACCTTCCCAAGTTCTCTCACGTCACCCCGCTCCTCCGCTCTCTCCACTGGCTTCCAGTTGAAGCTCGCATCCGCTACAAGACCATGGTGCTTGCCTACGGAGCTGTGAGGGGAACGGCACCTCAGTACCTCCAGGCTCTGATCAGGCCCTACACCCAAATAAGGGCACTGCGTTCATCCACCTCTGGCCTGCTCGCCTCCCTACCACTGAGGAAGTACAGTTCCCGCTCAGCCCAGTCAAAACTGTTCGCTGCTCTGGCTCCCCAATGGTGGAACAAACTCCCTCACGACGCCAGGACAGCGGAGTCAATCACCACCTTCCGGAGACACCTGAAACCCCACCTCTTTAAGGAATACCTAGGATAGGATAAAGTAATCCTTCTCACCCCCCCCCCCCCTTAAAATATTTAGATGCACTATTGTAAAGTGGCTGTTCCACTGGATGTCATAAGGTGAATGCACCAATTTGTAAGTCGCTCTGGATAAGAGCGTCTGCTAAATGACTTAAATGTAAATGTAAATGCAAATAAAAGTTAAAGAACAGGATTCAGCCAGTGGCTCAAATGGAACTATCCAAGCTGTAGATAAGTCTTCTTTAGGATGTTGATATTTGGTTGCATTGTCAACCAAAAACAATTCAATACTGCTTTTGTAACAGTAAATGGCCTAAAGTTAAGGCGCTTACAAACTAACTTAACATTCAACCTTAAAATGAGTAACATTCCTGTCCACATTGAGGTTACTGTAACTTTAAATGTCTTATGTAGGTTAATCATAATAGGCGTTTATGTTCACGATAGCATGCATAAAATAGCATTCACAATTGCAGTAATAATCAGCGTAACATCTCAAACGGAATTGATCACTTGCTCCATGTCTTTTTTAATGTAATCTAAACTGCAATCCCAGGTCATTTAGTTCTGCTATTAGATTAAGCAGTGATAACACAATCTGCTGTATAAATAAACAACATTTCTGACATTGTATTCCCATTTGAACTTTGCTGTGCTTTTAAAACTTGCTAGATGCTTAGGGGTCCTGCATGGTTCTGGTACCGACCGATATTTTCGCTTATAAATCGATCTGTGGATACCGTAGATCGAAAATGGCTTCCACTGAGCGACAGCCCTGGTTCACACCAACACATTAGTATTACTGAGCCTGTGTGACATCGCTTTTCGGACTGTTCATCAACTCCTGGCTGAACACCACGTCACAGCAACTGAGCCACGGACAAAGCACATGCCTGCAATCATTACATGCAACCAACATCCTAGCGCAGCAGGAGAAAACGATTTCATCACGGTAGCGCATTCAGAGATCGATTTATAGCCATTGATGTCAAATAATTCATAGGCTTTAAACAAAAACAAAACAATTTTCTGTCATAGCTGGACAATATTAATATGTTATGAAAGGTAAGTTCCTAACGAGTTCAGGAAGCCAAGCTAAAGCTCTGTGAGACGTTCACAGTGATTGGGGCAGACGTTTTGATCAAGAGAGACCTTCAGAAAACATGCCCATTTTCTCTAACACTAAACATAGAAATATGCATTTCACAGTTAAAAGGAAGGTGAAATCTTAGTAATTTTATAATTTGATTATGCTATATTTATAAAGCATAGAAGTCATTTCAAGCTATATTCATGCAGTTTTGTTGAGTAAGAACCACATCAAAAAAAAAAGTTTTAATCATATTTGTACTGTGTACTTGAGCTTGTGTTCTCAAAAGTGACGACACCTCAAACAACATAATATTTTTTTTTACCAGAAAGGTGGAATTTTAACCTTTTTTTGATTATACAGCATTACTATTTATTGTTTATGGCCCAGTCATGATGAATAATTACTTTTGGGGATTAAGTAATGGGTGACAACTAAACCAATAATCTGACATTGTTTTCAAAATGGAATTAGGCTGTGCTCTTCAAATGGTTGAAAGCATAGTGATAACATTTTGGAAATTCAACTTACTTTTGGCTGTCTTTTTGAGTGAGTGAATATAGGTCGTAATCTCATTGATCAACATCTCAACCAAATATTACCCAAGTTGTATTTTATTTTATTTATTTGTTATTTTACTAGGTAAATTGACTGAGAACATGTTCTCATTTACATCAACGACCTGGGGAATAGTTACAGGGGAGAGGAGGGGGATGAATGAGCCAATTGTAAACTGGGGATTATTAGGTGCCCGTGATGGTTTGAGGGCCAGATTGGGAATTTAGCCAGGACACCGGGGTTAACATCCCTAATCTTACAATAAATGCCATGGGATCTTTAATGATCTCAGAGAGCCAGGATACCTGTTTAAATATCCCATCTGAAAGACAGCACCCTACAAAGGGCAGTGTCCCCAATCTCTGCCTTGGGGCATTGGGATATGTTTTAGAGAGTGCCTCCTCCTGGCCACCCAACACCAGCAGCATCTGGTCTCCCATCCAGGGACTGACTAGGACCAAACCTGCTTAGCTTCAGAAGCAAGCCAGCAGTGGTATGCAGGGTGGTATGCTGCTGGCTATACCACGTGGTGTGGGTAGGCTAAATGCTTAAATAATGATGCCCATACCATCATACGATGACAAAATCATACAAAAGTATTCACTGAAAGCCGTGAGGTCATCTTTTTCCACATTAGAAGAGGAAAATGACACATCTTGTCAAAATATAAAAACAATATCACTGGAGGCTGCTGAGGGGAGGACGGCTCATAATAATGGCTGGAATGTAGTGAATGGAATGGGATCAAACACATGGAAAACATGTGTTTGATATGTCGATACCATTCCATTGATTCCATTCCAACCATTACTATGAGCACGTCCACCCCAATTAAGTTGCCATGGGCCGCCCGGTGAACCATATATTATATTATGTTGCTCATTGATTACGGTGTATTTAGAGGACACTGGTGCTTCATCAATCTATCAGGTGATGTGCAAAGCAGCCAAACGGCTTACAGCAATTACATGATGGATACTCAAGTTCTGATGTGTGCATCTGTGCATTACTGACCTTGAAAGGCATGGAATAAGGGAATAGGAGAGTAATTCTATATATCACATATAGACAAAGATATCTGACTGTTTGCTGCGTTTCTGTTCTGTGTTGACAGATGCTTCGGTGCAGCTGTGTGCTGCTCCAGATAAAACTGTCTGGACTAATTTCATGTTTATTAGCATGTGGCAGTTTTGTATTGATTCCAGGAAACTCCACAGACACACAGCATTACTCACTGTACTCTGTCAGGGTCCTCTCATCCTGCAGAACTCGGCCCTGGTAGATCAGCCTGTTTGTCCACTGAAGTGGCAATGTGCTCCTTGAACTCTTTCACTGTCAACTGAGAAAAAGACAACGGTGTGAGGATTAGGCCTATATCCAGTATATGTAAGGCTACTGTAAAAGCGCTCCGTTGGATATGAGAACGTACCTGTCCGCCTATAGTGTAACTTCGGCTCTGGGAGTCCAAAGTTTTGACAGTCACCTCTATATCAGCACCTGGTTCCTCCATGGTCATGTTTACCCTGTGTGTCAAGTAACAGAGGCAATAGAATAGAGTATCATATCAATGCTGTCATGATGTAAGGGTTAATCAATGAGGGGCTAAGCGCTAGCAGAACTAATCTTCCACAGAGTTGGGCATAGAGCCCTGAGCTGCGAACTGACCAAATTCACATAGAAATGTGAGTTATAGATATGTTGTTCTCATTGAAAGCAAGTGTATGTAGTAAATCTGTTCTATGTGCGCTATTTCTATGCTTCCGCTCTTAAGTTTGGTTTTTGCAGCTTTTACTCTCCGGTTAGTACACCAGCTTCAAACAGCTGAAAATACAATATGTTTGGTTATGGAAAATATACTTCACAGCAGTTTAGATTATACAATGATTCTCGAAACTGTTTTGTCATTAAACTTAAATTAGGCAAACTATTAGAATTTTAGCAAAAAGATATTTCTGCATAGTGCACCTTTAACACATTTGCCGCTAGAAATGTGTTAATTTGCAGGTAGAAATGTGTTCCACATCCACCGAAGTAGCAAGCAAATGTACTATATTGCTGTAGTAGTTGCCTTGGTAACCAAACCAACAGAGTTACATTTACATTTACATTTAAGTCATTTAGCAGACGCTCTTATCCAGAGCGACTTACAAATTGGTGCATTCACCTTATGACATCCAGTGGAACAGCCACTTTACAATAGTGCATCTAAATATTTTAAGGGGGGGTGAGAAGGATTACTTTATCCTATCCTAAGTATTCCTTAAAGAGGTGGGGTTTCAGGTGTCTCCGGAAGGTGGTGATTGACTCCGCTGTCCTGGCGTCGTGAGGGAGTTTGTTCCACCATTGGGGAGCCAGAGCAGCGAACAGTTTTGACTGGGCTGAGCGGGAACTGTACTTCCTCAGTGGTAGGGAGACGAGCAGGCCAGAGGTGGATGAACGCAGTGCCCTTATTTGGGTGTAGGGCCTGATCAGAGCCTGGAGGTACTGAGGTGCCGTTCCCCTCACAGCTCCGTAGGCAAGCACCATGGTCTTGTAGCGGATGCGAGCTTCAACTGGAAGCCAGTGGAGAGAGCGGAGGAGCGGGGTGACGTGAGAGAACTTGGGAAGGTTGAACACTAGACGGGCTGCGGCGTTCTGGATGAGTTGTAGGGGTTTAATGGCACAGGCAGGGAGCCCAGCCAACAGCGAGTTGCAGTAATCCAGACGGGAGATGACAAGTGCCTGGATTAGGACCTGCGCCGCTTCCTGTGTGAGGCAGGGTCGTACTCTGCGGATGTTGTAGAGCATGAACCTACAGGAACGTGCCACCGTCTTGATGTTAGTTGAGAACGACAGGGTGTTGTCCAGGATCACACCAAGGTTCTTAGCGCTCTGGGAGGAGGACACAATGGAGTTGTCAACCGTGATGGCGAGATCATGGAACGGGCAGTCCTTCCCCGGGAGGAAGAGCAGCTCCGTCTTGCCGAAGTTCAGCTTGAGGTGGTGATCCGTCATCCACACTGATATGTCTGCCAGACATGCAGAGATGCGATTCGCCACCTGGTCATCAGAAGGGGGAAAGGAGAAGATTAATTGTGTGTCGTCTGCATAGCAATGATAGGAGAGACCATGTGAGGTTATGACAGAGCCAAGTGACTTGGTGTATAGCGAGAATAGTTACATGTTAAGCTAACCAAGCCATCAGTCCTAAATTGCTATTATGAAAAATCGAATTCAATAATGTTTTCAATTCGACATTTGCTATCAAAAATCAGCTCAAACGTAGAAAATGTAAGAATGAACTATAGCCATTGAAATTCTACCATGCTGATGTACCGTGCGTTATAGGAAATACTGTACGGCCTAAAATGCTCTTGAAGCCAATCATAAACGAATATAAAACAATATCATTGTTATAATGTGGCTAATATAACTTTCATTGGTTAGTTAGCTAGCTACTGCCTAAACAAAGATACTGTGTGGTCTAACGTTAACGCTCATGGAAGCTGCCATAGTTATCTAGCTAAAATGGCTAGCTAGCTGAATGGCTAACATCCTTGCCTTGAAGCAAACACGGTCAAGCAAAAACTTTTCATGTCAGTCTCTTGATATAAATCCATTTTAATTAATTAATTAATCCATTTAGATGGAACTTATACAAAAGTGATGGTCCAATCAATTGCACACGAATATTGACAAAATACGACAGTGAAACTTGTAGCTAGGTTTCCCACAGCTACGTTAGCTTTTAGCTAACGTTACCATTAGCTGTATGAAGTTAGCGAGCTATCTACCGACCACCTACTGTTACTTACTTAATTACTTTATCGCTTCTATCTGTGAAGTTAAATCTTCCGATTTCAACTGAATGTTTACCGATTATTCAGTGTGGCATGTAAAGCTAACTAGTTCCTCCTATGATGATAGCAACTGCGGTTCAAGTAACGTGACATATGATTAGCTACCAGAACAGCTGTGACGTTTCAAACATACAGTAACAAATGGGACGTGCTCATCAAGTCAGTTCAACATGTTTAGCTTATATCTGCTAAATGGATTTGCTAGCCAGCCAGATAATTTCCCCAGTACAGTTACAGTAGTAGATGAAGGTAAAGTGTGGATGTTTTTGTTAAACTAGGCCTGTATGAAATTAGGGGAAACCAAGAGGTCCAAGATCTCATTAACAAAGTGAGACATGATTTCCTCTTTCTTTACAAGGCAAAGTGAACGGGGTTTCCAGTTCCAACAAAGGCCCGAGACCGCTGGGATTATCAATTCACAGCTATGTAGTGATTGAGAGAGGAAGAAGAGCCTGAGTGGGGCTTGGACCAGCAATTATATATTCATATTACTGGAAGTTGACAGTATAATAAAAGGGAAACAGAGGAAGAAGAGCCCGAGTGGGGCGTGAACCAGCAATCCTATGTTCATATTACTGGAAGGTGACGGTATAATAAAATGGAAACAAAGTGCTCCTTTTTACCTTTGTTTGAGTCTTGTTTGTTATTTGATACATGCAAGATACGTATGGGGATGAAAAGCAGAAAGATGTGCCTGTCCTATACAAAAACAAAAAAAACATAATCTGTAATATGGTGGATAACTACCAGGAACTAGTTTAGAGAATTGAAATTGGGACTTGAACAGTGGCTCCTACAGCACAGGTGTGCATCTAATAGACACTGCCACAAAAACCAGCTCTGTGCAGAACCATACATTTAAAAACATCCTTGTGCATCCAGAGATCAGAGCTGCAATAGGGCGTGCCACAAAAAGCCTGGCAGTACAACATACACAGGGGGTCAAAACCTGGGGAGTATTCATTAAGCCTATTCTGTTTCAAAACGTTTTACAAAATAAAACGTTTATTTGAAACGGAAAACGAGCGTTTCTATTGGACAGATTCTGGTATGTCCCACCCCGTTTCGTTTGCTTCCGTTGGGTTCTTAAACGGTAAACCGTTTCCGTTGCAATTTGTAATGAATACACCCCTACTGCTCAGGGAAATCGGAAAATAGATGAATGAAGTCACTTTGGACTTGGACTGAAATGCAGCCTTCCATTCTGTTTGTTTTCCTCTGGATTTGGAGAGTAGCCTAGCCAGGAGCCCAACCTGATGTAACGTTAATGGATTCCAGTCTACTTGGAGAGTGAACTGATCAGAACATAGATATAGCCTAAACATAAGGTGGATGGAATATGGTAAACTACCTTGGTGGGTCTGTGATTGGAACCCGATCCTCCTGTCTTTCTTCCTCGGACTCTTCCGTGTGGGATTGTTGGTCAATTAACATTGTCGGAGTAGGCGACCTGATTCTAGTTTGTGAGTTACTCAGGCTACTGCGTGTTTTTTGTTAGCAATAGGGTAATAGTGTAATAATCCAATTATTTTTATTCGTATTTATTTTATTTCTATTTGTCATTTTTTGATGAGTCTTATTTTTGTATATATATTTATCGTTTTAAATGTTATGATTATGTTTTGTTACAAACGTCTGAATAAAAACTACAGTTAGTGCAGAATGGTGCTATTTTTTTGTTTTTGGGGGGGGCGATGAAGGGGGGGGGTGTCTGACCATTGGATCGAATGATTTTTTAAATGATTTTGTATTTAACCAGGTAAGTGTAACAGTATAACTTTGTACCGTCCCCTCGCCCATACCGGGGCGCGAACCAGGGACCCTCTGCACACATCAACAACAGTCACCCACGAAGCATCGTAACCCATCGCTCCACAAAAGCAGAGGCCCTTGCAGCGCAAGGGGAACCACTACTTCAAGGTCTCAGAGCAAGTGACGTCACCGATTGAAACGTTATTTAGCGCGCACCACCGCTAACTAGCTAGCCGTTTCACATCCGTTACATAAGCTAGTTGAGAACAAGTTCTCATTTGCAACTGCTACCTGGCCAAGATAAAGTATAGCAGTTCGACACATACAAAAACACAGAGTTACACATGGAATGAACAAAACATACAGGTCAATAATACAGTAGAAAAAATAAAGCAAGGTCTATACAGTGAGTGCAAATAAGGTCAAATAAGGGAGTTAACGCAATAAATAGGTCATGGTGGCGAAGTAATTACAATATGGCAATTAAACACTGGAATGGTAGATGTGCAAAAAATGGATGTGCAAGTAGAGATACTGTGGTGCAAAAGGAGCAAAATAAATAAATACAGTATGGGAATGAGGTAGATTGATGGGCTAAGAACAGGTGCAGTGATCTGTGAGCTGCTCTGACAGCTGGTTCTTAAAGCTAGTGAGGGAGATAGGAATCTCCAGCTTCAGTGATTTTTGCAGTTCATTCCAGTCAGTGGCAGCAGAGAACTGGAAGGAAAGGCGACCAAAGGAGGAATTGGCTTTGGGGGTGACCAGTGAGATATACCTGCTGGAGCCTGTGATACGAGTGGGTGCTGCTATGGTGACCAGCCAGCTGAGATAGGGTGGGGCTTTACCTAGCAGAGACTTGTAGATAACCTGTAGCCAGTGGCTTTGGCGACGAGTATGAAGCGAGGGTCAGCCAATGAGAGCGTACAGGTCGCAGTGGTGGGTAGTATATGGGGCTTTGGTGACAAAACGGATGGCACTGTGATAGACTACATCCAGTTTGCTGAGTAGAGTGTTGGACGCTATTTTATAGATGACATCACCGAAGTCAAGGATCGGTAGGATGGTCAGTTTTACGAGGGTATGTTTGGCAGCATGAGTGAAGGAAGCTTTGTTGTGAAATAGGAAGCCGATTCTAGATACAATTTTTGATTGGAGATGCTTAATGTGAGTCTGGAAGGGGAGTTTACAGTCTAGCCAGACACCTAGGTATTTGTAGTTATCCACATATTGTAAATACACGTAAATGTATGGATGGATTGGCACACTACGCAGGTAATCAGCCAATTCTTCCCAGGATGACGAATCTCCATTTGTGTAGCTGACAGTGTCTGTTAAATCTTCATCCACCGAGACATCGGAGTTTACTAAATTGTGGTCCTTGTCTGCAATGTTTCCACGTGAGAATTCAGTTAGCCAGCTAACTTTATGATTTGAATTTAAGTGGAAACTGACCAGCTAGTCATTTAGCTTTAAATAGTTAGGAAGTTAATTAACTAAAGAGACATTTTGCAGAAAGCCACCTCTTCAGACTCATAAACCAGTTTACATTTACAAATAATTTGATGTTATTCAGAAAAACAGGGGGGAAACACTTGAAAAGGATTTCAGGTCTTCCTCGGCTTGTATCCTTTCACCTGCACCAAAGTGGCTGTTTGACAACAACACCAAAAAATGGTCAGGGGAGGGTGAAACCAATTAGCCACCAATCACCCCATTAAAAGGTATAAAAAATCTTACCAATCACACCATTCATTTGGTGTATGTGTTACCTTTGAATAGTGATTCAGTACCACACGTACTGTGCGCGACCGTTTCAATTGTGATTTTAACAGAGACTGAGTGAGCATGTTCACCATAGAAGCCAACCACAAAACCTTTCCTGGGAGTTATTAGTGTCAAAGTCCTGGGTTTCGTGGGTAATTGTCCTTGACCTTTTGATCATGAGTGTACCATGTAATTACAGGCAAGGAAAGTTATTCTCCAACTGGTCTTTCTGTAGCTCAGTTGGTAGAGCATGGCGCTTGTAACGCCAGGGTAGTGGGTTCGATCCCCGGGACCACCCATACGTAGAATGTATGCACACATGACTGTAAGTCGCTTTGGATAAAAGCGTCTGCTAAATGGCATATATTATTATTATATATTCATTATGGCATTGGCAAGTATAGTTCTTATAAAAGCATGCTTTAATTTTAAATTGGAGAGCTGTTTAGACCCTGATTTTCAGAGTTTCATAGTCGAATCTAGCTAATATAGTTAGTATCACCTAAAGAATGTTAGTTACTGTAACTAGCTAGAAAAGTATTAGCTAGCTATCCTCATCACATTGTAGCTACATGTCATTCTTTGTTACCATTCCAGTCTGTTCCCACTCAATGACTTCTCCCATCACTCAAGGTATGTATAAGGGCACAAGTGAGACCCAAATGCTGACACAGGAGGCAGATGGTAGTGCTCCGATATTTATTATAACAAAGGGAGTAGGCAAAAACTGTAGAATATCTATGCGCTCACTGTATGCACACATGACTGTAAGTCGCTTTGGATAAAAGCGTCTGCTAAATGGCATATATTATTATTATTATATTACTCAACAGTTCTCACACCTGATCAAATCAAATCAAATTTTATTTGTCACATACACATGGTTAGCAGATGTTGGTGCGAGTGTAGCGAAATGCTTGTGCTTCTAGTTCCGAAAATGCAGTAATATCCAACAAGTAATCTAGCTAACAATTCCAAAACTACTACCTTATAGACACAAGTGTAAGGGGATAAAGAATATGTACATAAAGATATATGAATGAGTGATGGTACAGAGCGGCATAGGCAAGATACAGTAGATGGTATTGAGTGTAGTATATACATACAGTGCCTTGCGAAAGTATTCGGCCCCCTTGAACTTTGCGACCTTTTGCCACATTTCAGGCTTCAAACATAAAGATATAAAACTGTATTTTTTTGTGAAGAATCAACAACAAGTGGGACACAATCATGAAGAGGAACGATATTTATTGAATATTTCAAACTTTTCTAACAAATCAAAAACTGAAAAATTGGGCGTGCAAAATTATTCAGCCCCCTTAAGTTAATACTTTGTAGCGCCACCTTTTGCTGCGATTACAGCTGTAAGTCGCTTGGGGTATGTCTCTATCAGTTTTGCACATCGAGAGACTGACATTTTTTCCCATTCCTCCTTGCAAGTTTTATATCTTTATGTTTGAAGCCTGAAATGTGGCAAAAGGTCGCAAAGTTCAAGAGGGCCGAATACTTTCGCAAAGCACTGTATGAGATGAGTATGTAAACAAAGTGGCATAGTTAAAGTGGCTAGTGATACATGTATTACATAAGGATGCAGTAGATGATATAGAGTACAGTATATACGTATACATATGAGATGAATAATGTAGGGTATGTAAACATTATATTAGGTAGCATTGTTTAAAGTGGCTAGTGATATATTTTACATCATTTCCATCAATTCCCATTATTAAAGTGGCTGGAGTTGAGTCAGTGTGTTGGCAGCAGCCACTCAATGTTAGTGGTGGCTGTGAGGGGAACGGCACCTCAGTACCTCCAGGCTCTGATCAGGCCCTACACCCAAATAAGGGCACTGCGTTCATCCACCTCTGGCCTGCTCGCCTCCCTACCACTGAGGAAGTACAGTTCCCGCTCAGCTCAGTCAAAACTGTTCGCTGCTCTGGCTCCCCAATGGTGGAACAAACTCCCTCACGACGCCAGGACAGCGGAGTCAATCACCACCTTCCGGAGACACCTGAAACCCCACCTCTTTAAGGAACACCTAGGATAGGATAAAGTAATCCTTCTCACCCCCCCTCCCCCCCCCCTTAAAATATTTAGATGCACTATTGTAAAGTGGTTGTTCCACTGGATGTCATAAGGTGAATGCACCAATTTGTAAGTCGCTCTGGATAAGAGCGTCTGCTAAATGACTTAAATGTAAATGTAATGTAAATGTTTAACAGTCTGATGGCCTTGAGATAGAAGCTGTTTTTCAGTCTCTCGGTCCCAGCTTTGATGCACCTGTACTGACCTCACCTTCTGGATGATAGCGGGGTGAACAGGCAGTGGCTCGGGTGGTTGCTGTCCTTGATGATCTTTATGGACTTCCTGTGACATCGGGTGGTGTAGGTGTCCTGGAGGGCAGGTAGTTTGCCCCCCGGTGATGCGTTGTGCAGACCTCACTACCCTCTGGAGAGCCTTACGGTTGTGGGCGGAGCAGTTGCCGTACCAGGCGGTGATACAGCCCGACAGGATGCTCTCGATTGTGCATCTGTAGAAGTTCTTCAGCCTCCTGAGGTTGAAGAGGCGCTGCTGCGCCTTCTTCACGATGCTGTCTGTGTGGGTGGACCAATTCAGTTTGTCTGTGATGTGTACCCCGAGGAACTTAAAACTTACTACCCTCTCCACTACTTTTCCATCGATGTGGATAGGGGGTGTTCCCTCTGCGGTTTCCTGAAGTCCACAATCATCTCCTTAGTTTTGTTGACATTAAGTGTGAGGTTATTTTCCTGACACCACACTCTGAGGGCCCTCACCTCCTCCCTGTAGGCCGTCTCGTCGTTGTTGGTAATCAAGCCTACCACTGTTGTGTCATCCGCAAACTTGATGATTGAGTTGGAGGCGTGCGTGGCCACGCAGTCGTGGGTGAACAGGGAATACAGGAGAGGGCTCAGAACGCACCCTTGTGGAGGATCAGCGGGGTGGAGATGTTGTTGCCTACCCTCATCACCTGGGGGCGGCCCGTCCGGAAGTCCAGTACCCAGTTGCACAGGGCGGGGTCGAGACCCAGGGTCTCGAGCTTGATGACGAGCTTGGAGGGCACTATGGTGTTAAATGCCGAGCTGTAGTCAATGAACAGCATTCTCACATAGGTATTCCTCTTGTCCAGATGGGTTAGAGCAGTGTGCAGTGTGGTTGAGATTGCATCATCTGTGGACCTATTTGGGCGGTAAGCAAATTGGAGTGGGTCTAGGGTGTCAGGTAGGGTGGCGGTGATATGGTCCTTGACTAGTCTCTCAAAGCACTTCATGATGACGGAAGTGAGTGCTACGGGGCGGTAGTCGTTTAGCTCAGTTACCTTAGCTTTCTTGGGAACAGGAACAATGGTGGCCCTCTTGAAGCATGTGGGAACAACAGACTGGGATAGGGATTGATTGAATATGTCCGTAAACACACCAGCCAGCTGGTCTGCGCATGCTCTGAGGGCGCGGCTGGGGATGCCGTCTGGGCCTGCAGCCTTGAGGGTTGACACGTTTAAATGTTTTCCTCACGTCGGCTGCAGTGAAGGAGAGTCCGCATGTTTTAGTTGCGGGCAGTGTCAGTGGTACTGTATTGTCCTCAAAGCGGGCAAAAAAGTTATTTAGTCTGCCTGGGAGCAAGACATCCTGGTCCGTGACGGTGCTGGTTTTCTTTTTGTAATCCGTGATTGACTGTAGACCCTGCCACATACCGCTTGTGTCTGAGCCGTTGAATTGAGATTCTACTTTGTCTCTATACTGACGCTTAGCTTGTTTGATTGCCTTGCGGAGGGAATAGTTACACTGTTTGTATTCGGGCATGTTTCCAGTCACCTTGCCCTGATTAAAAGCAGTGGTTCGCGCTTTCAGTTTCACGAGGATGCTGCCATCAATCCACGGTTTCTGGTTTGGGAATGTTTTAATTGTTGCTATGGGAATGACATCTTCAACGCACGTTCTAATGAACTCGCACACCGAATCAGCGTATTCGTCAATGTTGTCGTCTGACGCAATACGGAACATATCTCAGTCCACGTGATGGAAGCAGTCTTGGGAGTGTGGAATCAGATTGGTCGGACCAGCGTTGAACAGACCTCAGCGCGGGAGCTTCTTGTTTTAGTTTCTGTCTGTAGGCAGGGATCAACAAAATGGAGTCGTGGTCAGCTTTTCCGAAAGGCGGGCGGGGCAGGGCCTTATATGCGTCGCGGAAGTTGGAATAGCAATGATCCAAGGTTTTTCCAGCCCTGGTTGCGCAATCGATATGCTGATGAAATTTAGGGAGTCTTGTTTGGCTCCTGTTATCTAACAAAAGACAACTACGTTTTGAATGTGCCCCCACAACTCATTGCACAGTTCCTGTCTTCATGTTATTCTGTCATTTTCCATCATGAGAATGTCTCAAATCAGCTATGTTGCATAACACAGATACATACCCACACAAGCCAATAGCAAATAATATTCCATCACATATGATATGGTATCGGGCTATAGTGTATAACACAGAACCTCACACCAGCCACTTTGGTGCAGGTGAAAGGATTACAAGCCGAGGAAGACCTGAAACATTTTGAGTAGATGCACTGCACTCCTTTTCAAGTGTTTCCCCCCCTGCTTTTCTGAATAACATCAAATTATTTGTAAATGTAAACTGGTTTATGAGTCTGAAGAGGTGGCTTTCTTCCTATGTAAAGCTAGATATCTAGCTGGCCAGTTTCCACTTAAATTCAAATCATCATAAAGTTAGCTGGCTAGCAGTATTCGCACGTGGAAACATGGCAGACAAGGACCGCAATTTAGTAAACATCAATGTCTCGGCGGATGAAGATTTAACAGACACTGGCAGCTACACAAATGCTGGAGATTAGTCATCCTGGGAAGAATTTGCAGATTACCTGCGTAATGGGCCATCCAGCTATACATGTTCGATCCAATTGTCAGAGATAAATCGCCACAGAACAGTGGCAGTTCTGGCTTGTATGGCTCCCTGGGCGAACCCCCCAACATAAATAGCACTATTCTGCACTAACTGTAGTTTTTATTCAGGCATTTGGAACAACACAAATAAATAATCATAACATTTAAATCTATAAATATATATACAAAAATAAGACTAATAAACATCAAAAAGAAGTAACAAAGACAAATAGAAAAGATAATCAAATTATTACACTATTACCCTATTGCTAACAAAAAACATACAAATAAAACTAAATTGCACAAATCCTATCACACAAATACACAAACACACCTATAAAGAAGAGAACCTGGTTTTTACACTATTGCACTTCAAACAAGAAACACGCAAACTAAATTGCACAACTAATTTTATTATAAATTTCATTAGTACTGTACAAAGTTAGAGGTGCGCTATTTGATAGATTCCCTCTGCTCCCCTACCTCGGGCAACCAGTGGGAGAACTGAGGTCAACCTACCCCCGCCCCATCTCGTACTTCTGAGTGGAAGACCCTCCCAAGCAGTAGCCTACCTAGCTCACAAACTAGAATCAGGGCGCCCATGCCGCCTATGCCTAAATCCGCCACTGCCACTGAGGAGGAGAAGAGATTACGACACTGACGAGTCCGAGGAAGAAAGACAGGAGGAGCGGGTTCCAGTCACAGACCCACCAAGGTAGTTTACCATAGTCTATCCACCTTATGTTCAAGCTATATCTATGTTTTGATCAGTTCACTCTCCAAGGAGACTGGAATCCATTAACCGTTACATCAGGTTGGGCTCCTGGCTAGGCTACTCAAATCCAGAGGAAAACAAACGGAATGGAAGGGTGCATTTCAGTCCAACTACAAAGTGACTTCATGTCTTTTCCGATTGCCCTGAGCAGCAGGGGTGTATTCATTACGACTTGCAACGGGAGCGGTTTACCGTTTAAGAACCCAACGGAAGCAAACGAAACGGGGTGGGACATACCAGAATTTGTCCAATAGAAACTCTCGTTTTTTGTTTCGAATAAACGTTTCTGTTATATAACGTTTTGAAACAGAACATGTTTAATGAATACACCCCAGGTTTTGACCCCCTGTGTATGTTGTACTGCCTCTGCCCAGAGGTCCAGTCTTTTTGTGGCATGCCCTATTGCAGCTCTGATCTCTGGATGCACAAGGATATTTTTAAATGTATGGTTCTGCACAGAGCTGGCTTTTGTGGCCACTATTCAAGTCCCAATTTCAGTTCTCTAAACTAGTTCCTGGTAGTCATCCACCATATTTAATACTAGAAAATGCTCTAGTGGTTAGTCTCTTGATTATAGTTTCTGTGCAATTAGGAGATGGAGAAGAAGCCAGTATTATTAACATGCACACAGCAACAGGCTCATCTCCCAGAAGTGTACCATGCCTATTTTGGCTTTAGCAAAAACATGCAAACTCAGACAGCATTTATTTACCAGTAGATTATATTTTTGTTTGCATAGTATATATTTTTTTTGTATAGGACAGGCACATCTTTCCGCTTTTCAACCCCTACTTATCTTGCATTTATCAAACAACAAACGAGACTCAAACAAAGGTAAAAAGGAGCACTTTGTTTCCCTTTTATTATACTGTCACCTTCCAGTAATATGAATATAGGATTACTGGTTCAATCCCCTGTCGGGCTCTTCCTCTCGCAATCACTACATAGCTGTGAATTGATAATCCCAGCGGTCTCAGGCCTTCGTTGGAACTGGAAACCCCGTTCACTTTGATGGGGTGCCTTGTAAAGAAAGAGGAAATCATGTCTCACTTTGTTAATGAGATCTTGGACCTCTTGGTTTCCCCTAATTTCATACAGGCCTGGTTTAACAAAAACATCCACACTTTACCTTCATCTACTACTGTAACTGTACTGGGGAAATTATCTGGCTGGCTAGCAAATCCATTTAGCAGATATAAACTAAACATGTTGAACTGACTTGATGAGCACGTCCCATTTGTTACTGTATGTTTGAAACGTCACAGCTGTTCTGGTAGCTAATCATATGTCACGTTACTTGAACCGCAGTTGCTATCATCATAGGAGGAACTAGTTAGCTTTACATGCCACACTGAATAATCGGTAAACATTCAGTTGAAATCGGAATATTTAACTTCACAGATAGGAGATATCAAGTAAGTAAATAACTAGCTAGCTAGGTGGTAGGTAGCTAGCTAACGTTAGCTGATTTCATACAGTTTATGGTTACGTTAGCTCAAGGCTAGCTCGCTAACGGCTGGCTAAAAGCTAACGTAGATGTGAGATACCTAGCTACACGTTTCACTGTCGTTTTTTGTCAATATTCGTGAGAAATTGATTGGACCATCACATTTGTATAAATTCCATCTACAGTTAATATCAAGAGAACGCGGACGTAAATGTTTTGTTTGACCGTGTTTGCTTCAAGGCAAGGATGTTAGCCATTCAGCTAGCTAGCCATTTTAGCTAGATAACTATGGCAGCTTCCATGAGCGTTAACGTTAGACCACACAGTATCTTTGTTTAGGCAGTAGCTAGCTAACGTTAAAGTTAGCTAGGTAATTACCCAATTGAAATTATATTAGCCACATTATACCATGGATATTGTTGAATACTCGTTTCTGATTGGCTTCAAGAGCATTTTAGGCCGTACAATATTTCCTATAACGCACGGTACATCAGCATGGTAGAATTCAATGGCTATAGTTCATTCTTACATTTTCTACGTTTGAGCTGATTTTTGATAGCAAATGTCGAATTGAAAACATTTAATTCGATTTTCATAATAGCAATTTAGGACTGATGGCTTGGTTAGCTTAACTAGTAACTCTGTTGGTTTGGTTACCAAGGCAACTACTACAGCAATATAGTACATTTGCTTGCTACTTCAGTGGATGTGGAACACATTTATTTCTACCTGCAAATTAACACATTTCTAGCGGCAAATGTGTTAAAGGTGCACTATGCAGAAATATTTTTTTGCTAAAATTCTAATAGTTTGCCTGATTTAAGTTTAATGACAAAACAGTTTCGAGAATCATTGTATAATCTAAACTGCTGTGAAGTATATTTTCCATAACCAAACATATTGTATTTTCAGCTGGTGTACTAAACGGAGAGTAAAAGATGCAAAAACCAAACTTAAACTTTTTCCATAACCAAGCATATTGTATTTCCCTCATTGATTAACCCTTACATAATGCTATTCATGACAGCATTGATATGATACTTTATTATATTGCCTCTGTTACTTGACACACAGGGTAAACGTAACCATGGAGGAACCAGGTGCTGATATAGAGGTGACTGTCAAAACTTTGGACTCCCAGAGCCGAAGTTACACTGTAGGCGGACAGGTACGTTCTCATATCCAACAGAGCGCTTTTACAGTAGCCTTACATATACTGGATATAGGCCTAATCCTCACACCGTTGTCTTTTTCTCAGTTGACAGTGAAAGAGTTCAAGGAGCACATTGCCACTTCAGTTGGGATCCCTGTGGACAAACAGAGGCTGATCTACCAGGGCCGAGTCCTGCAGGATGAGAGGACCCTGACAGAGTACAGTGAGTACCCGTAATTTCCGGACTATAAGCCGCTACTTTATTCCCAGGCTTTGAACCTTGCGGTTTATACAATGACGCGGCTAATTTATGGATTTTTCCCGTTTTCACAAGATTCATGCCGCCAAAAAAACTGAGCACCGTCACATAATGTGATGTAAATCGAGCGTGCTCAAACTTCCCATCATTCTGATTACGGTAGTAATTTTGTCACCCTCATCATGGCAAAGACACGGAGAAATGCATATGATGCAGCTTTCAAGTTGAAGGCGATCGATCTGGCTGTTGGAAAAGGAAATAGAGCTGCTGCGTGGGAGCTTGGCCTTAATGAGTCGATGATAAGACGTTGGAAAGCAGCGTGAGGAACTGCCTCAGTGCAAAAAGACAACAACAGCTTTCAGAGGGAAGAAAAGCAGATGGCCCAAATTATTTGCAGCCACTCGACATCAGTGTAAATTGTGCATTTAAGGTGGCGCTCCTTGTTCAGTGGGAGGCTTGGATGACAAGTGGGGAGAAATCCTTCACTAAAACGGGCCGCATGCAAAGAGCAACTTATGGTCAAGTCTGCCAGTGGGTCCTGACAGCGTGGAGCATTGTAAAAAAAAATATATAAAAAAAATCCAAGGGGCAGCATGAGCTCAGCGGGGTATTTGCCTCCGGATGAAAGTGACGAGAGTGAAAACGATCCAACATCGGATGAAGCAATTCTGAGGCAACTCCGACACAGAAGGAGATGACTTCAGTGGTTTCAGTGCACAGGAGGAGGAAGATGGTGACCAATGATTTTCTTGGTAGACCACTGTTTAATTTTTGTTACAGGGCGTATTTCGTTTAAAGGCTGTGTAAAGTTAATTTGTTTCAATGTACCGGTAGGCACCTGTGGCTTAGACATGTGCGGCTTATTTATGTACAAAATACATATTTTTTAATAATTCAGTGGGTGCGTTTTATATTCAGGTGCGCTTAATAGTCCAGCAATTACGGTAAAGCTGTCTGTGGAGTTGCCTGGAACCAATAGAAAACAGCCATATGCTAATAAACATGAAATTAGTCCAGACAATTTTATCTGGAGCAGCACACAGCTGCAGTGACGCATCTGTCAACACAGAAACGCTGCAAACAGTCATATCTTTGTCTATATGTGATCTACAGAATAAGTCTTATTCACTTATTCCATGACTTTAAAGGCCAGTAATGCACAGATGTAAGCCTATTATACAACTGCACACCATCAGAACTTGAGTATCCATCATATAATTGTTATGAGCCGTTTGGCTGCTTTGCACATCACCTGATAGATTGATGAAGCACCAGTGTCCTCTAACATGAATAGAGATGATATTCCTTGCTCTCTGTTTCCTCTGTCTCAGACGTCGATGGAAAAGTCATCCACCTGGTGGAGCGGGCCCCCCCTCAGCCCTCCCAGGCAGGCTCGGGGTCAGGGGGAGCGGAGGCCGGAGCGCCGCCGTCCTCTACCACCTCCCAGGGAACGTCCCAAGTGCCCCCACACGACCGCAACGCCAACAGCTATGTCATGCTGGGGACCTTCAACCTCCCCGTTAACGTCATGGACCCTCAGCAGATCCAGGTACAGCTTTTTTGTGTGTGTGTGTTACCCCTTTTTGGATCATATTTGTCTTGGTTCTATGGTTTATAATGATATCCTGAGCGCCTGGTGTGGATCAGCACTGATATCTAGCCTGTACTGTCTACTACACTCTTACTAGATGTCAGTCCAGCAAATGATGTCAGGTTTGGGTGAGAATGCTAGGAATGCCAGAGTCAGCACCAGCACCGGGGTATGAAATCAAATATATGATTTATAACATAGTATACATCCTCATTTATGGATTTTATATATCAATTTCTATATATACACAAAATGCTATGAATAAACATGTTGAGTAGCTGTCAACTAATACTCTTGCTGTCACAGAGCAATGGTTCCATGAATGTGCACATTGATATGGACCAATCGGTGCAGAGTGAGCCCAGGCTGAGACTGCTATTGGCTGAGAACCTGCTGAGGGACACCACTGCTCTCATCGAGAGGATGGAGGTGAGGTGTTAAGTTATAAAGATTAGAACAACTAGGAATACCCACAGTACAGACCTTTTTTTAATGAATACACTGGCTCAAACGTGAAACATAAGTATTTGGACAAAATGTTACTTGAAGATATTCTAGGCAGTCTCAGGAAGCAGGTCTATTTGAGTTCGAAGTAATTCAATTAAGATGACTGAGCAACGTCCTCCCCTTGCCTGCTACCTTGTCGCTCAATCTCAGGATCAACCAAGCGGAACCTCAACCCAACCGGATGCTGCTGCTGCACCTCCTCCCTCTTCCTCCTCCACTCCCTCTCCCTCCACCCAGCCCATGGACACATCTCCACCTTCATCTACTCCCCCTCCATCCTTCTCTTCCTCCACTCAAACAGAGGGAGCCGCCCAAGCTGGACCCAAGTAAGACATTATTGCTAACTATCGCTGTCCTGCATGTTTTTTGTTGCTCTATACTGAATAAAAAGGATGCTGGATTAATCCAAAAGTTATCAAACTGGGCATTTTAATGTGAATTAAGAAGAATAGAACTTAATCCAGAACTTGAGACCTGCATGCAAAATGTTCACTTTTGCACAGAATCTCCCATTGACATCAGCACATGAGACTTGACTTTAGACATCGTGGTTGTTATTAAAGACCTGTGATGCATGTAAGGATAACTCATCCCCTCTCCCCTTGACAGTCACCCCAGCCCAGCAGAGCTGGTAGAGATGCTGTCAGAGCTGAGGAGGGTGGAGGAGAGGCTTCAGCCATTCGTCCAGAGAACACACTCTATCCTAGAGTCTGCTACCACTGCAGAATACGCCAACACCGTAAGCTTTTCACCACTGCATTCCTCAGTGCTTTGTGGTTAGGTACAATTCACATGCACTAATCAGACATAGAAAGTCATGAGCGTTTGCTGTTGTATTGTAGTTGGACTCTTACAATACTTGTCACTTTCCCCACATGACTACCTGAATAAAATATCAAAACACACATTCAGAAAATGGCTTCAGCCCTTTTCTTGTCACACACAGGAAAGAGAGGAGGATCAGCGGATTCTCAACCTGGTGGGGGAGGCCCTCCGTCTCCTGGGCAATGCCCTGGTTGCCCTTAGTGACCTGCGCTGCAACCTGTTGAGTCCCGCCCCACGCCACTTACACGTGATCCGGCCAATGTCTCACTACACCGCCCCAGTGTCCATGCCTGGAACCGTGCACCATCACATCCCGCTACATGTTAGTTGGCGTTGTATCCCATTGTCAAACTTGTTTTGTTGTGACCTGGCAGACACTTACACCTATTACATTATTTCTGTCTTATGTACATTACCGGTCAAATGTTTTAGAACGCCTACTCATTCAAGGGATTTTCTTTATTGTTACTATTTTGTACATTGTAGAATAATATTGAAGACATCAAAACTCTGAAATAACACACATGGAATCATGTGGTAACCAAACATCCTTCACTCCTTCATTTTGGGGCGGCAGGGTAGCCTAGTGGTTAGTGTTGGACTAGTAACCGAAAGGTTGCAAGTTCAAATCCCTGTTACTTGAACTCTGAAGCATTTATTTGGGCTGCAATTTCTAAAGCTGGTAAATCTAATGAACTTATTCTCTGCAGAGGTAACTCTGGGTCTTCCTTTCCTGTGGCGGTCCTCATGAGAGCCAGTTTCATCATAGTGTTTGATGGTTTTTGCGACTACACTTGAAGAAACTTTAAAAGTTCTTGACATTTTTCGTATTGACTGACCTTCATGTCTTAAAGTAATGATGGACGGTCGTTTTCCTTTGCTTATTTGAGCTGTTCTTTCCATAACATGAACTTGGTCTTTTACCAAATAAGTTTATCTTCTGTATACCGACCCCTACCTTGTCACCACACAACTGATTGGCTCAAATGCATTCAGAAGGCAGGAAATCCCACAAATGAACTTTTAACAAGGCACACTTGTTAATTGAAATGCATTCCAGGTGACTACCTCATGAAGCTGGTTGGGAGAATGCCAAGCGTGTGCAAAGCTGTCATCAAGGCAAAGGGTGGAAACTTTGAAGAAACCCAAATATTAAATATATTTTGATTTGTTTAACACTTCTTTTGGTTACTACATGATTCCATGTGTTATTTCGTAGTTTTGATGTCTTGACTATTATTCTACAATGTCGAAAAATGTACAAATAAAGACCCTTGAATGAATAGGTGTTCTAAATCTTCTGACCGGTAGTGTATTTAGTTCGAGGTTTACATACACTTCGGTTGGAGTCATTAACTCGTTTTTCAACCACTCCACCAAATTCTTGTTAACAAACTATAGTTTTGGCAAGTCTGTTAGGACATCTACTTTGTGCATGACACAAGTAATTTTTCCAACAATTGTTTACAGACAGATTATTTCACTTATAATTTACTATATCACAATTCCAGTGGGTCAGAAGTTTACATATACTAAGTTGAGTGTGCCTTTTAAACAACTTGGAAAATTCCAGAAAATATGGCTTTAGAAGCTTCTGATATGCTAATTAACATCATTTGAGTCAATTGGAGGTGAACCTGTGGATGTATTTCAAGGCATACCTTCAAACTCCGTGCCTCTTTGCTTGACATCATGGGGAAATTAGCTAAGACCTCAGAAAACAAACATTTGTAAACCTCCACAAGCCTGGTTCATCCTTGGGAGCGATTTCCAAATGCCTGAAGGTACCACATTCATCTGTACAAACAATAGTACGCAAGTCGAAACATGCGACCGCGCAGGAGTCATACCGCTCAGGAAGGAGATGCGTTCTGTCTCCTAGAGATGAATGTACTTTGGTGCGAAAAGTGCAAATCAATCCCAGAACAACAGCAAAGGTGAAGATGCTGGAGGAAACTGATACAAAATAATCTATATCTACAGTAAAACGAGTTCTATATCGACATAACCTGAAAGGCCGCTCAGCAAGGAAGAAGCCACTGCTCCAAAACCACCAAAATAAAAAGCCACTGCAACTGCACATGGGGACAAAGATTGTACTTTTTTGAGAAATGTCCTCTGGTCTGATGAAACAAAAATGGAACTGTTTGGCCATAATGACCATCGTTATATTTGGAGGGAAAAGGGGGAGGCTTGCAAGCCGAAGAACACCATCCCAACCGTGAAGCACGGAGGTGACGGCATCATGTTGTGGGGTTGCTTTGCTGCAGGAGGGACTGGTGCACTTCACAAAATAGATGGCATCATGAGAAAGGACAATTATGTGGATATATTGAAGCAACATCTCAAGACATCAGTCAGGAAGTTAAAGCTTGGTCGCAAATGGGTCTTCCAAATGGACAATGACCCCAAGCATACTTCCAAAGTTGTGGAAAACTGGCTGAAGGACAACGAAGTCAAGGTATTGGAGTGGCCTTCACAAAGCCCTGGACAGAACTAAAAGTGTGTGCGAGCAAGGAGGCCTACAAACCTGACTCAGTTACACCAGCTCTGTCAGGGGAATGGGCCAAAATTCACCCAACTTATTGTGGGAAGCTTGTGGAAGGCTACCCAAACATTTGACCCAAGTTAAACAATTTAAAGGCAATTGTATCAAATACTAATTGAGTGTATGTGAACTTCTGACCCACTGGGAATGTGATGAAAGAAATAAAAGCTAAAATAAATCATAACTCTACTATTATTCTGACATTTCACATTCTTAAAATAAAGTGGTGATCCTAACTGACCTAAGACAGGGAATTTTTACTAGGATTAAATTTCAGGAATTGTGAAAGACTGAGTTTAAATGTATTTGGATAAGGTGTATGTAAACTTTGGTTAGTTTTAAATTTATTTGATATAGTTTGCCAATGGAACACAGTACTTCAATGACATTTTGAAACTCATCTGCAGATGAACCTGGGAGCCACGGTCACAATGGCGTCCAATGGCAGACCAGCTACAGACGGACAGGCCCAGCCCAGTCAGACCCCCGGCCAGTCGGACCAGCCAGGTCAGGGACAGACTTCCCCCTCACAGCCTCCCCCGTCCAATCAGCAGGCTGGACAGGGACAGCCCGGCCCCCGGGTCATCAGGATCAGCCACCAGACAATGCCGGTGGTCATGATGCAGATGAACACGGACGGTGTGTTGTCCCGTACCCGCCACTGATTGAATGCTTTACCACAACTTGTCCATCCGTTTCTCGTCCACAAATGGCCCATTGGAAGTTAATAACTCTACCATTGCATTTATTCCCATTTACACCCCTTTGGCTGTTATTTTTTAAGTGCTTGTTAAACCATAGTGTCCATTTGTTTTTACACACGGTTTACAGTTCAAACATTGTCTGTGTGTGTTTACAGACTCTGGTGTTCCTCAGGCAGCTGGACAGCCAAATGTTGCAGGAATGGGTCAGCCAGGTGAGTGTTGGTAACACTTCATGATGATGTTTTAGTACCTCTGGTTGTATCTCCGAATAACTGCGGACTAGAGTAAAGCCCCGTAAACCAGAGATCCTGAATCCAATATTCAAGGCACAAAGAAACCTTTTCTTATACTCTCTCCCCAGGCTTCCAGATGCCTCCTGGTGTTCAGATGAATCCAGACTTCATGCAGTCCATCGTGCAGCAGATCGCCCAGTACACTGAGGCTGTAGCTGCTGCCACCGGGGGCGCCATCCCTGGCCAACCCCCCCCAGCCTACCCCCCCAGGCTCCACTGCTACCTCTTCCACAACCACCACCGGCCCTAACACCCCCACCACCACCCCCACAGCCCCCCCTCCGCCTTCTCCCGGGGCCCCCCAGGCCAGGGTGGTGTTCACCCGGCCCGCCTTTGCTCCCAGGATCCCTCCACCCGTCTTTGGCACCCGGGGGGGCCACCATCAACCTGAGGACTAGCGTGCCGCCCATGATGGGTCCGCAACCAGGACAGGTGAGCATGTTTGTTATAGAGGGTTTGGTGCCCTATGGGTTTAGTGCAGGACTGGGATTAATGTCTTGTAGATTTCCGTTTTGACAAGAAGTTGTCAGACTTGGCATTCGTGTTTGCTAGTCGTTGTGGGCATTTCCATCGACAGTACCAATTGTCTTAAGCTATAGTGCTCTGAAATCTTAATGACATCGCCATGTTTGCATTATATGTTAACGTTAACTGTTGACCTATGACCTCTCCCCCACAGCCCTTCCCTCCTGCTGCCCTCAATCAGATGATCAGTGGACTGGTGGGACAACTCCTGATACCTGGACAGATGGGTATACACCCCACCTTTCAAACCTCTTATTTGTATATATTTTTTTTTGGGGGGGGGGGTTGCATAGTTACCAATCACACTAAAAGTGAATCCTCTGTTTAAAGTGTTAAGTGTACTGTTAGCCGACTAATCTTGTTCCTTTCTTCCCCCCCCCCCCAGCTGGTCAAACAGCCACCTCCTCTGCCTCTCATGCCTTCTCCTCTGCTTCTCATACCTTCTCCTCATCCTCCTCCAACTCTTCTTCTTCCTCCTCATCCTCCTCTGGCCCTATCCCCACTCCTGCTCCTGCCCCTGGCACCACTGTTCCCCCAGGCCAGCCCGGAGCCATCCCCACCATGCCCCAGGGAGCTCCCCCTGACCTGGCCCAGCTCCTGGGCTCTCTCCTGGGGACCGCAGGGGCAGTTCCTGGGGCCATGGGACCCTCCATCACTGTGACTATGCCTGGAGTGCCTGCCTTCGTCCAAGGAGTGTCTGACTTCATGCAGGTCAGTGTCTGGATCGGAGTTTGTTCCAAGGGTATTCTGTGGATTAGGACACATAGAGCAGTAGAGCCTGTTACAACAGAATGGTTGAAACCAAGATTACATCATCCCCCAGTTAACTGACGTGTTAGTTGTAAGAATACCTTAATGGCATCTTAACAACACATCTTTCATATGATACATTTTTATTTTCTCCCTGTCCATCATCCATAATCTCGCTCTCCATCTCAGGCTTCCGGACCAGTCTTCCCACCACCCCCCCAACAGTGCCCCCCAGCCCCCTGCCTCTGGTACCACCCCCCCCTCCACCCGGGACCACCCCTAACCCTCCCACGGGGGACGGTGCCGGGGCCCAGGGAGAGGCCCTGAATCCGGAGTTGTTCACTGGGATTGTACAGGGGGTCCTGTCCACCATGATGGGCTCCCTGGGCTCTCCCCAGAGCAACACTGAGAGCATCGCCCAGTTCATCCAGAGGCTCTCTGAGACCAGCAACATCTTCACACCCGGCACAGGGGACGCCATGGGTAAGAGTTTCTGTCTTGTGTGCTTTCTTTTTTCTCTCTGTCCCTTTTTCTTGAACCTTGCTCTCTCTTCCTGTTTCTGTCTATGAAGTATAATCTATTTCTCCCACGTTCCCTCTTTTTCTCCCATGCTCTCTCTCTTCCTCAAATGTTTTTGTTCCATGTCCACACAGTTGTCTCTCTCCCTCAGGTTTCTTTGGAGACCTACTGACCCTGGTGTGTCAGAACTTCTCCATGGTGGACCTGGTCTTGCTGCTCCACGGCCAGAACCAGCCCCTGGGTCGCATCCAAACCCAGCTGTCTCAGTTCTTCACCCAGCACTACCTCAACGGGAGCGAGCCCACCGACCACAACATTGCTGTGAGTGGGCTACCGTCTATATAACCGCCTCTGTCTGGGATGTTACTGTCACGCGTCAATTACTGTCACTGCACATGGGGCTAGACAAGCTACTTGATGAGTCTCATTATCTCACCCCTTTGGTTCTTTTTCTTTGTTATTTTCACTGTGATCCTAGGCTGCTGCTGATGGTCTCATCAATGAACTTGAGGAGTACATTACAGAGAGCTTTGTAAGTACCGTAGTTCACTTACGCTGCCCCCTTTTATAGTCCGTGGTCTTCAAATTGCTCAATAATACTAGTCACTTTTAAATTCTCCCCGTGGCTAGTTGGTCAGAGGTGAATCATTCGCTCACATTTCTCTCTTTGTCTTGGTCCTTCAGTCTTCAGTGGCAGTGTTGGAGGGTGTCAACATCACTCAGACCAACCTGTCCTTCTTCAGACAGCAGTTAACGCGTATCGCCACACACATACTCCGCTGCACAGGTAACATTCTGTCTTCATTGTGCCAAATTATTTTATTTGACGCAATTCATCTGACCTGGCCTATGAATGTCTATGCTTTTGTCACTTATTGCTGGGGGTTTTTCACCTCCTGCAGACAACACGTTTGGGCCGCAGCTGCTGCAGATGTGCAACCAGGGGCTGTTTGAGTGTCTGGCCCTTAACCTGTACTGTCTGAGAGGAGAGCAGAGTGCCCTCACTTCTGTCATCAACCACCGCATAGTCAGTACATGCACGCATACACACACACACACAATGTTCCTTATGATATGATATACAACCTCCCACTCCATGTCTCTCCTCCTTCCATCCAGGTTATCTCTCTGTCAGATGATTTATAATACTCCTTCTATAGATTTGAAAAAAAGAGCTAAATGGAGGTGAAATAGGTGTGTTGACCCCTCTCCTGTTACAGAGGACGTTGTCGGCTGACATGAACCCCAGCCTGGTGAACTGGCTGACCAGTATGCTGACCATGAGGCTCCAGGTCATCCTGGAGCACATCCCAGTCACAGAGGACCAGATACTGCATTATGTCGTCCACACACAGCAGGTAATTAACACACACACCATCTCGCAAACAGGTCATAGTGTTTAAAAATAATTTAAGCACACTGTTAGTGTTCTAGAAGGCTCATTTACTGGACTACTATCGAACAATGCACGTGGATACCATCATTTCCTAATCAACTGTCAGTTACGATAGCTGTCATAGATTCCATTACCACATTCCAAGCAATATACGTTAAATGGTTTATTTTCAAGGGGGAGGCTTCTAATGCACAGGAGCCTCAACGTGCCCAGATCATGGAGGTAAGGTTTTAAAATGTATTTGTAAAATTAATTATATTGTCCTCGATATAACTTGGTGTGTTGTTTCTTATCATAACTCTCTTTCTCTATCGCCATCCCACCTTAGATGGAGGCCACCCACTCCCCAGCCCCGGCCACCACAGCTGAGGAAGCCATGGCGTCATCACAGGAGACTAGGGCAGAACCCAGGGAAACTGGAGCCACCGGAGGGGCTGCGCCATTGGGTGGCGCCATGGCAGCAGCTGAAGCCAGCGGGAGGGAGGAGCCTGGTAGAGAGACTGAGGCCTGGACTGCTGCCGTCCCTGCTGTAAGAACACTGTTCAGCTCTCTCCCACTACTTGTTCAATCTTTCTCTCGTCCACTTTAGTTTCTTTGCCATTCTCTGTCTTCATGCTGTTTACTCTTTAAATTTTTTTATTTAAATACATATAGGCTTCTAGTTGAATTTATACTGAATTTTTGCAAAAGTGTCATTGACTTGTAGTTTGGATTCTTGGAGAAAGAAAATATGAAAGGAAATGATCCAGCAATGGAAGTGTTTCGCCTAATCAGATCTGCATCCAAACCCATTCAAGTCTTAAAATCCAGTGTGCAGTTATATGGCTCTCGAGTGAGTTTAATTGTCTGTCTGTTATTTTGATCATGTCCGTCACTGTGTAATAGGAGTGGGTACCCATCATCAGACATGACCTGATCACCCAGAGGAAGATGAAGGCCCAGCCTCCCATGTCTGACGCCTATTTACATGGGATGCCTGCCAAACGCAGGAAGGTAAATAGATGCCCTGTGAATGAAACTAACTTATGTGCGAAAGACAAGCCCTGATCTCACAGGTCTTCCGTTATAGGAGGCATCCTGCAAGCTTTGTTGGCAGAATGCTTCCAGGCTGTATTTGTAGTTGACCCTCCATGGCTAAAACATGGGAGACTTGCTATATCAGGGCTAACATAAACTCTGATCATTGTAGTATCAGCATGCTATGTTCAACATTGAGTGCAAGGGCTTATTGTCGCACTAAAAGTTGGATTAGCGTATGACCAGGGTGTGTGTTTTTAGACCGGACAAGGGGACGGCGCTCTTCTCTCCCTCTCTGACGCCGTTAGCAGGGCGGCAAGGACGGCCGGAGTCAGGCCAGTCACTTCCCCAGACAACCTGCAGGAGGAGCTTGACAGCCCTGAGCTCCAAGAGGCCTATGCAGAGCAGGTACAGTCCTCCACTAACACTCACTGACAGAAAAACAAGCAGTTTCATTCCATGGCTTCTCTTATTAAGATTACAGATGTCACACATTGACTTTGACACATAACAGTTAAATGCAGTGGTGGAAAAGGTACCAAAAAGTACCCATTTTCTAGTCAAGATAACTTAATAGAAAATGACTCAAGTGAAAGTCACCCAGTAAAATACTTGAGTAAAAGTCTTTGTTTTTAAATATAAATTCCTTATATATTTGGCAAACCAGACGGCACTGTGTGTTTGTTTTTCATTTGCGGATAGCCAGGGGCACTCTCCAACACCCAGACATAATTTACAAACAAAGCATGTGTTTAGTGAGGCCACAGAGTTGACCAGAGATGTTCTCTTGATAAGTGTGCGAATTGGACAATTTCTGTCCTGCTAAGCATTCAAAATCAAATGAGTACTTTTTGGTGTCAGGGAAATTGTATGGAGTAAAAAGTACATTGTTTTCTTTAGGAATGTAGTGAAGTAGTTTGCTTTACTATTTATATTGAAGTGTTTTGCACCACTGGTTGTGATTTTCAATATTGAACGATGATAGCTGATGCATTTTATATATTGAACAACCTTTTTTGTAATTGCCACCTTTGTCCTCTGTATCAGGTGAAGAAAGACATAAAGAAGCGAGTGAGAGAGGACCCGGACTTCAGCTCTCAGCAGTTCCCTAACACACACAGAGCTTTTTCATCAGACTCATAACCCAAACACATCTTGTTTTGCAAACCGATTCAATTGAAACATAACCAACCTGTATACATCACCACCATCCTTCAGTTTTACTTTTGGATTGCTCAGTATCACAACTGAATGCAGTTAAACCTACCAATTTTTTGTTGTACCATAGACACCTTGACTAATTTACTGATTTTATTTTTCCAGCGCCTGTTTTTTTCTCCACCCTCACCATGATGGAACACACCTGATTTGACAAGTTTTGTTTGGACTTTATTTTATGGATGACTTTTACACTTTACCGTAACATCTGCAATGCTCCGTTTTGTTTAGCGTTACCATGTCAATATTATCGTGCCTATACATCTAACCTGTTTTGTGTTTTTCATTAGCTTCCCTGAAAATAAAAATGGCTTATTTCAAGAGTATGCTTTCATGGGATGAAAGTAAATGCTGTTTTGGTACATGAATGTAAGTGTGCTGAATAAATAACTTAGTACACTATGTTGTTTAATGGTGCTTGTGGAGAAACAATAAGTACCGGCCTTTCAGTTGTCTAGGGCAGTTATCAACATATTTTATTTTTTACATTACCCTAATAAAACAGTTCTGTAAGAATGAGGTTTGTGCAATGGGCCTAATACATTATCACAGCATATTGGCTATATTGAACCTTTATTTTAACTAGGCGTGAGTTCAGAACAAATTCTTATTTTACAGTGACAGCCTACCCCAGATGTCCCTCCGCTCCCCTATATGCCTGCCCTGACAATATTGTTCTTAGAACAGATATTTAATTTAAGCTTTGAATACAAAATAGATCACCCATAGATTGGTGTAGCATTTGGAAGGCACCGCTGAGCATAAATTTAAATAATTTGCAAGTCATTTCTATTTTACTGGATTGATGGTACCTGCATCTGATGGTCATGGTGCTTTCAAGAGACATGGGAACTTGGGGGAAAAAACTAGGTAAAATCATGACGCCAGCGATCTTCAGGTCGGAGGCCTAGAAAGATGTCAGAGTCTGAATTGGGATTCAGAGTTGGATGGCCGTTCAAAACCACCAGGTGGCGAATCGCATCTCTGCATGTCTGGCAGACATATCAGTGTGGATGACGGATCACCACCTCAAGCTGAACCTCGGCAAGACGGAGCTGCTCTTCCTTCCGGGGAAGGACTGCCCGTTCCATGATCTCGCCATCACGGTTGACAACTCCATTGTGTCCTCCTCCCAGAGCGCTAAGAACCTTGGCGTGACCCTGGACAACACCCTGTCGTTCTCAACCAACATCAAGGCGGTGGCCCGTTCCTGTAGGTTCATGCTCTACAACAGGGGTGTCAAAGTCAAATGGACGGAGGGCCAAATAAAAAATTTAGCTACAAGCCGAGGGCCGGACTGTTCGAATGTTCATTGAAAATTTTTTAAATGACGCATATAGTCTAGTGAACCTAATTGAACCTACTGAAAACCTAACAAATATATTCCAATATGATCCGATAAATAAAGCAAAATTTTCTTATGGCTCTGTCAGTAATCTTTAATTTTCAACAGACACAAAAGACAAATTTCCTTTATATAAAAATCCCCATAACATGAACATTAAATGAAAGAAACCGGTATTCAAGGCACCATCAGTAGCCTATATTTTCTATTTTAGCAAAAGTGGGCTAAATTTACTTCAAAGAAAAAAACAATAATAGCAATTTTCTATCATCCACTCAACTGAAATATTTTTAAAATATAATTGGATTGAAATACAATAAAATAAAGTGCAAAAATCTATTAATCAAAAACAACACTTTGTTTAAGGAGAAGTAACATGCAGTGAAAACAAATATTAAACTTTAACTTTTAAACTTGAACTGAGTAAAAACTCTAAATATGTGATTGCACAGTAATGTTCACTTGTTTGAGGTTGAGGGTGATACTTGGTGGTGTCCCATCTTTTCCACAAGTTCATCAATGTTCGGGGTAAGGCTCTGAGCTGAGGAAATCCTCAGAATTGAGTGGAGGTGTTCAGCAGTAAGTCGACTTCTGTGTGATGTTTTGTTCAAGTTCATCAAAGAAAACAGTTGTTCACACAGGTATGTGCTGCCAAACATAGACAACGTTTGAGCAGCCTGGATGCGCAGCTGGGGCATTGTGTCGGGAGGAAACGGGCGAACTCCGCAGCACCCACTGCCGCATATTTTGCCCTCAGTGCATCATTGCATTGGAGGTCAATCAACTCCATTTGGAGGTTTGGTGGTGAGCTTTCCACGTCAACAGCAAATGGGTTACCGAGCAGTTCCAACCTGCTTTTTTGTGCTTCAAAGTCAGCAAATCGGCGTCGAAAGTCAGCGGCAAGCATACCTATTTTATCAGCCAACTGTGCGCTCGGGAACGCACTGGTAGAGAGCTTCTCTTTCATGGTCTGGCAGCTGGGAAAGTGGCTCAAATTTTCTTTCCGCATCTGCGTCTCCCACAGAGTCAGTTTGGTTTTAAATGCCTTCACTGTACTGTACATATCAGAGATGACACGATCCCGACCCTGCAGCTGCAAGTTCATTGCATTCAGATGACTCGTAATGTCACACAGAAAAGCCATTTCACACAGAAACATTTCGTCTCGGAGTTGTGTTGTGTCTTTCCCTTTGCTGTCCAAGAACAGACAAATCTCCTCACGAAGCTCGAAACATCTTTGAAGCACCTTTCCCTGGCTTAGCCATCGCACCTCTGTGTGATAAGGCAAATCACCATGCTCCGTTTCTAACTCCGTCAGAAATGCCTTGAACTGGCGGTGATTCAAACCTTTGGCTCTGATAAAGTTAACTGTGCGCGTGATGATGCTCATTACATGCTCCATTTTCAAGGCTTTACCGCACAACGCTTCCTGGTGTATGATACAATGATAAGCTGTCAGCTCACCTGTCGCGTTTTCCTCTTGCATCTTTTCCCGTATCTTCGCCACCAGTCCGCTCCTGTGTCCACACATCGCAGGTGCTCCGTCGGTTGTCAAACCCACGAGTTTTTCCCAAGGCAGCTCCATCTCATTTACACATCTTGACACCTCTTCATACAAATCATGCCCCGTAGTTGTGCCATGCATAGGACGTAAAGCCAAAAACTCCTCTGTCACGCTTAGGCTGGAGTCCACTCCGCGGATGAAAATTGACAACTGGGCAATGTCAGAAATGTCGGTGCTCTCATCCACAGCCAAGGAATATGCAATGAAATCTTTTCCCTTTTTCACAAGCTGCTCTTTTAGATTGATGGACAACTGGTCTACTCTCTCGGCAATGGTGTTTCTGCTCAGACTCACATTTAAAAAGAGTTGCCTTTTTTCTGGGCAAACTTCGTCACAAACTTTAATCATGCAGTTTTTGATGAAATCCCCCTCCGTAAATGGCCGGGCTGATTTAGCGATCTCTTCTGCCAAAATAAAACTGGCCTTGACAGCAGCCTGGCCTTGTGATTTGGCTTTTTGAACAGAGCCTGTCGAGATTTGAGGCCTCGTTTTAATTCCTCTGCCTTTTGTAGCCTTTGTTCCATGTCCATATTCTTGTTTTTGTCCGCGTGTTTCGTTTCATAATGTCGTCTCAGATTATACTCTTTCAGTACCGCCACACTTTCTCCACACAGAAGACACACAGGTTTTCCAGCTACCTCCGTGAACAAATACTCCGACTCCCACCTTGTTTGAAACCCCCGGTTCTCAGTGTCCACCTTCCGTTTTGCCATTTTTGATGGGTATCTGAAAGTTAATTTTACTGTGATGCTGACAACTGCTGTGCCAATAAATATTGAAATGAAGCAGCCTACTGCTCGGTGCGTCACCGTTGCATTGTGGGAAATGTAGTATTGGTGCGTGTAAAAGATCTGCGGGCTGCCGGCTTGCTGCGGTCTGCGGGCCGGTTCTAATAACAAATCAAGATCATCCCAGGGGCCGTAAAAAACCTTCTCGCGGGCCGGATGTGGCCCGCGGGCCTTGACTCTGACATATGTGCTCTACAACATCCGCAGAGTACGACCCTGCCTCACACAGGAAGCGGCGCAGGTCCTAATCCAGGCACTTGTCATCTCCCGTCTGGATTACTGCAACTCGCTGTTGGCTGGGCTCCCTGCCTGTGCTATTAAACCCCTTCAACTCATCCAGAACGCCGCAGCCCGTCTGGTGTTCAACCTTCCCAAGTTCTCTCACGTCACCCCGCTCCTCCGTTCTCTCCACTGGCTTCCAGTTGAAGCTCGCATCCGCTACAAGACCATGGTGCTTGCCTACGGAGCTGTGAGGGGAACGGCACCTCAGTACCTCCAGGCTCTGATCAGGCCCTACACCCAAACAAGGGCACTGCGTTCATCCACCTCTGGCCTGCTCGCCTCCCTACCACTGAGGAAGTACAGCTCCCGCTCAGCCCAGTCAAAACTGTTCGCTGCTCTGGCTCCCCAATGGTGGAACAAACTCCCTCACGACGCCAGGACAGCGGAGTCAATCACCACCTTCCGGAGACACCGGAAACCCCACCTCTTTAAGGAATACCTAGGATAGGATAAGTATTCCCTCTCACCCCCCCCCCCCTTTAAGATTTAGATGCACTATTGTAAAGTGACTGTTCTACTGGATGTCATAAGGTGAATGCACCAATTTGTAAGTCGCTCTGGATAAGAGCGTCTGCTAAATGACTTAAATGTAAATGTAAAACGATCTTTCCCAGTCGGACCTATTTTTTCCCCCCCCGAGTTCCCAATGGTCTTGGACGCACTGAAGTCGGACATTTACGAGTAGTTTTGAACACGGCATTCATCTCAGCTGAGGGAGAGCGTAGCAGACCGTGCTCCTCTCACTGTCCTTGCGCTCTCCTTTTCTTCCGGTGAGACTGACCCGAGGGGACACAGTCTTCCACCTGATGGCGAAACTCGAGTCCCACCACATCTAACTCGTTCACAAATTCGTGTTGTTCCTATGACCGAAGAAAGTTAAATATTCATAAATATTAAAAATAGACGACCTGCCAGTAATAAAAACGCAGGTCTGTCGATCCCCTTGGCTACTCATTCATCACAGCGGGAGTGGAAGCATGGAGAAGCGCGTTTCGTTTGGCAAATGTTGAATAAAGATTGTTGACATTGCCGAATAAAAAAAGTCACATTAATTCAGTCATAAAACAGCAGATATTTGCTGTATTCTTTGACAGTCTCTGTAGTCATGGTTTTAAACGTTGTTAAATCTTACGTCGGCTAGTATTCAACTGTTGTTGAAGCGCTATAAACGCCGTGATTTGAGCTATCCGATTGGCCGATTGATCTCCCGGTCAGGTGGAGTTTCTCTTTTCAGACAAATGAAAACGGTTCGAAATGGGAACACTTTGCCTCCCGGTGCGCAGGGCTTCTGAAAAAGTGCACATACCGCCAACATCGCAACACAAAAAAACTGAAAGGCACACAAGCCATTATCACAGCTTTTATAGTTGGCTTTTCTACAGAAATGTTTGATGAGCAACTATGAATGCCTTGAAGATCGACAGGTTGGTGACCAACGGTCATTTGCATGGTGAAACATGTTACCACTGACAGCTTGTGGCACTATACACTAGCAACACATTACCATCACAGAACAGCTCACATTTGTTCCACATGTGCTAAGTTGATCATTCAAATATAAAAAGCCAGTTAAGACCGATTTAGGTATGGTGATGCCTTCCTTCATGAACAGGTTGGGCAGCCTATAAGAACGAAAGGGAATACACAGTTGGGTCCTTGTTCCCATCCTGTTTGGAAGGCAGGAATGTAGCCTTAGGCGTAACTCACACAGCTCCGAGTTACATATTTTTACTTGGTCATAAGACTGCATTGCAACTCACTGTGCTCTGTTTCTAATGTAGGGGGGAGAGAACAGTTAAACTGTGATTTGGAGGAAGAAATTAAGTCACACTACACCAGTGCCATTGAAGAACTCACAGACGTAAACTTTCTTCCTGAATCTAACTTTGAAAATTGTATTTTTGGTTGTGACATTGAGTGATAGCCTACACCAGATGTTTAGAAATTAGTTGTAATATGAACTGATACCAAATCAGTTTGTGTAATGCTTGAAGCTTTCAGATTAATAGGACAATATAGCTTAACTGTTTAGAAATTAAGACAAAAAAAGCTTAATGTCTGGATTAGTACATCTCCTGTGTAGTGATCGACTATTTAACACTTTAGTAGGGCTGAATCTGAAAAAGAGGCTGAATCTGTTGGCATCCGTGTGACATCTAATACACACCACCCCCCCCCCCCCCCCCCATACACTGCAACAAAGACAGCACTGTGTAGGTACCCAAAGAAAGCCAGGTTTGAAACTGGGAATCCACAGACCACTTACCAAGAAACATTGCTCTCTGCCTTTACCCTATGTCTGTGCTCTGTTTGCATAAGGTGTATGACATTTGCTCACGACTCCGATCAGTGACCTCAGTCTGATTAAACCTTAAAGTAACTGCTCTCAATTTCAGTGTCCATCACTCAAGATTCAAATTGATTGGAATTGTTTCACAAACTTTGTCAAAAAACAGCCAATAGTATTAGATATATCAACGCATAGTTATATTATCACAGCAATGAAAATATCCAAATAGGAAACATACAATAATCGTAAGATAAAAGTCACACAGGATCTAAATACAAATGCATGACAGTGCAAAGTTGAGTTTATGAACAAGCTAGTTATAGAAATGCACCAGAGTTTGGACGGGAATCCTTCTGATTTCTGTATCTGTGAGTTAGCCACACTCCCAGGATCTGAAATTAGATGGGGGAAAAAAATAGCTGAATGTGATTAAATTAATACTAAAGCACAATATACACTGTGTACAAAACATTAGAACACCTTCCTAGTATCTGTGTTGCATTTCCTTTTGCCCTCAAAAGCCACAATTCGTTAGGGAATGGACTTTACAAGGTGTGACGTGTTCCACAGGGATGCTGGCCCATGTTGACGCCAATGGGTCAAGTTGACTGGATGTCCTGGTGGACCATTCTTGATACCCATGGGAAAGTGTTGAGCATGAAAACACCAGCAGCATTGCAGTTCTTGACACACTCAAACTGGTGAGCCTGGCACCTACTACCATACCCGTTGAAATCTTGTCTTGCCCATTCTCCCTCTGAATGGCGCACATACACAATTCATGTATCAAGACTTGAAATCCTCCTTTAACCTGGCTCCTCCCTGTCATCTACACTGATTGAAGTGGATTTAACAAGTTACATCAATAAGGCATCATAGCCGTCACCTGGTCAGACTCATGGAAAGAGCAGGTGTTCCTAATGTTTTGTACACTCAGTTGAGATCAATCGATTTGGAATTGTTGAATTCATTCCTGAAGTCAAAATCAAAAGTCTAAAATGTAGAGTGTGTTGATGACATAATATAAAAATGCAGACAGTAAAAGTCCAATACAAAGTGTTCTGTTTTCAGTTCCAATTACATAGGAATCCCACAGCCTTTTACTAAGTTACACAGCAAATTCCACCCATTGCCAGTGCATTGCTATGAGGCTACAGCAGGTTGCTAACCTCTGTGAAGCTGAAGAAGCATCCAATCCCACCCACAAAGCGTAAAACCTCCTCAGCATGACTTTGGATGATTGGACCACAAGGGTTGCAGGATAATGGGTTGGAGAAACAGTCCTGTAGTGTGAGGAAGCAAGTAGACAGGACAACATTTAAGTAATGTGTCCATCACACAAGATACTATCTGACAAACACGTTGCTGGTTTTTACCGCGTCACAGGTGCCATTATAGTTCGAATGGAAGAAGCCACAGCAGTTTAGACTTTTCTCCACATCCTTCTGAGTGGCCTCGGACTTGTTCCAGCCCACCTCTAGGAGTTCTTTCTACAGTGGGGGAAATGGATGAAGCGGTGCAGGGAGATGAGGCTCTGGTCACAGAATTCAATCAGCATGTCATCAACCAGAGTGCTTCTTTGAGATCAACTGGAAATCATTCACACTTTCCATTTATGTTGTGCATTAGCCATTTGTCAACTAGCTAATACAGGACATAGAAGGAAAGTATGAATGATTCCCAGTATTTATTTAAGGTGTTCTACAGATTAAGTGGTCATGAGTCACATTATACATTGTCACGTACCTGCTGCTCTTTATTGATAGCCAGACATGCAGCAGACACTGACAGCTGAACCATGAACACCAGGAACAGGATAATCATGTACTGATGCCAACTAAGGAAGCTCACATGTGACAACCAACTAGGCAACACTAGGGTGTGTATTTGAAAGAGAATTGTTCATAAAGTGAGAAAATAGCAGTTAAGTGTAGTCTGGATAGAGCAGTTAAAAACACATTGTGACTAAGATCCTCTAGTATACAACAGTCCTCTGTGTTTGTTATCAATATGTCTTGTGTTGTAGTAGTTTGTATTCACTTGACTATGTAATGATATGTGGCATGAATAAAACACATTACAATTACACCCAACCCTGTGCAATCATATCACATCATGGTGATGAAAGGATCTAGGATCAACTTCCCTTCCCCCAATCCTAACCATTAGTTGGAAAAATGCAAAAGAAAACATGACCCAAGTTCTGTGTCTAGGGGCAACTTCACCCTACTCCTGATTGAAGGATACAAAGAACAGCAGGACCTGGTGGTGCTTCAGGGCACCACAGAGGCCCACGAAGGCCACAAATAACAGGAAGATGCCCACACCAATGATTCCAGCCACCACCCGAAAACTGGAGACCAGGCCAAACCATTTCCCCCAAGCAGCTACTCCAATCAGCAGCAAGCTCACCATCTGAAGACCAAGCACAATACAACTTCATGACAGAAATCCACTGGGAACGGAAAAGCACTCAAAAAGGACACTTCATGCTGATTTCTTTGATGTGGGCAAAGTCAACACCATCTCATATTCAAGCTACCACCTCCAGGCTGATTAAAGTCTGTTTAGACAGATGTTTATATGAAATAAATACATAGAATACAATACATAGAATACAAGACATTTACAAAGTATCACATTGAGTATTTTGATTCTATATTAAATTGCAAGAATTGTATGACGATAATGTATCACACTTTACAGATATGGTTTAGACAAGTGGTTCCCAAACTTTTCGGTTACTGTACCACCAACAAAATGTTGTTCTGCCCAGTGTAACCCTGAAGTAATCCCATAAATACATTTTCCCAGTAGGTTTATGGTATCATGAGGCTTCTTAAGTACCCCCAGTGGATCGGCCAAATACCCCTGTCGACTTTGCATTAACTGAGAGACATTTGTGCGAATGTTTGAAATGTAGCCTACTATCATTTTGATTGGTGTCAGAACGACTTAATTTGCACGACAGCCTTCTTGCCCTGGCTATATTATTCTTGGCTAGAATCATGTTGGCTTTTGCCCTTATTATTACACTCATTAAAAGCCTATCATCAAAAACAATACGGTCGCATATGGAAACATTTGTGCGTGGTACTTACAACATAAAGTATGTTCAGAGCGCATAGGGAATTCTTCGTGCAAACAAATCCTCCGCAAACCATTGTCGATATTCGCTTTTTTATCCTCTCGAACAAAGCAATTCTCAGACTCAAACGTCTCCGAGTTTAAAAGTAATTAAGTCTTATCATAGAATGAAAAACAGTGCCTGTGGCGTTTTACAGGTGGGTAGGATTGCAAGGAGGGCCCAGTCCAGGGAAATAGCTTTTCAATTTACCTGATTGGTCGTCTTGAAATTATGACTTCACATATGCAAATATTGCAAAAACAATTGCATGACGGCTGAGCCAAGTGATTACCAAGGTGCTATTTTAATCCCCAGATACTGTGTATGTTTATGTATTTATCATTTATTTAACTAGGCAAGTCAGCTAAAAACAAATTATTATTTACAATGACGGTCTACCCGGGTCAAACCCTAACCCGGACGACGCTGGGGCAATTGTGCGCCGCCCATGAGACTCCCAAACGCGGCCGGTTGTAATACAGCCTGGAATCGAATCAGGGTCTGTATTGACGTCTCTGGCACTGAGTGCCTTAGGCCGCTGCGCCACTAGGAAGGTTAACTTGGACTAGACTGCACTGTAAGACATTTCACATGACATATTCCCGAAATAAAAATAGAGTGCAGTATGCTGCAAATACTGCATCCAAAAACTTTACTGCAATAATTGTGCAGTGTAACTGCAGTTAGAGTGCAGTATAACTGCAGTTCAACTAGTTATTCTGCAATTACTGCTTCAAAATACCACGGTGGACTGCAGTTACTGCACTTTTACTGCAGTTTCAAAACTGCAATTTTTTTGTAAGGGTTTAACCTACAGTGATGAGGAAAATTACCTTTGAAACAATGGGAGCACATAATGACTGGTTATGACACTAATGTATCTCTAACCTTTATCTTTTAATTTGGACATTGATAAACAACACTTGCTTTTCAATAAAACACAATATTTATTATTCAAGTTATGGAAGTGTGCTAGTGCTTATGGACAAATGTGATGAATTATACCCCACTAAAACATATTGAAGAAC
Organism: Oncorhynchus gorbuscha; assembly: GCF_021184085.1. Taxonomy (NCBI): domain Eukaryota; kingdom Metazoa; phylum Chordata; class Actinopteri; order Salmoniformes; family Salmonidae; genus Oncorhynchus; species Oncorhynchus gorbuscha. The sequence continues at coordinate 61,791,650 of NC_060187.1, forward strand.
ACCGACGGCTAGAGCAACAATGTATCAAATGTGTACAGTCTAAACGCTTAAACATATCAATAATTAACGTTCTTAACTTCTGTGGAATTGCTAACAAATGTTGAAAAAGGGGGGAGAATGGGCTTTGAAAGCAGTTCGTATTATGCTAAATAATTAAGGTGTTGCAATTTTGTATACTGCAATAATATCTGTGCATATTATTTACTTTATGTGTTAATGTCGTCAACGGAAGAGAAACATTTGAATGAGTTAATATGAATTGCAATGCCCACCCCTGTACTGTAGAACGTGGTACAGTCTGACCACTAGTTTAACCCCAACGGCCAGCAAGCAAGACTCGCAAGCTTCAGAATGAAAACTAAACGTCGTGATAGTCTATAATTTAGTGTCACTCACAATTATCCATACTTGTCTTATTTCATTCACTGATTTTTATTTTATTTTTTTACACACAATTCTAGCCAAGATGTCAGCTCCGAAGAAGGGAGATCTATCTTCCACGGAGAGGGAATTATTCGTAGTTATTGCTGCAGGTAAAGCTTATTTACTTTAATGCTAATGCTAGCTAGCTAGACAATAAGCTTGTTACTGTAGTCTAGATAATATATCTGAGATTGCTGTACCATTTTTTCATTTAGCTAGTACGTAATGTAATGGGTTAAATTATGTTTCTAATGATGGTGGCTATATGGCTAACTTGATAGCGCAATCCAGCAAGTTGCATTGGAAGGAAACTTGCTAACTACTGTAGCTAGCTAGCCAAGCTAATACTACAGATAGTTATAACTCTGATAACGTTAGTACTGTACTAGAGGTTACGTTAGCTAGCTAGCCAGTTCATGAAATTGCTGAAACAGTTTTCTAGACAAGACAACTGTTGGTTGTTTCAAGCCTTGGTTAGCTTGAGGCAGTGTTCATGGCTTTCAATGCATTGATGCTTTTTCTCAGGAAATGTTCAAGAAGCCTCAAGATTATTGGGTTGCAAGGATGTCAGAGTCAACTGTTTGGATGAGGTAAAGGAAGAAATTGGTTCGATTTTTTTCAACGATATTCTATTATAACATTCGTTTTTAAGTTATTTAATTTATGCTCTTCATAATTTGTCAGCAAACTGGACAGTAAGGAAATGACAGGCAGCATGTCTCTTTTTGTTTGATAACATTGCCTATGTCTTCAAGACATTTACATTACATTTAAGTCATTTAGCAAGAGGCAGGCAGTGCAGTACAGGCACTCCACAGTTTAGCAAAGGCTATTTTCTGTAATCTCATTGTCCTGTATTGTGCATTCTACAATGTTGTACAATGGAAAATATCTCTGCGTAGATTTAATTCAGCATAAATTGTCTGTAATAGGCTACTTAAATGATGCCAATATTTACAACCTACACTACTGACAGTTCTGTTTCTCCTCCTCAGAATGGGATGACTCCCCTCATGCACGCTGCATACAAGGGCAAGGCGGACATGTGCAAGCTGCTACTGCAACACGGGGCAGATGTGAACTGTAATGAACATGAGCATGGCTACACGGCACTGATGTTCGCTGGGCTATCAGGTAGACACATTTTCTCAAAGTTTGTATCGCTGAGAAAGGATATCCCTGTGTGTAGATCAGGGTGCACCATGGTGAATTTGTTGATTTGACTGTGTGCGTTAACTCTTTTCTCCCCGCCTTGCCATATAGGTAAGACTGATATCACCTGGATGATGTTAGATGCAGGAGCGGAGACCGATGTGGTCAACTCCGTCGGGCGAACAGCATCTCAGATGGCTGCGTTTGTCGGTATGTACAGTAAGGATTTCACACATAATAAAAAATCTAATCACATTTTATTGGTCACATACACATGGTTAGCAGATGTTAATGTGAGAGTAGGAAATGCTTGTGCTTCTAGTTCCGACCGTGCAGTAATATCTAACAAGTAATTTGAACAATTTCACAACAACTACCTTATACACACAAGTGTATGGATGAGCGATGGCCGTGCGGCATAGGCAAGATGCAGTAGATGGTATAAAGTACTGTAGATACCCTACATTACTCATCTCATATGTATGTAAACATGATATAAAGTGGCATTGTTTAAAGTGACTAGTGATATATTAATTACATCCAATTTTTTATTATTAAAGTAGCTAGAGATTTGAGTCAGTATGTTGGCAGCAGCCACTCAATGTTAGTGATGGCTGTTTAACAGTCTGATGGCTTTGAGATAGAAGCTGTTTTTCAGTCTCTCGGTCCTAGCTTTGATGCACCTGTACTGACCTCTCCTTCTGGATGATAGCGGGGTGAACAGGCAGTGGCTTGGGTGGTTGTTGTCCTTGATGATCTTTATGGCCTAGGTAGTTTAGGTAGTTTGCCCCCGGCAATGCATTGTGCAGACCTCACTACCCTCTGGAGAGCCTTACGGTTGTGGCCGGAGCAGTTGTCGTACCAGGCGGTGATGCTCTCGATTATGCATCTGTAAAAGTTTGAGTGTTTTTGGTGACAAGTCAAATTTCTTCATCCTCCTGAGGTTGAAGAAGCACTGTTGCGCATTCTTCACCACGGTGTCTGTGTGGATGGACCATTTCAGTTTGTCCGTGATGTGTATGCCGAGGAACTTAGAACTTTCCACCTTCTCCACTACTGTCCTGTCGATGTGGATAGGGGGGTGCTCCCTCTGCTGTTTCCTGAAGTCCACGATCATCTCCTTTGTTTTGTTGACGTTGAGTGTGAGGTTATTTTCCTGACACCACACTCCGAGGCGTCTCACTCACCTCCTCCCTATAGGCCGTCTCGTCATTGTTAGTAATCAAGCCTACCACTGTAGTATCATCTGCAAACTTGTTGATTGAGTTGGAGGCATGCATGGCCACGCAGTCATGGGTGAACAGGGAGTACAGGAGAGGGCTGAGAACGCACCCTTGTGGGGCCCCAGTGTTGAGGATCAGCGGGGGGGCGGCCCGTCAGAAAGTCCAGGACCCAGTTGCACAGGGCGGGGTTGAGACCTAGGGTACTATGGTACTATGGTGTTAAATGCTGAGCTGTAATCGATGAAAAGCATTCTTACGTAGGTATTCCTCTTGTCCAGATGGGTTAGTGCAGTGTGATTGCGTTGTCTGTGGACCTATTTGGGCGGGTAAGCAAATTGGAGTGAGTGGGTCTAGGGTTTCGGGTAGGGTGGAAGGGATATGATCCTTGACTAGTCTCTCAAAACACTTCATGATGACGGAAGTGAGTGCTACGGGGCAATAGTTGTTTAGCTCAGTTACCCCATCTTTCTTGGGAGCAGGAACAATGGTGGCCCTCTTGAAGCATGTGGGAACAGCAGACTGGGATAGAGATTGATTGAATATGTCTGTAAACACACCGGCAGCCTTGCGAGGGTTAACACGTTTAAATGTTTTCCCCACGTTGGCTGCGGTGAATGAGAGCTCGCAGGTTTTGGTTTTGTGCCGTGTCAGTGGCACTGTATTGTTCTCAAAGCGAGCAAAGAAGTTGTTTAGTTTGTCTGGGAGCAAGACGTCTGTGTCCGCGACGGGGCTGGTTTTCTTTTTGTAATCCGTGATTGACTGTAGACCCTGCCACATACGGACACCGATGGAAATGTGTTTGATGTCTGTGACGTAGAATAAACTAGAATGACTCTGTATTGGCATTGCCCCCCTTTATTCTGATTGTGTTTATTAGGGCACATTCTGTTTGGAGCCTTATGAATGCAACCTCTGTCACAGTGAGACTTCGGTACTTGTTTCTCACCCAGGTGTATCTCCTCTCCCCAGGGCAGCACGACTGTGTGACGGTGATCAACAACTTCTTCTCGCGGGCCAAGCTGGAGTATTACACCAAACGCCAGGGGCTAGAGAAGGAGCCCAAGCTGCCCCCCAAACTGGCAGGGCCCCTCCACAAGATCATCATGAGCACCAACCTCAACCCCGTCAAGGTAAAATACCATCACTGCTGTCTCTGGGCCACATTATGGAATAGTGGTTTTGGAGTGAGGTATTAAGTGATGCATATTTGATCAAAGCAATGTGTACACCGGACCACTCAAGACCAGCAAGGATATCAGGCAAAAAAAGAAAGCAGACCTTTTCTATGGGAGAACTGTAAAAGATAAAACACAAAGACCACCAATATAACCCTATCTGGGTGTTATGTCACCTTTTATAAAGCATATATTTTTGGGGAATAGTGGTTTATGTGGCAGTTGGCAATTCATCCTACACAGGGAGCTGTTATGTCATCCTTTACAGTGTATGAGACACCACCCCCCTCTTCTCTCTTTGTCTCTCCCAGATGGTGCTTCTGGTGAAGGAGAACCCGGTGCTGGCTGAGGCAGGTGCCCTGGAGAAGTGCCGGCGGGTGATGGAGCTGATCTGTGAGAAGTGTGTGAAGCAGCAGGACATGAACGAGGTGCTGGCCATGAAGATGCACTACATTAGCTGTGTGCTGCAGAAGTGTGCATCCTTCCTCAAGGAGCACGACGACAAGCTGGAAGGACTCATCAAGAGGTGGGCGAGGGTTTTGGACTGTATGGGCTGGTTTCCCGGACATGCATAGAGCATACACATATGAACATGTAAATACATATGAGGCCGGTTTCCTGGACACTGTTATTACTATTTATTTGTTTATTAAACTGGATGGACAGAGGATGTCAATGGAAAAAGTTGGAAAGATGAGGAAGAAATTGGTATTAAATGCATATCTGGCTGCACTGATGATGTGAAGAAACACTCTGACATACTAAGTCTTTTTGATATATATACTGTATTGCAATGTATATAACCCCAGACGTCATTGCTGTCCCCATGCAGCTTGTTGAAGGGACGGGACAGTGACGGCTTTCCGCTGTTCCAGGAGAAGTTCATCAGAGAGTGCATCCGCAAGTTCCCCTACCGCGACGCCACACTGCTGCAGCAGCTGGTCCGAAGTATCGCTCCCGTGGAGATCGTGAGTTCATCAGTCATCAATCAAATTGATTTATGAAGCCCCTTTTCCATTAGTAGTTGTCACAAAGGGCTTTTACATTCTCTCTCTCTCTATCTCGTGTGATATCTGTGTATTTAGTAATGACTCATTATGCAACATCATTTTGAGTGAAGCGCCACTCGTAATAGTTTTCTGTTGTGGGCTTAATAACCTTTTTAAGCTTTTATACTGTTAGGCCCGGTTTCCCGGACAATGATTAAGCTTAGTCATGGACTAAAAAGCATGCTCAATGAGGAATTCCCATTTTAAAATAGCTTTCTTAGTTTATGACTAGGCTTAATCTTTGACCCTTATTGTCATTTTCAATTGTTTGTACTGTACATCTTGTGTGTATGGAACAGTATAACTATAGACCGTTCCCTCGCCCATACCCGGGCGCGAACCAGGGACCCTCTGCGCACATCAACAACAGTCACCCACGAAGCATCGTTACCCATTGCTCCACAAAAGCAGAGCAAAGGAAACTACTACTTCAAGGTCTCAGAGCAAGTGACGTCACCGATTGAAACGCTATTTAGCGCGCACCACCGCTAACTAAGCTAGCCGTTTCACATCCGTTACATATATTTAGAATTTTCTCTCCCATTTCCCCTTTCTGTCCTGGTCAGGGTAACGATCCGACAGCCATCTCAGTTTTGACCCAGGCTATAACAGGACAGGTGGGCTTCATGGACGCAGAGTTCTGTACCACCTGTGGGGTGAAGGGAGCAGAGAAGAGATGCTCCATCTGTAAAATGGTAGGCACAATGCGCATTTCCTACGGTATCTTATATCAATACAATCAAATGCTATATTCATATATCCACTGTCCTCATTCATAGACCTGCAATAGCAATGGTCAATCTGTCATTATGTATCCTTGCATCCGACGCATGGGCCTCTATTCTTCCACCAACACGTCCAACGCTTTTGTGTTCCAATAGGTGATATACTGTGCCCCAGCCTGCCAGAAAATGCACTGGTTCACCCATAAGAAGGTCTGCAAGCAGCTTCAGGAGCAGAGAGAAAAGCACGAGGCAGAGTCAGCCAAGCTGATGGAGCGACAGAGGAAAGGTATTGGAGAAATATTCTTGGGCTGTACATTTTCATGTCACCTCTTGTTTATTAATGTGTATATGTCTCATTGTAATTTTAAGTGACCAAGGATTACATTAAACACCTACTGTACATTGGTTACGAAAGGATTCTTGGTTTTGAATAGGAGGCCTCCGCTTCAAACGTGGTAGTTAGCTTGAATAGTCTTTCCATTGCGTTGTGTTACAGGCATCATGCTAACAGTGGGCTCCTTATGTGTTTCTCAGAGCAGAGCCAGGTGGTAGAGTCGGCGACAGGCTCCATGCAGGACCTCTCAGTGGGACCCAATGAAGACTCTCCGTCTTCCCCGTCCCCCTTTGACAACCAAGCAGACCCCCTTCCCCCCAGCCCTGTCTCCACCACTCCAGACACAGAGAACTGAAGAGGGGCCTGTAAGTGACGTCCCACACAGGTGCACAATGCCTATACACCCTGCTGTCTCCCCTACTCCAGGTCTACACTGTTGTCCTAGAAGGTCTAAGGGAGGCTTGCCGTGTAAGGCCCAACAGTTAACCTGGGGATGGAGTAAGCAGGAGTTTCACACAAGCTTAAGGCCTAAACCCATGGGAAAGGATCCCTTATTTATTGATGATCTGACATTGTTTACCATCAAAGCAATGCAACCTTATTGCACACGATGGAAGAAGGGTTAGGGTCACGAGTGTCTATGCTTTTTTTATTTTTTATATATATATATATATAATGTTTTTTTTCATCATTCAATGTTAAATGTCTATGTAGACTAATATAATTATGTCGATGGTTTTTGTTCAAGAATAATGGAAAGGACTTCAGGGAGTGTGATGTAAAGATGTAGTAGTAGATTTAATTGCTATTCTATTTGTTCATGTCCTTATAAAACAAATAATTCTGTGTCTAGTCATTTCCCTAGTTAATAGATAAAGGACATTGTTTCCAAACATACAGGAAGGTGGCTTGAATTGGCCAAGAACAACATGTATTTTGAAGTGACAATAACCTCCTGAAAAAGCAACTTGGCAAATCCCTCTAACAATGTTGCTGTTTTGTTGAATACTGATGTTTCAAATATGTCAAATGTCTGATTGTAATACAACAGAATAAACACCACAGTACTGTCTGTATGTGCTTTTGATCGTATGACAGAGTAGACTCGCCTGGGTATCAGTCTGTTTGTATCAGTGATCATGCCAATCTCTTGCCACTCCTTGACATGCCAAACACTGTTTCGTATGACACTGCATTGACATGATAGCACAAACAGATTTGGGATCAGGCTAAGACTCCACTCACATGGGAAAGGTGCTTAACGTAGACCAGTGAGGATTCTGACTCACAGAGTTCTTCCTCAAGTTCATCCTGTACTGTGTAACATTGAACTGGGGTGTCTGTTTGTAGTGTGGTAGTAATGAGGAAACTGTGATCCATTTGACAGGTTTAATTCAGCTAGAGCTCCCTCTACAGGGTCATACAGCATCACACCACAGTTGTATGACCTTCAGGTGAGAATATCAATTGTATTTCCTCACGTCCTCTACACCCAAACAAGGGCACTGCGTTCATCCACCTCTGGCCTGCTCGCCTCCCTACCACTGAGGAAGTACAGTTCCCGCTCAGCCCAGTCAAAACTGTTCGCTGCTCTGGCCCCCCAATGGTGGAACAAACTCCCTCACGACGCCAGGACAGCGGAGTCAATCACCACCTTCCGGAGACACCTGAAACCCCACCTCTTTAAGGAATACCTAGGATAGGATAAAGTAATCCTTCTCACCCCCCCCCCTTAAAAGATTTAGATGCACTATTGTAAAGTGGCTGTTCCACTGGATGTCATAATGTGAATGCACTAATTTGTAAGTCGCTCTGGATAAGAGCGTCTGCTAAATGACTTAAATGTAATGTAAATGTCCTCCTCCTCTTCTCAAAGCATAGTGGAGCAGAAAATCTGAGGTTCCTCCCCTGGGATATTCTCTCCTTGGCTTCTTCTCAAAATGCATTAGAGGAGAGGACATGAAGAATCTGTTAAATACAATTGAGATTCACCCCTCGTGTTGCTGGAGCAGAAATGGTCTTCTAGTCCACAGTGGAGAACTTCATGATGGATCTCTGCATAGCCCTGCGCACACTGGGATCTGCCGTCTCATCCAATGGGCTCCTCGGCAGAGATGAGCATCACAGAGAAGCACATATAAATATACATTGAAAATATTCAATACTTTAGGAGTCATACATTCAATTGTAACATTGTAGAATCTGTATCATGAGATATTCACCCATATCCCTTATTTGTGACTTACATTAAATGTTGTCTTGAGCCATAGTGACCTGTAAATCAGATGAAAATAATCCATATAAAAAAGTCCATATAAAAAAAAAACCTGGTGAATTGCAATATAAGGTGAATGCTTGTCTCCTTTGGTACAGTACTATGTTTTACCTTGAGCAAGGTGTCATCCCTCCCCATAGATGCCAGTCTCTACTGGCAGAAGTCTCTGCCCACCTGCCAAATGCCAGTGACTGGGGGGACACAATGGCGTTCTATACTAAACGGCTGTAATGAACTGTTCCTCTCCTGCTTCACCTCTGTCAACCGGGCATCACTTTAGGTTCAACAAGGATCCCAGACTTGACACAGCAATGTGTTGTAACAGTTTCTCTAGTAAGTTGCTTATTTTCCAATTTTTGGAATATGATTTCAATATTTGTTGACATACCTCTTCTATCCAATAACTGCACTGACGGCAAGTTATGGATCACATATTGACAATATCCGGTCTGTTGTGAGTAGCGATTCAGGAAAAAAGCTGCAAAAGCTTTCATCTACAATACTGTATCAAATCCAAAGGAGGCTGGTGGGGGGAGATAAAAGAGAACGGGCTCATTGTAATGGCTGGAATAGAATTAATGGAATGGTATCAAACATATGGAAACCATATTTGACTCTGTTCCATTTGTTCCATTCCAACCATTGAAATGTTCCCGTCTTCTTATACCTCCACCACCAGCCTCCACTGGTCCAATCTGTTTCTTCCTCACATAACCATGTCAAATGTGAGGGCCTTGGACTGTACAGTATCAGTGGAACCCCCATTCACTCACTGACAGTGTGGAGATGCTGCAAGTTCCTCAGCTCAGCCACGCAGTCCTCCAGCCTCTTCATCTGGTGTTTGTGCAGAAGAAGAACCCAATGACAGGTTAGGTGTCCCAGGGTGCCAAAGGATGGAAAACCTACAGTAAAGACAGTAGCCTGAGTGCTAGCCTGTTTCTGCTCTCTTAACAACTCCATGTGAAATTGTCATGCCGAACTTGGCTTGTCAATGACAGCAATGGACTTCGCAAGAGCACAAACAGATCTGGGAACAGGCTATAAAGACAGGATAGGTATGTTGCTCTTGGGGATGGAAAACATAGATCCACAACAAGACAAACTCACACAGAGAACATGCAATGTTTATAGCATATGCTTAGGAAAATAAAGATTGTAATATTGACCTGAAATATATATTTTATTGTTTTGGAGATAAGGTTCTGTCATGCAACAGTTGAGGGAATGGTAGAAGAGTTCATTCATTAGAAACATTTACAGAATATTATGAAGTGGATATGGGGAAATTATATTTTTCCTTTCTTGGCTATTCTGACATGATATGCCTAGTGTTTGAGTGTCACACATTCCCACATTTAATATGACTGTATACAGTATCATCTGTTTGTGATGTTGGCTACAGTATCTTGTTGTTATTCAGCCATAAGTATCTCAGCATGGAGAACCTTGACAAGTCTGGAATATTGACAAGTATAATATGATTTAGTTAATTTGCAAAAAAAGCATTATATGTAACATATTACTGGCATATACTGACATGATTGATATTTTCCAACAAATTATAATTGACAGGTCACATCACAGCCTTGCAATGAATAGGGCCTCATTTGACATTCTCAAGTTATAGATTCCATAGCTAGAAGTTATGATAAGACTACTATTTGGCAAGGTAAAGTTGACAGACATCAATGCCCCTCCTGATTCCATACTTCTGAAGAGCATCATCAATGTCCTGTCAGAATATACAGTACAATTCTAAATATCATTACATCTTCAAAATATTTGAGCAATCTTTTAGGTAAAATAAATGAAGTATAGTAATTCAGACACACCTCCATGTCTATCACCATGTAAAGGACAAACCAAACCTGACCAACCGCCCTACTACAGTAGGTCTACCTGCAACCAGGAAACCCCTGTTTTCATTTGGAATCATAACAATCAAAGAAAGCTGTTCTCTTGTTCATCCTCAGATTGCACAGGTTTCAGAAATGTATTTATACCCATGCTATTTGTTTTTTTTGGGGGGGTACAGGAAGCAATAATATATATATTTTGTTATGTGAGGCTAAATGATAACATTCATGATATGACATTATTAATCAAGCTGCAATTCAATTCCTTCAACAATGGCAACAACTGGTCAGTAGATGGCATACTATCTCTACCCAGTGTATTGACTGTAGGGTGACAAAGGTTCAGAATGACATAGGTTTTCCCTATATCGCATGCATTCATTTCATTACATTATCATCGGCCTGTTATTGAACTGTGGCTCAAGTTCACAATTCTATTCTTCACAGTTCATTGGGATATTTCACAATTTTGACATAATAATTCATTTCAATAATACTACACAATTGGGAAAATTAAATCGGTACCTTGAATCTGGTGGCTAAAGGCAACCCGAGAACAGCTCTGTCTAGAATAATTGTCTGCATTTATAGACTGGGCTTCCTTGGGGATTCATAGTGAATTCTACGCACCCAAGAACTTTTATTTCTTGGCTTTGTTCCCATGTTATGCATTCCTTTCGTCCCTCTCTAGTCCCCCCGTCCCCCCTCCTATCACCACATGAGGGTCCTTCCTGCTAATACACACACTCCTGACATGTTAATAACTCACTGTGTGTGTGTGTGTGTGTGTGTGTGTGTGTGTGTGTGTGTGTGTGTGTGTGTGTGTGTGTGTGTGTGTGTGTGTGTGTGTGTGTGTGTGTGTGTGTGTGTGTGTGTGTGTGTGCTTGTTTGTGCATGCAGGATTGTGTGTGGGATTGTGTGCCTGTCCCTTTACTTCCCACAGGATTCTGTCACCTGATCTACTCCTATACGTCACCGTCTCCATGGTCTGGACACCTACAGACGGTGCTGTCTCAGCTTTCTGCTCCTTTAGATGGGAGAAACATGACAGTGGCATATCGTACGAACTTCTGCATCATTCACCCCATCACCTAAAGGACTGTAGATGGGAAAGCCATCCATGTATTACTAGTCTCCTGGGATAAAATGGTGTTATTGTCTTTATTTTGTGGTCGGAAGTGAGGTAGGTGAAATACCTATTTAGTGAAATATGCCTTGTATGTAAGTAAAAAGAGACAAGGCCATCAGTTACAAAACCAACAATAGTATAAAAATATATTATGGCTTCACCTTTACATGTATTCAGGCAGATATTATATCACAAGATACAGTACATCTGATTTGCTTTCAATGCTTTATGGTATTCTACACAGGAGGAAGGAGGCCCCTACATTTAAGGTTCATATGATAATGACACTGAACGAAAGTGTATCAGATTTCCTTCACATGAGCAACAATTAGTGTCTATGTGTGACACTTCTTTTCAAATCTGTAAGACAAGGCTGATGTGAATGCTCCCACAGAAGTAATTATATCTCTCCTTGCCATGAGTGGCACACACACAAAGACTCCAGTTAGTCTAGGCACTCCAATCATTAGGTGTAAAAATGACAGGGGATTGAGAGATCGAGAGGAAGAGAACGACAGAGACCGAAAGCAAATTACACAGACCATATCCGCTTTCATTTTTGAATTAAGAGAGTAGATGAGACTGCATGTCAGAACATGGACGATGATTAAATGAGGGAATGTAAAAAAGAACATTTAACAGAAGAACACATTATTGCAGAGACCAAAAGTGGAGGCTCTTCTAATATTTTGAATAGATTAAATGTGATGAATAGATTGCGATCTGAAGAAACAAAAATGACGCAATAGCTCTAAATCCCATCAATTGGAGAGACAGGAACAGGATCACTCCAGATGTTGTACAGGCACTGGCTCTGTAGCGCACAGACAAATGGGCGTGATTAATCCAGTTACGCCCAGCCTTCAGTCAAGAGACCCCATGATGTGCACCTGAGCGGTTGCCAAAGCAAGACTCGGACAGGCCTATATAAAAACAAGCTCAGAATCGTAGTATCTCTGCCGCAGACATCAGAGGCACAGAATACATTTACCTGACACGGGATCTGCTTATTCCCTACATCCCCAGAAGCAATATGCACTTGAGCGCATGCAAGTCGTGCCACCTGCTATTCTTGTTTTGTATTCTTGTGAGGAGTTGCCAGGCGTTCAAGAATGATGCTACGGAGATCCTATACTCGCACGTGGGTACTCCTGTGCAGGATGCCCCGAGCAATGTCTCTTTAAATCGGGCAAGAAACGGCGGGAGAGGCGCGGGAAATATTGCTGGGAACTATAGAGTTGGTGAGTATTGTTCAGTTTTCCTTCGCAAAACAATGCGAAGTTGTGCTTTAAGGTTTTTAACTATTTTCCTTGGTTTTAACTTTGTAAAAAAAAAATTTAAACTTCAAGACAAGTGCATAGACATATTTATTCCAGCACAAGCAGGTTTATAGAGGCTTCTACAATTAGGTTGTTGAGATTGGGTTCTCTAAATGATAAATTATAATATACTACAGTCTTAATGTAAAAAAATAGAACTGCTAAAACTTCAACTATATATATATATATATATATATATATATATAACAATAGGCATGGATATGATCAGCAGCTAAGTAGGGACGGTATCAGATGCCCCCACTGAGTGAGACCAGGCAAAGCTTGGCACTATGATCTTCAATACACACACACACACACACACACCTGGCAGCAGTCCAAGCAGGGCAGTAGAGATGAGTCACCCAGGGCAGCCAGGCTAGTGTTTGGGGTGTGATCGTGTGTCAGCGCCACTGAATGGAGGTGTGTTCCTTTACACAGGAAGTCTGTGATTCTGGCGCTCTTTGACTTGAGCTCTCTATAAGGACCCCAAGTATGAAGAAGAGAAAGGGAGCCTCTCCTCTTTTCATTCATCAAACTCTGTCATAGAGAAGGGGGCACATTGTCACAGAGGTGTATGGCAGTCTGTGAATGGTGCCCTGGCTTGGATTACAGGGTGAGTGAGGAGCTGTAGCCTGGAGCAGAACAGTGCTGGTTGCCTGCTGATAATCCTATAGGAAAGCCAGGTCCATTGACATAGCTCAGAACACTAAAGCCCTTCCTCTCATGCAAGAGCAATGCACCATTTCCTCTCTTCAAGCCAGTAATCGGTATAGGCTTATAGTCTGTGCCAAAAACCTCCAAATTAACCAAATAGACAGCTGTGTTTGTAAAGTTTTCTGATCCAAAAACCCTTTGTTTGCTACAGTAGAATTTAAAGTGAAACCAAATAGTTTGGGGCCACAAAAGGACATTTTAATCTTCACTAGATGTTCAAAGTTGTTTGATTCTCATCGTTTTTCTGTTTCTCTCTCTAACAGATCAGAGAAGCCAAGTTGGATGTAGAGAGCTGAGGTCCACCAAGTACATCTCTGATGGCCAATGCACAAGCATCAACCCCATAAAGGAGCTAGTATGTGCTGGCGAGTGCCTCCCCGCTCAGATGCTTCCCAACTGGATCGGCGGCGGCTACGGCAGAAAGTTCTGGAGCCGGAGGAACAGTCAGGACTGGCGCTGCGTCAACGACAAGACGCGCACCCAACGCATCCAGCTGCAGTGCCAGGACGGCAGCACAAGAACGTATAAAATCACCGCGGTCACCTCGTGCAAGTGTAAGAGGTACTCCCGGCAACACAACGAGTCGAGCCATATGAAGTTTGAGGAGCCTGCCTTGCCTCGGCCCCAGCATCTCCACAAGCACAAAGCCAAAGCCAAAAGGAGGCTAGGGAAGATCAAGCTAAATGAGAATTGGCATGAAGCAGAGCCCTAAGGCAGGACTGCAGAATGCCTCAGTGACTGTGGTCTTGGATTATCTCTTTATTGGGACTGGCTTGTTGTGAGGAGGACCACTGAAAGTGACTTTGTAAAAGCGAATGGCATTGGTTGCTTGCTATTTGAGGACCAATGAGCACCATTGAATCATTAGCTACTAAGATGAAATGAACCTAAATGGGGTCATCATGACCAATAGAACTTTCTGGAACTTTAAGATAATTCGCATCATTCAAGTTCTTGTATGACAATGTAAACCTGCTCTTCACTCCATTATACAAACACAGTTTTACAGCCAATATAATGTAAAAAAAAGTAAGCTCTGCACGAAAAGGGGTTTCCCATCACAAAAGCACCACAAATACACAATGTAAATAGGTGTACATATATAGTATGATATCACATGTCCTCTGAAGTATGGTAACATATGTATAAACTTTTTCTATAAGATGTATATGATGTAATATATATGTTGTATTGCTATTCATTTGATAAACCTTTTTTAACATGCATCACACACATTTAGCAAGAAGTTGTCATTGCTCATATTTTCATTTGAAAAAATAAAATAAATGTTAAAACAAGTTTCACCTTATTGTATGTTGATTCTTACATTGGAGATCTAATTTGCCACTTTTTTCCCCCCTGCAATTATTTTATGTTTTAAGGGCTGTTTTCAAGGTCTTATTTCATTGATGTAAATCCATGTTCTGTGGTAGGCTACTTACACATAGTAATTTAGTTTTAATCATAACATGGGTGGCAGCGCATGTCGACCACCTACAACTATGTAGGCCTACCCCCAATTGTTCTATTGACCATTAGATGGTATTTCATTGTTGAAGCATGTAGGTCAAGTCATCCCATAGTATAAACCTACACATACAATTATCTCAGGCTAGTTATACTTCTGCACCAGATCAAGCAAGCTTGAATAAATAAATTAATATAGCAGGTAGCCTGGCGGTGAAGAGCGTTGGGCCAGTAACTGAAATGTTGCTGGTTCGAAACCCTGAGCCAACGAGGTGAAAAATTGTGTCACTGTGCCCTTGAAGACACTTAACCATAATTGCTCTGATTAAGAGCATCTGCTAAATGACCTAAATGTATGCAAAATTGCATCAAGCAGTCAAAATTAAAAAGGCATGAAAGCATGCAGGATTAGCAAAATTGTCACAAATACATATGATAGGGGATATTAAAATCTTGGGACATCAGCAAAGACTCCACAGATAACATCAGTGACGTAGAGCTGGTATGGGGCTTCCTCGACAGCGCGCATGTGCAGCACTGTGGCTACACTGTAGCAGGATACAAATCGAATCAATCACTGGTCTACGCGACTCCGCCCATAAAGGAATGAATGAAACTGTATATGGGGATACCGATAGGACGTATTCGTGACCTCAGATGTTAGTCCGTTTTAACTTCAAATCAATCAATTGCCCTGAAGCACGTAAAAGAATACGGGCGACATGGACAGGCCTATTGAACCAGGACATTTCTCAGCATGCGAAGCCCGGTTAGACAAGCACATTGCGGGACGTTGCAGCGTGGATTTCCCCGTAGCTGTGGTTCTTCCAGCCGGTGGCAGTGGAGAAAGAACCGGGCTACTGACACCTAAACAGTTCTGCACGTTTCTCAATAGACCTCTGATAAGCTACACAATTCAAACTTTCGAGAGGTAACACTTGACGTGTCGAATGTTTGCATGCAAAAACATATGTCCCGTTTGGACGTTTGGAATACTGTAGTTTTATGGCCCTGCCCCTTAATCTTGTCACTGCGCAAGAGAGTAGCCACATGTAAACAAACCATTTCACTGGGGGTTTAAGCTCTTTTATGTTATCGTTGAATAAATATATGGTTTTGTAATGTCTCGTTACATTTAATAGATCTTTAATGAATCCATCAGGTCACACATTACACTTTGAGTCTTTCTACAACTTTCAACAACGTCCAAAATACCCTACTTGTTCTTGATACTGCCAGGTATTTTTGTTTCATACTGTGGAATTCTGATGAAATAATGTATGCAAATAATTGCAACCAAATGTGTTATGCATGGTAATATAACAGGTAATGAAAGAAATATACTCAACAAGAATGAAATGTTCTAAACAGTGCGAAAGCTGTTGACATATGACTATACACACTGTTTCTTTGACAGAGTGCCATGGATCCAAAGCATCGTTGTGGTGGTTGCCAAGGAGAGCTTAGATTTGATGATGGACATTATCCATCGCTTCCACCACAGAAATGTCCTAGTGGTACATGGTGGATCTACTCGCCACAGATCTATCTTCAATGGGGTCCGAGCCCTCAGTGAGGGAGAGGGTGGTACGGCCCGCGTCAAACCGAAGGTGGTCATCATCCATGATGCAGTGCGGCCCTTTGTGGAAGAGGACTTCCTCCTCAAGATAACAATGGCTGCCAAAGAACAAGGGGTTTGTACATATTCAAAGTCCTCTATCTCTTCCAACGCAACACAGTCAGTGGTTCTCAGACGGAGCTATTCATTGCTCTCAACTGTAGCCATGTATAACTACTGTAAGCCATGACAAATTAAAACCACATTGGCTGATATTAGTCGCTAAGGAAGACATTGATATGTTTAGATGGTGATTTATATTTTAGTAGCTGTGACATGATATTGTTGAAGGCTGGTCACAAAAGTGAGAAGTTTGAGCAGGAGCTCTTTGACATTGTGTGTGTGTGTGTGTAACTCTCAAAGCCAGCAGTCTGGTCTTCATTAACTTGCCATTATCCCCGATCATGATAAAATGTCAGTCTCCTCCGAAGAGCATGAGATTCATTTTGAATTTAATAACATGTGTAACACACATAACACATGTTTGCTTTCATTCTATTTACTAGTCATTTTGCCCCCCCCTTATCTCATTGACCATACTTGTTCTTGGCACGTTGGGGATTTTCATCCTCAATCATGTCATGATCACAAGAAAATACGATCTCAGGAATGTTGCTTATGAAGAACTTCCAATTGTACAGGAAAAGCATTGTGTGCACAAGCTGTTGTTTAGCTGGGATTTATTGTTGTTATCCAGCCATTGTTAGAACAAGTGTGGTAAGCTTCAAGACACAATAGGATCGGAACCATTTGATACATTTTTGATTGACGTGTGTATTTGCCATAAGGAAGAAAGACATATTCCGCTCCATTCATTATTTTGCAGGCTGCTGGGGCTATCCGACCTCTGGTTTCCACAGTGATTGCTACCACATTGGAGGGCTACCTGGACCATTCTCTGGAGAGAACCATGTACAGAGCCAGTGAGATGCCCCAGGGATTCATCTATGATGTCATCTACCAGGCTTATCAGAGGGTAGGTACTTCTAGGCACTAGGCAGTTCTTGTACACAAAACATCACTCGTCGTCTACCCAAGGTCTAGTTAATAAAAACTGGTTGCCTGGTTTTGGGGCTATGTAAATAATACACTCCCGTGAACCCAGCTGGATCTCGCAATAACTCACATTCTGTTTCAATTAAATAGAACGTGAGTGCACCGGTCAGTCTGTTTGACCTGGTTAAAAATGACTATGTTTACTGTGTACATTTGAATTAGGGACGTGACTGATAAAACAACAAACTATTGAATGATTTTCTTAAATAGAAATATGCCACCAAGGATGCACCTTGAAACAAAGTCCAAACCTAGCCTTGTACAGTATTTAGTTATCATGTTTACATAATGTTTTTGTGAAGTTTCTTCACCTCTGGTCAGGGAAATTGAGAACCTTGGATGTCTGCAAAACCTTTTTCCATGTCGATCACTAGTCATGTCCTGCAGGTTTTGAATGTTCCCTCTCGATGTCAAATAATTGCTTTAAAAGGTCCCTCGAATCACACAAAATGACCGCCGCAGAGAGATTTATGCTTGAGAAATAATTAACCCCAGCAATGCGACTAGATGACAAAAGACTTTATGATTCTCATACATCACACTCAGTCTTTACAGTCGTCCATTGTTCACCAGATGTGCTGGAAGCTGCAGGGTTTCAAGCTGAAGAGTTTGTGGTGTGGGTGCCATCATTTTCACTGCGGCGTGAATATGTCTGGGAAAGAAATGACACATTAATATACTCTGGCACTGTGCAGCATATCACTCTGTCGAACAAAAGAAAAATACCTCTTGGCTTTGGTAAAGGTAACGTAAAAATAACATTGAAGTAACCTGGTTACTACAGGTCTAACAGTCTGTGATTTAATTTGTTTAATTAACACGTGAGATGATTTCAACGTCCCAGAATACTTGCGAAAAAATAAGGGAAATCATTTCACCTTTGGGTGATATCTCACGAAAACTAGAACAATATTTTGTTTCACAACATTTAATCATAGGTTCCTTTGGAGGAAGGTTTGTTGACATATATTTTACTTTTTTATTTTCAAGCATATTTCAAAAATAATTAAGATTTAAGATTCCATTAAGATTCCATAGATTCACCTGAAAGTGCTACAAAACATTGGTGTTATATGAAGCTTTACAGCTTGCTCTGCACTATGAGTAGTATTTTGATTTCAATAACAATTGATTAATGAACATGTAAAAATATAAACATGAACAGTGTTTGGATTCGTTACCTGGAAAAGCAATCAATTACTTATTACTCAGCTTTTTAAAAATGCTGTCCATTCAGCACGAAGCTCCACTGTAGGCCTATCAGATGAGCGAAGGTGTAGATTTTCCTTTGGTACGTTTTGCCGTTGTTTTGTCGATTTCTGTTACGATTACTGTAGGTCCTTGATCATAAGTAATCCCTTTGATTATATGCCTTTTAATTTCAATGCATTATTATGTGCAAGATTGACCTGACATAGTTTGCATTCGCGCTGCGGTCAGTTAATGCGGGGTTATTTGAACTTTGAGGTCGGCATTTGAAGTCAGCCTCGTTGTGACTTCATAGCCTACATATTAAAGACATTTAAAAAAGGCTATGTACTGTTAGATTTATCAAGACATAATTTCGTTGTGATAAAATACACTTTTCCATTTTGAATTGCATTTGTCAGATGTCGATTGTTTATATGGAAATTGTGTTGGAACATATTATTATTATTTTTTTTTATATTTATGTTTTATCATAATGAGTAAAAATGTCTTTCACACATTTTTAGTGGAACCATACCATATAAGGTGAGTAATGGTTAAATGGGACACAGAGAAAAGTGACTTTTAAGCTTTCTAATAGATATCCTAATCAACAATCAATACCTGTGCGTTAGTGAGGAAGTACAGTTGAAGTCGGAAGTTTACATACACTTTAGCCAAATACATTTAAACCCAGTTTTTCACAATTCCTGACATTTAATCCTAGTAAAAAAATCCCTGTCTTTGGTCAGTTAGGATCACCACTTTATTTTATGAATGGGAAATGTCAGAATAATAGTAGAGATAATTATTTATTTCAGCTTTTATTTCCTTCATCACATTCCCAGTGGGTCAGACGTTTACATATACTCAATTAGTATTTGGTACCATTGCCTTTAAATTGTTTAACTTGTGTCAAACATTTCGGGTAGCCTTCCACAAGCTTCCCACAATAAGTTGGGTGAATTTTTGCCCATTCTTCCTGACAGAGCTTGTGTGACTGAGTTAGGTTTGTAGGCCTCCTTGCCTACAAAGGAGGTATTCAGTTCTGCCCCCAATTTGTCTATAGGATTGAGGTCAGGGCTTTGTGATGGCCACTCCAATACCTTGACTTTGTTGTCCTTAAGCCATTTTGCCACAACGTTGGAAGTATGCTTGGAGTCCTTGTTCATTTGGAAGACCCATTTGCGACCAAGCTGTAACTTCCTGACTGATGTCTTGAGATGTTGCTTCAATATATCCACATCATTTTCCTTCCTCATGATGCCATCTATTTTGTGAAGTGTACCAGTCCCTCCTGCAGCAAAGCAACCCTACAACATGATGCTGCCACCCCCATGTTTCACGGTTGTGATGGGGTTCTCCGGCTTGCAAGCCTCCCCCTTTTTCCTCCAAACATAACGATGGACATTATGGCCAAACAGTTCTATTTTTGTTTCATCAGACCAGAGGACATTTCTCTAAATAAAGTACAGTGCTTGTCCCCATGTGCAGTTGCAAACTGTAGTCTGTTTTTTTATGGTGGTTTTGGAGTAGTGGCTTCCTCCTTGCTGAGCGGCCTTTCAGGTTATGTCGATATTGGGCTCGTTTTACTGTGGATATAGATACTTTTGTACCTGTTTCCTCCAGCATCTTCACAAGGTAATTTGCTGATGTTCTGGGATTGATTTGAACTTTTCACACCAAAATTACGTTCATCAATGCCTTGCAAAGGAGGGCACCTATTGAAGGACAAAAAGCAGACATTGAATATCTCTTTGAGCATGTTGAAGTTATTAATTACGCCTTGGATGGTGTATCAATTCACCCAGTCACTACACAGATACAGGCATCCTTTTAGCTCATTTGCTGGAGAGGAAGGATGCCACTCTGGGATTTCAACATGAGGCCAATGATGACTTTAAAACAGTTAGAGTTTAATGGCTGTGATAGGAGAAAACTGAGGATGGATCAACAACATTCTTCATTCAAAGACTCGATCATGGACACTCTTACTGACAGTTGTGGCTGCTTTGCGTGATGTATTGTTGTCTCTACCCTCTTGCCTTTGTGCTGTTGTCTGTACCCAATAATGTTTGTACCCTGTTTTGTGCTGCTACCATGTTGTGCTGCTGCCATGTTGTGTTGTTGCCATGCTATGTTGTCTTAGGTCTCTCTCTTTATGTAGTGTTGTGGTGTCTCTCTTGTCGTGATGTGTGTTTTGTCCTATGTATATATTTTTGTTTTATCCCAGCCACTGTCCCCACGGGAGGACTTTTGCTTTTTGGTAGGTCGTCATCGTAAATAAGAATTTGTTCTTAACTGTCTTGCCTAGTTAAATACATAAAACATTTAATAATAATAATTGTAGTTAATCCACAATCATAACCTAATTGACAGAGTGAAAACGAGGAAGCCTCTACCAAATACAAAACATGCATCCTATTTGCAACAAGGCACTAAAGTAATACTGCAAAAATGTGTCAAAGCAAATAACTTTTTATCCTGAAATACAACATGTTATGTTTGGGGCAATTCCAATACCACACATTACTGAGTACCACTTTTCCATATTTTCAAGCTGCATCATGTTATGGGTATGCTTGTAATCTGTAAGGACTGAGGAGTTTTTCAGGTTAAAAAAGAGAAACGGAATGGAGCTCAGCACAGGCAAAAACCTGGTTCAGTATGCTTTCCAACAGACACTGGGAGATAAATTCACCTTTCAGCAGGATAATAACCTAAAACACAAGGCCAAAAGCTACGCTGGAGTTGCTTACCAAGAAGACAGTAAATGTTCTTGAGTGGCCGAGTTACAGTTTTGATTTAAATCTGCTTGAAAATATATGGCAAGACTTAAATGGTTGGCTAGCAATGATCATCAACCAATTTGACAGAGCTTGAAGAATTTTGATAAGAATAATGGGCAAATGTTGAACAACCCAGGTGTTGAAAGCTCTTAGAGACTTAGGCAGAAAGATTCACAGCTGTAATCAATGCCAAAGGGGATTCTAAATGTGTTGACTCAGGATGTAGAATACTTATCTAATCAAGATATATTAGTGTTTTTCTTTTACAAATGGTAGAATATTTCTTCCACGTTGACATTGCAGAGTATTTTGTGTGGATTATTAATGTTCCACAAAAATACCTATGTTTATCACGAATATATATTTTTTACTCATGTATATATTATTTACTCTCTCAATTATCCTCCTTTACAAAAAATAATTAAGTGTCCCACTTTGCCAATCAAGGTGGCCCAATTTGCCAGTATTGGATGCGTTACTTGAAAAAGTACCCTGTAGTATTACAATATTTTAACACGGTAACTTGTTATATTACTCCATTACTGATACAAGTAATGCATTAGTGTAATGCGATACTTTTGTAAAGCATTACCCCAACACAGAATTTTTGGGGATTTGCTACATTTTTCATATTTCTGAACATAATATACTCCACGGGCATTTCAAAGTTCCAGAGTAGGATCTCTTCTACTGTTTGCGGTATGATCCAATTTGTAAGCATTACAAACAGTGAATGTGAAAATCGATTCAAAACAGTTGCCCTCTGCTGGTGATTTGCAGGATGTGCAATGATACAAGTACAAGGATGGTTGTGATTGGTTACATTGCCTACTATGACAATTTCTCTGTATACAATTGTCCATAACATTAAAACTAGCAGAGATCCCACTTTGGAACTTTGATATGCCTGTAGAGTATATTATGTTCAACAATATATTGAAACATTTGTCAAATCAAAAATGATATATTCTCTATATTCATGTTTCCATTTTTAAATATTCATTAATGTAAGAAAATCATTATTCAAATCAAATTATTACTCATATTACAGAACCAGCGGTATAGCTTCAAATGAAACATATTTTTCTTTGTGTGGATGTGTGGATTCTTATCTTAAAACATAGGCTTAGAACTTTTATGTTGTAACAATTTCTGTCTATCACAAATCCGTCACTCTAAAAATTCACCATATTTATTTTTCAAACAGCCCAGATACTTCAGAGCTCTGCTATTTGAACCTTGGCTCGATTTAGATGGTGATGCAGATACCAGTGTTTTGAAGGACGTAGGAAGACTTGACTAAGAGCCGAAGTATGGGTCCAATTGGAGCCCCATTTGTCTGCAGTTATTTTGGTTCCTGGCACATACACATTTTAGATTTCCAGGGAGCCCTGTTGGTTTTGGCTTTAACTCTCTGAAAATGAGAGCAGGGTGCAAGAGAAGCAGAGTGTCAAGGCCAGTCAAGTAGCATTTCACCGAAAATGAAGACAAATTTGTAGTGATGTAAGTGTATTTGTGAAAATGAGAGGCTCTGGCACGATGGGGAGTGCCCCACCCCCTCTCCACTTGTGTCCATCAAAATTGGGAAAGTGTAAGGTGTCTGTCAAATTAGCACTGTAGGACATATTTCCCCCAAAACCTGCGTGAGCCTCACATTTGTAGTTTGACATGCATTGAGCCTGGCAGAACTCTGGGCTGAAAAGACAAAGGGGAGACACTCTATCCTGTCCCCAGAGCACGCCTTTGTACCGGGAGAAAATGCTACAGGTTCAATTACCACAGGACGCAGTCATATTTCTCCTGTAATTTCTCCTTCAGTTCCAGGTCCTGAGAAAAATAATCCTGATAAAATATTGCCTGCATATCATCTCAGGTAGCATGAGTTACTTTGATTTAGCCTTTGTAGTCCACCACAATATCTTAAAAGGCATGAGCTCATTGCTTATATCAAATGTTCAATGCAATGCGATCTACAGCAACGGCAATCTGATTCCAATGTGTTCTCACTGCACTGGGCCAAAGTGTTAGGAACTCAACTCTCCTCTGATTTGGGGTGGCAGGTAGCCTAGTGGTTAAGAGCGTTGGGCCAATAACCGAAACGTCACTAGTTAGAATTCCCGAGCCAACTAGGTGAAATATCTGTTTAGATGTAACTATGGTCGATGTGAGTTTGTGACCTATCCTTTGTTTGTCCCCAGAAGACTTGCTCAACTCTGTTTTATGAAATGGGAACTAACTCAATTTGTTATGCATCTTCAACAATCCCACGTTTCTTGTGTCCTGTCCTCATAGTGCAGTGAGTCGGACTTTGAGTTTGGCACCGAGTGCCTTCATCTGGCTCTGCAGTACTGTGGCACCAATGCCAAGCTCATCGAGGGCCCACCAACCCTGTGGAAGGTGAGCCAGCCTGGGACACTAACTTACAATGCCTTTAAGCCTAAATTAGGCCGTTGTCTTAGCTCTAATTGTATGCTTATTACTAGTTTGTTATACAGGGACAAATACAGATTTGATTTCATACATTGTGTATTGTATGTAATACTATTTGATATTACTGAAAGTAAAGGGTTTTTATGGTTTTGATAGCGTTTAACTAAGCCAGTAATGGGGTAAGGCCTATGAATCTAAATATATTTTCACTAAAATGAACAATGCTTTTTAGAGCAGGTGTGATGCTAAAATGTTGATAAACTAAGTTGTATTTGTCCTGTAGGTGACCTACAAACGAGATCTGGCTGCAGCGGAGTCCATTGTCAAAGGTATGTGACTGTATCTGTATATATTTTCATACACAACTTATACTTTTAAGTGCAATATTTACATGATCGTTGTTTGCCTCCGACAGAAAAACCACATACTTTATAGACCTAATGTATTTTAGCACTATTTTCTGAGGTGTTTTTTTTTTCACATTTTTTTTGTCCTGTGTGAGACAATGGCAGTTTAGAATGGAATTGAGTGATGTCGACGAGAAATAGAATAGTCTTTTATTGTTCTCCCAGGAAGATATTCTGTGAAGTCTTGTTTAGGTTTGTCAGAAAGTAAGGGAGGGTGTTTGCAGTCTGTGATGTGAACGCCATCCATACAAGTCAGGGCACGGTAGAGCCATCATGGTCTCTACACAGTCAGGGAAACATTCATAAAGTCATCAGTCCTACTCTTTACCTCTGTATGCACCTGGGCCGACCAACTGGATTATGACATATTGAGCATAGTAATTATACCAAGAGAGCTTTGTGTGTGAATGAATTCATTGTTAGTGTGTGTTGGGAGCGTATGCAAGAATACATCTTCGTGTGTGTATGTCTTTGGCACATCACTTCCCCACGTAAATCAAGTTGGATCCCGAGTGGTGATGATTTAAATGAATTATCACAATGTTTAAAGATTATTATCATTGCTAAGTAACGGAGATTTGCAGCAAAAGTGGTCAAAGTACACTTTCTTTTTCAGAGACTCTCTCCCAGTCGGCCTGTGTTGTCACAGGTGGCTCTGCACAGGCTACAGAGCTGGCCAACGCTCTGCAGAGGAGCATGAGCGCTTTGGACATGGTATGGTGATGATTATGATGATGATGATGATTATGATTACAATTACAATGTTTGTGAGATTTTTACATTCGATCATCACATTGATGTTTCTTCCACCCCTCCGACAATCCCCCTCTCCCAGACCTTGTGAGCTCCGCTTGGGTGGGCCCCGGTTAGACTTGCCATCTGCTGTTAGACCTATATTGGAGCTTGTCTGAAGGCTTCCACACCCTCCTCCCTCCATCCCCCCTCTGCCTCTCCACCTCCCGGCATGACGGAAAGCAGATGGCAGTCATATAGTTCATGCCATGGGAATTATCTGATTAATTGAGTGTTCAGCGATGACTCTTCACTACCACCCTTCGCCCGTCATGTTGACTGGCTCCCTATTTCTCCATACTGTCCCTGTATGACATGTCTCCCATTCATTCTCAGTCATGGTGAAGGGGTCACAGGTTGCCATATCGTCTCCACAAATCACATTGCACTTCTCCATTCTCATACGTTTTAAAACAGACACCCCCGGCCTCCCACCGTACCGTCCCCACATTGCCGCCGAGAGTCTCTTCCTTCCTACGTATATCGGAAAGTGTGTATACATCCTCCCTCAGTAGTTGATAACACAGGGTGGAAATGCATGGCAGGTGAAATGTTTTGGTGATACAGGGAAAGCACAGACAGCTCATCCTCCTGTGAAGCAGTGCCAAGCTCTTCATCAGGCAGTACGTGTCAAACAGGCAGCGGATCTAGCTGTCGTGGTGCATGGCAGACCCCTGAGATGTACTGTATGGGGTCCTAGGAACCTAAGGCTTTGGCTTTGATTGGAACCATTGTTCCCTTCACTCGGTTGGCCGGTAGGGTCGTGTTGTGGTGCACGCGTTTCTGGGACCAGATACATCCTTCCCAGGGGTTCGAGGGAGATGAAAGGCGAGATAATGGAGGAGGCGGAATTAGCTTTGTGATCAATGCCGTTAATGAATCTAATACAGGGGATAAGGGAGGTAGAGCCTAAACTGTCCTGGAGCTTGGAGGCGAGCAGACAGTGTGTGTGTGCGCAGGTGGAGGATTTTGCAGCGTGTGTGTTATTGTGGGGAGAATATGATTAGGGGATTCTCCTAGCATGATGAATATGGATGTGATCCCATAATCATAGTGGAAGATACAAAATATACATTAAATTGTATTATTATGTAATATATTATAAACAATGTTCTTGTTAGCACTTTTAATTCTTGTTCTGTACATGTTGGTCAAGTAAAATGTTTTTTTTTAGGTTTATAAAAGTATTTTCCTCAATAACCCCAGATCACTTGTCCTTTAAAAGACATTCCCAGACGTTATTCAAGCAAAAAGCTTTTATAGCCGTTCATTATTCTTTTGATTAATAAGTAAACCTATTAGTGTCACATTTATTTCAGTCTCCTGAGACTAAGGAATTGGAATTTAACCACTAAAACATAATTCTGACAATGCATTAGAGCTGCAACTGAAACATCTGCCTCTTTTTAAAATTGAATTTAGGCTCGGAGTCAATTTGTGTCGGAGCCCAATCTAATAGACATTAATGTCATGATAGGAAGGGAGGATCTGATGAAGGGAGAACACCTCCATCCCCTCCTTATCTCTAACATTTTGAGCTTAGTATACGATAGTATTTCATATTCACTCAAGATTAAATACAATCTTGGAGAACATGAATTATATCACTCCTTTTTCCAAAATATGAACCTTGACCTAGTAGATATTTAGTCATGGACACAGCCAGATAGAGGAACAGCTCGGGCTGGACCGGGACAAAGCTCACTGAACTACACTTTCAGCACTATATTCAAATAATGTCTATCCTTTCTCTTTGTCTGAGTTTCTTAGCATTTCAAACAAGCAGCTCATAGTTTGAAAAAGTAATAGGTAACACTTTATTTTATAGCCTTATAGGACTTGCTATTTATATGGTTTTACTAGGAAACAATGTGGTAACATCTTACCACTTTCTGAATTGAAACTCATAGTTTGGGGCAGTTCTCTTTTTTTCCTCTGGCAGCCTGGAACTTGATTTCTGCCTCGGTCATGGACTATGGTGTGTCCTGTAGTTGGTCCTTGACCTCCTGTCTCTTGAACAAACATCCCATTCCAGAATTTCATGCCCAACTAACCTTGTTTAAATCATGTCAGAAAATGTAATCTTGCAAATCTACATTTCTGACTGATGGTTTTCCCTCAGAAGCCACAGGCGACTTATCTTTCTGGACCAAATAACCCTCCACATGTTTCCCGTAACCACTTAGATTTCCAACTGTCATTGTTATTCTAAACAGTTAAAATTGTACAAGTCCCAGTCAGTGACAAACACAGAGCGTGGATGTTTGTTTCTGTGTTTATTTCCACTTGTGTATGAAATGTTAGACAGGACCAGGGAGGAATTACTGGGAAAACAGAAGAGATGGACATGAAATGGACACACTGACATGTTGTACAGCTTCATTCTATTTGTATTCAAGGGCTACATTTGTTGAAATATACTCAGCTAAAATGTGGTCACAATTACAGTGAACAAAAAATGCTTTTATTATTTTGGACTGCACTGAATTTTGATTTGATTTACAGTGTAATGAAATTGAACTTGGCTCGTCCACAATTCTGTCTCCAGGCTTCTTTGTACCCTTTATCATTCTGCCAGCTCAGAGAGACAACGAGATCCCAGCAGTGGTTCCCTGTCTCTTTCAATTGTTCTAACGAGCCATCCAGCCTTGGAGAGAATTTAGCTTAAGATCAATGGTGTTCAACTCTAGTCCCGGAGCTACGTAATGTATGCTGGTTTTGTCCTTGCTTTCTAATCAGGGACTCATTTATTATTGGGTAACCAGGTGTGTGGACTGAGACTTTCTGGCTGAAATTAATTGATTAAGTGCCAGGGAGAAATGAATACCAGCATGGAAATCCCTCCGGGACTGTAGTTGAGCTCCCCTGCATTCCAATGGAATTTAACATTATTAACTAACATCATTATTTGGGTTTTATTTCACTTTTTAATGTAGTATTTCTGTAAAATGTTTCTTTGTGTATTTCTTCAAGGAGGTGGATGTGATCTCAGACTTGATGGGAGACGATGCCAAATCTCTGTCAAAAGAGTGGAATTTTATTCGAGTTTCTGTAAGTTCACACTTCAGGAGTTTACGAAAACACAATATAACTAAGCCTGTTTCAAAATGATGGATATCGTTTGTTATTCCTGTTATGTTTGTTATTACCACGTTGGAAATGGAAGGTTATGCACGTTACATTTGTTTTCTGTTCAGATAGACAACGCAACAATATTCCGCTCTTTTCTGACACTTGCTTTTCATTTTTTATCCATAGGTCAACAGTTCTTGCTTTTCTGAAGTTGGAAAAATGCTGAGTGCATTGGAGGAGGCAGACCGAGCACTCCTGCATCCAGTGGTCATTATTTGGGTGAGTTGAGTTCACATAGGGATATATTTGTAAATAGAGCCTCATATGAATTGAGTTGCCTTACCAACACTCGTTCTGGTACTGGAAATTAGACTGTCTTCAGTTCTCTGTGTTTGGGGCTCTTTGCCCCTTACCGATCACTTTGCTTTATGGTGAGTTGGCCATGTTGCTTTAAGGATGGACTGTAAAGCTTGCGAAGGCCATGAAACACTCTGATGTTTGAGTATCCCAGTAGCAATCGCACACATTCAGAACAAGGTGAGTTAGCAGTGTTAACAGAGAACATTGTGTATATGGGTGTTGTCTGTGCTTAGTGGACTTAGTGGACGTTTATCATGTCTCATTCAGGTTTCCCACACTGTGAATGAACTTGCACTGGGTGTTTTCTAATGCACACGTCTGGTCCAGGCAGGCTCTAGTTTCCTCAAGGTACATGTACTACATGGCCAGGCAACCCTTTTCCGCTTGTAAAAAGGTTCACTTTGCAGTCTACCTCTGGTCCCTCCGACAAAACTATGTTGCTGTTTAGAAACCCTATACCCCCACCTTGAGAGCACTTCACTCCTTTCACTTACTGTTTGGCTCGTTTCAGATGTCAATGTCAACCACAGAGTAACATTAACTCTTGACAGCCCAAGTAGAACCCCCCTTCCCCCTGCAAATTGATCTAATTGGAACCCAAAATAAACATTTACGTTATGAAGGTCCTGTTTACTTTTTGTGATTTTTACCTTTTCACCCCGGCAACAGCACAACTGCCAAAACAAAGTGAGGAGAAAAAGGTGCACTGGGCTTGGGGAAGTTGCATTCTGGAATTTTCTCTAAGCGAGTCTTTACGTCTTCAAAACAACTCGGTTTTAATCATTGCAAATGTCATACAGGATAACTTGATTAAACCGCCTGCCTTGATTTGTGTTGCAAGGCCTTGTTAGGTCTTCAGTAAACCTCTGTGCACGCAAGTGTACACACACACACACGCACGCACGCACGCACGCACGCACGCACGCACGCACGCACGCACGCACGCACGCACGCACGCACGCACGCACGCACGCACGCACGCACGCACGCACGCACGCACGCACGCACACACACACACACACACACACACACACACACACACACACACACACACACACACACACACACACACACACACACACACACACACACACACACACACACACACACACACACACACACACACACACAGCTCCAATCCAGTGGTGTGGAGCTAGGTTCCAGGCTGCATTAGGGTGGGAGCAACACTCTCCACCACACCAGAGTAAATGCATCTGTGTCTGAGCTTTCCCCACAGCTCTTACTGTGGACCAGATGCCCTTTTCACAGGTAGAGAACCCTAGGACCCCCCCACATTCAACACTTTATTAAAAATACATTCACTCCTGGCCTAAGTTGATTTCATGGCAGCTTAAGGATGTCCTACATTGAACATCAGCATCATGGGAAGGCTTTATTCCAAACAGAGTTAGCGAGGTGGGAGGGTGAATTCAAAACAAGAGTTGGCTCACCGAGCGATCTCAGAATTTCTCCGTCTTAAGCGAGGATGCAAAATCAACAGTGAGGGATATCTGGGTGGCGTTCGATGGCACTTGTTCTTTCTTGAGGGCTTAGTCCAGCGTTTCCCAAACTCGGTTCTCGAGATCCCAAGGGGTGCATATTTTGTTTATACCCTAACAATAAAAAACTGATTCAAATGATCAAAAGTTGATGATTAGTTAATTATTTGAATCAGCTGTGTAGTGCTAGGGCAAAAAAACAAAACGTGCACTTGGGGCCCTGAGGACCGAGGTTTAGGAAACCATGGCTTAGTCTGTAGCATTAAACAATGACCTGGCAATCGGAGTGCGAGATAATCGAGTTTCACAGAGTGCGTGGCAATTGATTTAGTATGTGCCTGGTAATGATCTCGTCTAGACATAAGCCAAACTGGCACCTTCTGCAGCAAAACAAATCAATAATATCACTTATTTGAATTGGAACAGATGTTGATAGATGACAAGTGACTTGCTTTACTTATTCAAGAAATACTTGACTTAGTCATATAATGATGTATAATAGAAGGTTTATAACAGATGAATTAACACATTTGACATTGAGCTTACAACACACACCCTGTATATGAAGACATAAATGGAGTGAATTCACCCCGTCGAGCCGTCAGTCAATAGCCCAATTAGACATTTTAAGTTTTGCAGCAGCAGTGTAGATGCTTTCACATCCCATGCATGACACACTAAGTGACTCATCTGTGCTGGTTAATGCTGTCTTAAGATGGGCCCATCTATCTACATAAACACCGTGAGGCCTTTCCACCTGAACCAGAGGCATTACTACCTCCCAGAGTCATATCTGATGTGTGTTTACCCCGAATACCACAACACACTCCTCCAACATCCCTCCCAAACTAGGACCTTAAATAAACATGCTTGTTCATTCGCAGCATGTCTTTCTTAGGAGTTTTTTGAACAATGTGCTTTAATTGATCCAAAGGTTTAATCATTCTCACGGTCTCTGTAAGAGAGTGTCTTATTGGCAGGAGATGCATGTCTCACTGGGTGTGGCGGGGCTTCTTTTGATAGGTTTATTTGAACGTGTCGGAGGACGGTTTGTCCGCCAGCGAGCCGACGGGAGGAGAGCCGGCGGCCATGATGGAGCTCGCCACAGGAGCCAAGCTCGGAAATATTTTAGTCTATGGCATCCAGCTTCATCACTCAAAGGTATGCCCCCTTGTTTTCTTCTTGTTTTTCAATTTGCCTGGTCTTACGTCCTGCTCAAATGGATTTAGAGCCCCCCTGGAATGCTCGTTTCAAAAAAGCCAAACATAACACAATGAACTGTGTACGTCCTTGTTCCCGAGTCTTGCCTCCTCATGCATTTGGACTTGAGGCTAATTATTCTGTCTGTGTTAGATGTTGGACGTGTGTGTTTGTTCTTGTGCTTACTTGTGTGGAATATAACCTTTTAACCTTTCCATCCAGACAGATATTCTGTTTTGTTTTTAATAAAATAAACATGCAAGGGATAAAGATGTCCTCCAAGTGTGAAAAAGCCATGCTACACTTACACACACATGGGTTCAAGTGTTTGCCCTTACTGCATACATACCTCAGCTGTGTCTCATGGGAAGGCTCTGCTCTGGATGGTGTTTGAGGTTCCCCATTGGCCTGTCAAAAGTTCACTGGAGTTGTCAGGGTTGATGTGGTTGACCTGAAATGTGTTTCTGTCAGAATTTACATGATTATATGAACGTGAAACACTCCTAACATGGGATTAGAGATGGCGGGATATGTGTTACTGAAGCGATTGGATTACTGCTGCCTTGTGGCTACGTTGCGCTCACCCACAACAGTAGGTCGCAACAGCTGGAAAGGATACAGAAAAGCCAGATGTTCTCACAATAGAAAAGCCCCCCCCACCCCACCCCCCAAAAAAACAACAACAACAATACAAATAATTATATAATAGTTGCAATCTTGTTTGTGCAACAATTGATATACATGCCAGTGAGCTTCGTGTTTGTGATAGATTGAGCTATTTGGACAAATGACAGCTTCAATTTCCTGGCAGCAATAACACATCACAAACCAATGGCAGTACCTCACTGTTCGGGGCAGATCGAGAGAGGTTTCAGACATCTCTTTTGATTTGAGCCTTGTCAGCATTAGCTAGGAGGAATTCAACCTGAGTAATGGAGTGAAGATGGATTTCCATTTTCTTTGGAGTGTTGACAACGTGCGGCCGTCGGTCTTTGACGTCGACGTGTCATCTAATTAAAACAAGGTGCTTTGCATTCTTTACGGGGAAGCGTGTGATGCACCTACTTCACATGTGAGTTTGATTGCGCTATCAGTTGTTTCTGTCTTTGGTCTGCGATTCCCAGCATGCCAGAGTCTTCCACTGACCTATGGAGAGTGATGCTCTTAATTAGTCATTCCTGTTCCAGTTTTATGAGAAAATGCTTATCCTTATCAGATAGTGGAACACCGACTAAGACCTTGCATAAATCACTGTGTTATGTTTTCTTTTATATTGAGGATAATTCTTCCCAGATGGGCTTATTCATACTTATCAAAAAGGGTTGCCAATACTCCCTATTTCAGTCCACTTGGCCTCCAGATATGTACAAATATATCTATATTAATGCACATCCACAAATTAAACTCATTGCTTCTGTGTTATTTCATTTTCCTATCACCCAAAGGGCTGGACAGTATTTAATGAATTGTAATTTAATACAATATCCCAAATGTACTTAAGGCCCTGTTCAATCAGACATTGACATTCCTATACTGTACATTACATAGAGCAAACCTTAGGTTACCATTGTGTGAAAACAAATGGAAGTGTATTGATCTATTTGTTTTGTTGTGTGTTTTTCTCTCTAAACGAAATGTTAAATAGCGATGTTGTTTTTGGTGTTCTCGAATTCCCCTGTTTAGAGATGGAATTCTTTAGTTAGTCATGTAGAGGGATTCTTGTTGTAAGAACTCGATAAGGATCAGTAAACCTACTCTCTGGTAAATACAGTCTCAAATATCATATTAAAAACAGTCGTTCTTATTGTTGGAGACTCGCCTGATTTCCCCTTTGACATTTGTAAGTATAGATTTTGTCATGTTTAATTTCCTCGTATGCCAAGACATTTGGCCATTCTATGGGACTGCTGCAATAATTCCACTGTGGAGAACGCGGGGTGAAATGTCACCCAAGAATCTAATAGAATGTGAGGAGATTTGTTATTTTAAACCTTCACTGACTGGAATGAAACACATTATCTTGCTTATAATATACACTATCGGTCAAAAGTTTTAGAACACCTACTCATTCAAGAGTTTTTATTTTTAATATTTTCTACATGGTAGAATAATAGTGAAGACATTACAGCTATGAAATAACACATATGGAATCATGTAGTAACCAAAGAAGTTTTAAACATATTCTTAAAATATCCACCCTTAGCCTTGATGACAGCTTTGCAGACTCTTGGCATTCTCTCAGCAAGCTTCACCTGGAATACTTTTCCAACAGTCTTCAAGGAGTTCCCACATATGCTGAGCACTTGTTGGCTGCTTGTCCTTCACTCTGCGGTCCGACTCATCCCAAACCATCCCAATTTGGTTGAGGTCGGGAATTTGTGGAGGCCAGGTCATCTGATGCAGCACTCCATCACTCTCCTTGGTAAAATAGCCCTTACACAGTCTGGAGGTGTGTTGGGTCATTGTCCTTTTGAAAAACAGATGATAGTCCCACTATGCCCTAACAAGATGGGATGGTGTATCGAAGGCAAAATGCTGTGGTAGCCATGCTGGTTAAGTGTGCCTTGAATTCTAAATAAATCAGACGGTGTCACCAGCAAAGCACCCCCACACCATCTCACCTCCTCCTCCATGCTTTATGGTTTGAAATACACTTGCGGAGATTATCTGTTCACCCACACAGAGTCTCATAAAAAAAAGAGAAAAATAAAATAAGAAAAACCCCTTAAATGAGTAGGTGTTATAAAACTTTTGACCGGTAGTATAGATCCCCTACTGCAGCAAGAGGAAGTTTCAAGTGAAATTACCTGATGGTGTCTGGTGATGGTGTAGTACATTTTCAGGACCAGTAATGGAGTGTTTTAACTGATATCTTATTGGGAGACAATGTTTTGTTGCATTAGGAGTCTATGTCTTTGATATTACATGCGGGGTCCCGCAGGGATCTATTGTTGGCCCCTTGCGTTTCTTCATATCCCCCCCAAAACTAAATGTTCTTGTTGTTTCAGGATTATTACTGATTGGTTGTATCCTCTGTTTTTGCTCAGTATTGACTTTGTCCTTAGAGAGGAGGAGAAGGAGAAATATAATGTAGTCTACGTCTGAGGTAATGTGACCCCAAAATTACCTGCTTAACAGCATACAGCTCTTGTTCCTCCTTAAGTGTTTTCACATTTGGTGTTAAATTAATGGTTGTTCTCAACCACAGTAAGTAGGGATAGAGAAGAACAATAATGGAGATAATTGAAATGCTTCTATTATGTATCATACTGGGGGGAATAGAAGACACCCCCTGAAGTCAGTACAGGATAATGGAGAACTGAATGTCTGGGGCTGAGTTATATTTATCTCCAGTAGAACGGATTGCCACAGTACACTTTTGCACATATTGGCAATTTTAGTAGTATTTTAGCGTTAAAGATGAATAAATGCGTGTCATTTTAAGTGTATAAAAATTATGAATTTCTTCATCCCCAACACATTGGCCTTCAGAAAATGTATTTTGGACCCAAAGTTGATCTACTTAAAGGAGCCATGACTGTGGTTTCATGTTATTCAAGGCAACACCCACAGCTGGAATGCAGCGTGGCAGAAACATTCCTATGTTTACCTAAGGTAAAGATTTCTCCCAAGCTGAACAAATGGAGTCACGGACAATGAACTGCCGCCTTTGTGGAAAGATCTGTGATCAAAGCCCCTCCACAGACCTGTTGCGATGGTGTTATTCTACCTGACCAAAGATGCACACCTGACATGTGTGCCATGATGTGTGAACACTGAACACTCAGACCATTTAAGCCGTTGGCTGAAGTTGTCGGTGGTGAGAGTTGGGAGACGCTCTAGTGCAGTAAACCGATCTGACGGTGTGAAAACTGATCGTATCCCCTATCCATGGCTGCCGCGGCGATAGGAAGTGTCACCGGATCCCCCCCAGCGCAGGGTCTTGGAAAACTGTCACCGCATGAAAAGAGGGTTGTCACAGTGATATATGGGCGCTCTAATCCCCGCAGTGAGAGCCCTGATGTTTACCCGCCCCGCGTTTCCTTCTCAAAGATCCCAGACCAGGAACACCTTAAACCTGAGAAGAGATTAGCCCCTGGAAAAGAAGAGACAAATAAAGAGAAAAGCAAGAGAAAGAAAAAAGGAAAGGCTTTATAGGTCTATTCTCTTCCCTGTTTAGGTCCACCGTCCGCATGGTAGGCAGGCGAAACTGTACACCCTTCTCATAATCATACCTGGACGTGCACCCTCACCGAGGTCACAGGGTATCATGGGACGACCACCGCCACTGTGGTTTCGGGCACGCTCCCAATCACCCTCAACCACAGCTCAACAATTCTCCTGGGCTAAGATGCCACGTGTATTTGTGGTAACTAAGATGTGTTATAGATCTTGAGTAGCACCCTTCAAGAGTACTTTCATATGGGTGGCAGGTAGCCTAGTGGTTGGAGAATTGGGCTAGTAACCAAAAGGTTGCTTGTTTGAGTCCTCGATCCGATAAGGTGAAAAATCTGTCAATCTGTCCTTGAGCAAGGCACTTAATTGCTTAATACCCTAATTGCTCCAGGGTCGTCATGAATAATGGCTGAACCCTGGCCGTGACCCCAGTCTACGAGGGTGTCTAAGGAGGAGTTGGGATATGCAAAAAAACACATTTCCATTTCAAACCTCACACTGGTACAGGTTACCTACTTGTACATGCAGTGAAACAGGACAAATGTAAGCAGTATTTTATCTTTGTTAGAGAAGGACCTACACTGACACGGTGAGAATGCAAGGAATGAGGTAAACTGTCATTTAAAACAGTAATTCAAATACATGTAGTTAGTTCGCTCTGTTGATTTGAAATCTGTCTTGTACCAGGGTTTGGAAAAAGTGTACTGTATAATTTGAGGCACTGCATAGGAAAAGTACATGGCTGAATGAACCGTAGATAAAGTGAATCAAGTGCTTGCAAAAACTCAACCCCAATGTGAAAGCTGTTTTGCGTCACTCCAATAACATATCCGACAGCGCTGACAGATTTGGCCAATCTTCTGTAGATCTTCTAATGGTTAGCATCAGATTTATGTTCCAATATGCAGCCACTCATTCACACAGTATTTTCCCCTGTCATAAGCCTAATTTGTTCTCTTTTGTTTTCTCATAATGATGTCTGTAACTGTTATTGTGGATCCCTGGGGAAACCAAGATAAGAACCCCCCTGGGTGAGTCTCCAATGGCACTCTTTCCTCTATATAGTGCACCAGGGCCCATAGAGCCTTGGGAAGATGTGGACCCAGGAGACTTGCAGGATATCAAGCTTGATCTTTTGTGCCCAGAGTGCACCAGATGTGTGTTGGTATGTGTGAAACTCAACCGCAGGAGTTTGGCTGCGGAGGACTTAGACATACCAAAAGCACTGTTTACTCAGCTTTGATTTGGTCGATTTTTAAATAGACCAGCAATGGGTTTTCTCAGTGATAGGACTTGACTTAGATGTCCCAATCGGGGAAATGGCATTCCAACTACGGGAACTATTACAAACAAAAGCTAAATGATAAATGTTCTTTTATAGTGGATTAATACATTCCAGGTCTCTCTAAATTAGTTTGTAAACATATACTCAGGCAAAGAATGCCAAAGTGTATTCATATGTGAATTTACTTTACCACTAGATTTGTGCGCTGTGACCACCCACAGTATTGACCACCCACAGTATTTGGGGATAGAGTTAACACATCTTTATAATGTTGTGTGAGAGAGATGGCACTGGAAGGATTACACTTTTGCTTTACATGTTCCTTTTTAAGGCTTCTTTGAGAAGTGTTCATCTTTCAGATGTGTGCTTGTGTCTTCATTGGGGGCAAGACCTCACTGTGATATGGTATTGTGTGTTTTGGGCTGTGGAAAATCCTCACAGTAAACATTGAATGTGATTACAATGTTAGAACATCCTTACCTACAGATACTGTATCTTTGAAGGTGATTGGAATAGAGTCCAATTCCAAACGTTTAGATTTGATTGAAGTCAGTGATGCGTCTGTCTCAAACACCTATTGTTTTTTGTGTGAATTGTTTTGATATCAATTTCACGGCCCATTGCCTGCCCACTCAGTCTCACACTCATCATCTGGTAGGCCGCACGGCCTGCACATCCCCTCGTTGTTTAGTCTGTGAGATGCCGTTGTTTTGACAGAAATATAGAAACACATTGTTGCACCGGTGTTTGTATGCCTGGCTTATGGGAGATATGTCTGTGATTACATTCTACCTCCGTGTTTGGAGTGGAAGTGAGGACGCTAAGCCGTGACCAGGATGTACTGGGTTTAAGTCCAGGGTGTGTCATGTTTGGGATGTCTGGGGTGTCAGTGAGCAAAATACCAGTACCTGTATTTGACCTAAGATGTCCTACGATACAGACCGTGTCATGTTTATCTGTAATATGGGTACTTTCTACTATCATAACCAAATGAGGTGTGTGTGTGTCTGTGTATGTATGTGGGTGGGTGGGTGTTTGTGTGGGTGGAGGTTGGTATGTCCCAGTGCATACATCCTCACCATGTCTTCATGCCTCTATAACTGAAGAGTCATTGTCCTGGTTACTGTTTAGAGGTATGTCTGCCGGTGGGCCAAATTCAAGTCATCACTCACTCACTCGAGCTTGTTGAAATAACACAGCATTCATTCTGAAAAGACCCTATGGAAACACATACTTCCTTTTTCTTTTCTTTGCTGAAATGCTCTGTGTCCCATTTTGACTGGGTTTGTTGTTTGGTTAGTCAAAGGGAAGTCTATACATACCGTATTTGTCAGAATATTTTGGAAACCCCTTTTCAAAGTGAGTTTTCTCGCTCTACTGTGAGCAGCTTGTGCAACAGCAATTGTTGTGTCAGTGGAGTCTAAGAAGCAGCTATGTATCAATGCAAGTGCGGTTTACCTTGTCTGGAAAGTCTGAGGAGACTCGCAAAAGTTCCACACAAGTGGTGGAGGATAAACATCGACGCACATAAGAATTCTCATACAGTACGTGTCGTTTTCAAATGAAGTGCAGCAGACGTTCTGGCACCTTGCCACATTCAACGCCTCACCCTAAAATCATTGACCAGCGGCCTCTCACATTTCCTGACCTCCAGACCCTTTGGCCTGAATCACTAATCCCAAGTCAATGGTTTAACTGTTGAGTTGGATCCTCCTAATTTAGCATGGCTCAAGCAGTAGCCTTGTAGGCTGTACTTTGGATGAAATGACTCCAAATCTTGGGTGTTAGGTTTGGGTTCATATCAAGTCTCTGAACCAGACATTAACCAGACCTGCTATCCCCCTCTGTCTGTTTAGCCCCTAGCTATCGCCTCCCCATAGAATTAGAGGGGAGGGTGGTGGTGGGTCCTCAATACCAAGAAAAGGACATGCTGTCAGAAGGATGAAACACAATCCTTTTAAACCAAAGGGAGTGTGTGTGTGTGTGTGTGTGTGTGTGTGTGTGTGTGTGTGTGTGTGTGTGTGTGTGTGTGTGTGTGTGTGTGTGTGTGTGTGTGTGTGTGTGTGTGTGTGTGTGTGTGTGTGTGTGTGTGTGTGTGTGTGTGTGTGTGTGTGTGTGTGTGCGCGCGTCCCCAGTCATATTATACCAACAGGACTCACCTCATAGGTCATTTGGGGAGAGCTTCTTATACAACTTTTTCTTATTTTAGCCTACTATTTTAGACGGTAATAAACAAGAAGCAA
This sequence comes from Oncorhynchus gorbuscha, assembly GCF_021184085.1. Taxonomy (NCBI): domain Eukaryota; kingdom Metazoa; phylum Chordata; class Actinopteri; order Salmoniformes; family Salmonidae; genus Oncorhynchus; species Oncorhynchus gorbuscha. The sequence continues at coordinate 61,830,606 of NC_060187.1, forward strand.
ATGTTCAGTGTTTTTAGCAAGGCGGATCTGCTCATGGAAGAGTTTGAAACAGCCCACAGAAACTGATACTGCCCTCGTGGCTAACGGTACCACAAGCATAGAAGAACATTACAATGCGCCCCAAACATTTTGTCATGCAGTATGTCTCAACAGGACGTTTTGGACGATTTCTTATTGTGATTCTAACAACTCTTTCCAGGACACTTGGCCCAGCGCTACTGAAAGCGTTTCCATGAGCTGTTTTTACTGAGGACTCCAGCTCCACTGGCAATCCATGAAGGGAACTGAAGTGGGAGCCCTCGGTAGCTAGTCCTCGGGGCTTGAGATCTCAAAATGACAGAGGCGTGCAAATTGTCACTGTTAAAACTCCTAATTGCTAAAACCCAAAGCTTCAAAGAGCCCCTTCATGTGTGGCGGTGGACTGCTATACACAGCTCTGCTTCCATGATGGAAAGGTTGATCCCATCTGTGGCATTTTAAAAGTAAAGTTAGCTAGTACTCAAAGGATTGCTTATTGTGTGGTCTGCTGATGTTTTCTACTCTTTCAAAGAGGTATAGTCTTACTCCTGTCACAATCCTCCTCTTAAACAGTATGTACAAATAGATTCCGTAATGATTTGTAGTTCCATTCTGTAAACGTGTGGTTTCAGTTTGGAATAACAAGGCTAGTGTGTGTGTGTGTGTGTGTGTGTTTGTGTGTGTGTCCGTGCTCGCGAGAGAGCATTTGTGTTTACCAATATGTCACTATCTTTTGATACCTATTCTAAGTAAATTTGTCGATGCCCTTTTAAGTGAACATGTCCATGTAGAAGGAACAGGTATTAGGTATTAAAATATGAGGTGTGGATGATTTGCTGTAGAGGAGTAACTTTTATATGAGTGTAACTGTATGCTCTGCTCTTGGGTTACGTATGGAATATACTGTATAACTTGTGACACTTCCCACTGATATGTACAAATGATGGACTTTTGTCAGGGAGATTTTCTATGTGAAAGTCCATGGCAGACTGTCATGATAAAGTGGAAAGTGAGGTTACCCCATGTGTAATATCGGTGAAATATATTCTATTTATATTCCGTTATCAAAGTGCTCTGTGGTTTTAGTCTAATGCTGCAAATGTCAAGCTCATTTGGGTTAATTTCGTATTCCCTAGGTTAATATGAAATGTCCCAAAAAATGGACCTACCCTTGGTGTGAGAGCACTAGGTCTCAGATACATGTGTTGGGACTTTTCATTGTATCCCACAACACAGGTGGGCACTATACCTAGTGTGTATACGTATTTATTGGTACACATATTTGGATCAGGCATTTGACAAGCATCGATTACAGTGCAATCATTACATGTATACTGTTTCAGCCAATCAGCATCCAGAATCCAAACTACCTGTTTTATAATACTTACTTCTTCTCCAAGTCAGGTGTCTTTCTATTCCACATGTCTCAGCACTTCTCTATGCCTCAGAGATACTGGAGGCCCATTTGTGTGTGGTGTTGCACCCCAACCAACTGTTTTCCCCATCCATATTAAACCTCTGGAAGACATGGTGAGACTGAGAGCCAATGGAAAACCACCTCGGCCCTGGAGGACATTTTATTGGGTCTGACTAGATGGTGCTAGAGACATGGAGAAATGACCCCCCCCCCCCGTTTCAGATTTGATTTGATTTGATTCCCTCTCTCTAAGCAAGTGAGTCAAATCAAATGTTATTCGTCACATGCTTTGTAAACAACAGGTGTAGACTAACAGTAAAATGCTTACTTACAGGCCCTTCCGAATAGAAATAGTGACACGAGGAATAATTACACAGTGAATAACAATTACGAGTAAAAATAACATGGCTATATACAGGGAGTGGAAAATAACATGACTATATACAGGGACCTGTTGAGTGTGTGTGTGTGACTTGAGTGCATGTGTTCGTAACAATGGGCCAGATAGGGCCTCATTAGTGAGAGGGGTTTATGCATCCTGGAGTGCCAGCAGTGGAAAGAAGCGAAGCGAAGTGGGGAGCTCTGAACAGACAGACACTCTGCCAATGACAGGAAAGTTTAGTGGGTGAGCTAGGGTCAGGAGAGGTACCCGCCATGTCTGTCAAGCCCATCCAGAGTCATTTGCGTGAGCTGCCATTATTTATGACTCGGTTTCCTCTTTCTGTCATCGGATAGGCCTACATTTCATTCTGAAACCAGTTATACGGTGCATTCAGAAAGTATTTAGACCACTTCACTTTTTCCACATTTCGTAACGTTACAGCCTTATTCTAAAATGGATTAAATCGTTTTTTTCCCTCATCAATCTACACAGAATACCCCACAAGGACAAAGCAAAAACTCGCTGCACAGCTATTTTCCGGTCTCTTCAGAGATGTTCGATGGGTTCAAGTCCAGGCTTTTTGCTTGGCTGCTCAAGGACATTCAGAAACTTGTCCCGAAGCCGATCATGCATTGTCTTTGCTGTGTGCTTAGGGTTGTTGTCATGTTGGAAGGTGAACCTTCACCCCAGTCTGCATCTCTGACTACTTTGCTCTGTTTATCTTTCACTCGTTCCTGACTAGTCTTCCAGTCCCTACTGCTGAAAAACATCCCCATAGCATGATGCTGCCACCACCATGCTTCACCGTAGAGATGGTGCCAGGTTTCCTCCAGACGTGACGCTTGGCATTCAGGCCAAAGAGTTCAATCTTGGTTTCATCAGACCAGAGAATATTTTTTTCCCATGGTCTGAGAGTCCGTTAGGTGCCTTTTGGCAAACTCCAAGCGGGCTGTCGTGCCTTTTACTGAGGAGTGGCTTTCTACCATAAAGGCCTGATTGGTGGAGTGCTGCAGAGATGATTGTCCTTCTGGAAGGTTCTCCCATCTCCACAGAGGATCTCTGTCAGAGTGACCATCGGGTTCTTAGTCACCTCCCTGACCAGGCCTTTCTCCCCCAATTGCTCAAGTTGGCAACAGCCTGCGACAGTTGTGTCTGCTCAAAGCTGTAGTGACTTCAAAGGGACTCAATTCTTGCTCATGTACCAGAGAGCGACTAGTTGATTTAATAATGCGTTGTTATGAAGTATAATTCATATTTTAAAGGCATATATTTCCCAAGTGGAAAAATTGAACACAAAGGTTTAGACAGGGCTTTAAATGTTAATCCTCCTTGGTGATCTCCAGTTGCTTTCTCTTGATTCCTCTCTTTTCTTTTTATTCCTTTCTTCTTTTTTTTCTCCCAGCAGTTAGACTTGTCATGCTGCGCCTATAACCAAACAGACCTTGTTAGGGGGAGTGATCATTAGCTTGGTGGTTAGGGCTGGGATTGTAGCTGTCTCAAATGAGCCCATGACATGACACTATACTCTTAATGCTTTCCCGGACTTTCCCTTAGACAATGCACTTGGGTGGTAAATAATGGACTAATTAGCATTTATCATACTCATAGTCCACTAATGCCTCAAACATTCTGGAATCGATTCCGTGTGATGAACTGATAGCCATGGCCTTTATCAATAAGCTATTTTTCTGAATTAGATTGAAGACCGAGAGAGAGAGAAAATAATGTATTAGTGATTTACTTATGGTGCAAATAAAGGGGAAGAGTTGCAATCAGGTTTCCTAGAATGCTTTGATTTCTCGCAAAGCTTTGGCTCCCAATCGCTGACAAACGAACGTGTATTTCTCTTATGGAGGAATATCCAGTCAACGTTGGGGTAAAAAAGTACATTTGCTGCCATACTCTGTTGACTGCTCACAGATGTATTGGCCCCCATCCTCATTGCCCAACATGGTCTCAGAGCATTTCTTATTATTCTGTATGTAAATCTAAGACACTCCATTTAGTATGTTATGTTTCGTATGTATTAATTGGTGGATGTCCATCATCCATTTCGTATGGTATGTTATGACTTACAATTCGTATTATATATTGCGAGTTTGCTAAACGTACAATAGGTTACGAATTTGCAAAATATATGATGTTACGAATTCTAACTAGGTGGCTACTGTAGCTAGCTGGCTAACTTTAGATAGGTTAGGGTTAAGTTTAGGATTTTGATTAAAGAGTTAGGGGAAGGGTTAAAAGAGTCAAGGTTAGGGGAAGAATTTGCTAAAATTATTAGGGGAAGGGTTAGCTAACATGCTAATTAGTTGCTAAGTAGCTAAAATTGTCCATGATGAGATTCGAACTCGTGACCTTTGGGTTGCTAGACGTTCGCATTATATCACCCCCATCCTCCCAGACCAACCACCCTACTTTAGTTTTGACCTTAAGTAACCATCTGTCTTATGTAGCCATACCAAACCAAACATATCTTACTAATTGAGTCCAATGGAATTACGTTTACTACGTTACGTCTAGTCTTTGAAACCAGGCTGCATTGCCAAGTACAAGTAATTAAAGGGATACATCAGGATTTTGGCAATGAAGCCCTTTATCTACTTCCCCAGAGTCAGATGAACTCATGGATACCATTTTTATATCTGCGTGCAGTTTGATGCAAACTGCTAGCAAGCTAATAGATACCATAGACCAACAGTCATTGCGCTAACGCTAGTTAGCATTCTCTCGCGAAATTGTCTCCAACTTCCTTCATACTGAATGCAGAGACATAAAAATGGTGTCCATGAGTACATCCACCAAAAATCTGTCGTTCTGCCCCTGAACAAGGCAGTTAACCTACTGTTCCTAGGCCGTCATTGTAAATAAGAATTTGTTCTTAACTGACTTGCCTAGTTAAATAAAGGTAAAAATCTGACTCTGGGGAAGTAGATAAAGTTCTTAATGGCCAAAATCCCGAAGTATTCCTTTAAATAAAATAGCAATGACTTTGGTACATCTTAAAGAAAAGCAGGAGAGCCTCATTTTTTTCATTCCTTGCGCTTTTCTGATTTCTTAAAACCATGGCCAAATGTAAATAGAAAAACATATTAGGCGAACACAGGAAAAGCTGAAATGAAATACTCCTGGAACCTGCTCAAAGCTACCATATTTTGACTCCATTATGCTTTAATCAATAGATCATTGGTGATCCGTCTAGCAGCAGTTGTAGCGCCGGATCCCCTCTTGGTGTGGAAAATGCTTGTCATCTGACTCCCCAACACTGGTTCTGATTAGGGAGTTACTCCAGGAGTTCTGGATCTCAGTGCTCAGTCACATTAACCGCGGTCAGGCCTGATTCCACGCTCACCGCTCTGAGCACTCTCATACCTCACCACGTACATTCCCCTGCACCCCTACATGTCTTTTAGGTCTGGTCACTGATAACATTTCATCTAAATAATACCCAGGAAGGGCTGAATTAGAAATGTTTCCTATTACAATTTTACACTATGAAATCAAACAACATTCCAATTAAACATCATTCCACTGGGAGATGAGTGCAGAAACTAACTCCTTGTGACTCTGAGTCTGTCGTAATATGGACACCGTAGCAATAGATGAAGCACTATAGGTTCACAAACGAGTAGTCGCCAACAATCATTCAAATAAATTCAAACGTGAAGAAAGGAAGTCTTTTTAATGAAATCTCATTTCATCACAGTTTCCAATGCTTTGTGACTAGGATGATATTCAAACCCACGAGGTCCAATGTGAAATTGACCAGGCTGAATAGAGTAGAGTACATGCCAAGAGATCCCCCTCAGATCTCAGATCAGTGGTGGAACAGGACGGCAGCACCATAGTTCTCTAAAACACTGCTGGGTCTGAAAGACAGAAACCAGACTTATCCCAACGTTGATGCCTCATCAAGCAACTACTAACCCAAACCGGGAGTCACTCACTGATGTCCGGAATGGAGAAGGGAGTGAAAGACGATTATGAAAGGCATTCGCAGGCAGCCTGAAAAAAACCACAAGGCACAGAGGAATCACAAAAGCAAATGACCACAACATTAGAGAGTCTGCCTTTTAAAAGCAGTGGGTCCCTAGTCGGTTAGATCAGATACACACATTATGTCTGTAGTTGAACGTGTGGTTTGCTGCAGATCTGTCCAATATCATGCACTGTAAACTGTAAAGAATGCCCTTGCCTGGGCTTACGAGTGCAACGGGACCTGTAATTCAGAAAAGCACTTTTGAAAAAAAGAAAATCATACAGAGGTTTAATTTTGAAGTGCTCTCTTTTCAAATGGCTTCCGTCTGTTGATTGAACTCGCTATCGAATCACATGTGGGCAACGATCATTTCCCCATCCACCCTGCAAATGGGAATTCTTAACAAAATTTGATTTAGGAGAATTCAAATGTTTGTTTGGCCAATGTTATAGACATGCGGTAGGCATTACAACACCGGAGAATGTGAGAAGGGCTGCTTTTCCAGGGAGGAATCCTCCTAAGAGACAATGGACTCAACATGGGACGTCCTGTGTAAGTCGTGGTATCTGTCAATCACAAGGCTTCTGGTGTGTGTGTGTGTGTGTGTGTGTGTGTGTGTGTGTGTGTGTGTGTGTGTGTGTGTGTGTGTGTGTGTGTGTGTGTGTGTGTGTGTGTGTGTGTGTGTGTGTGTGTGTGTGTGTGTGTGTGTGTGTGTGTGTGTGTGTGTGTGTGAATATCGATGGGTATACTTGGTGGATTGTACTGTTTTTGTCTGTTCTAAATAAGCTCAAAGGGCTGTGTATTTTATTTGAACAGTCAAATGTGTGTGAATGAAGATCCTCCCCACTGTGATTGGTTTGATAGATCAGGATATGCAGCAACACAGTATGTCTGTCTGTGGATCAGATTATGCAGACGATCCAAACACCATCTCTTTGTGTCTTTGCACTCAGGATCCTCACAGTGTCTCTCTGTATGTATGTGGATGCTGCAGGAAGCTACACTTTGGGGGCGCTCAGTGGAGAAGGTGGCCCAGATGTCATGTGCTCTGATCCGGGACAGAAGCCCTGCCCTTACAGGACAGCTGCTCCAGGCGTGAGCCAACCCGGAAGAGCAGATCACTTTGTACAGCCTCGCCTCGGACCACCTTTATCACTACCCACCTACGGATTGGCCACAAGGTGTGTGTTTGAGAAACACTCCAAGCCTTCAAACTCTGTATGTCGTGAACTGCACTAGAAAAAGGAACAGTGTGGTGGATAGGGAAGAGTTTAACATGAGACAGGGGTGTGTATAGAGACAGTTCGCTATGCAAGTGTGTGAGACTGTCTATAGTCCTATGGTCTGAGACTTCAAACAGTACTGTGTTCCATTCACATGAATAAATACTGCAGTTTACTATAGAATACTACAGTACTTACTATATAATTGTGTAGTAAACTCTATAATATACTACACACTGTAGTATCCTTCGATCATGTGTAGTCCTTACTATAGAATGCTGTAGTATGCAGTAGAATACTATAGTAAATACTACAGTAATGTCAGCAAAAACACTATATTAAATACTACAATATTTAATTGGCATATACCGTGCCCATTACCCTCCCCCATATCCCAATTTGTGCCACCTATAATTGTGTGTCCCTACAGGTTATAGAAAAGAGCAGAAGCTCTGAACTATCCGCTCAGACCCCAGTCCTACCTACCTACTGGTTATGGAAAATGAGCTCTTTTAGTGTTTCCCCAATAGATTTCCTAAAGGAAAAAAGCCTCCACTTCTATGTTAAAGATAATAAAACAAGAACACTATAGTAAATACTACAGTAATGTCTGCAAAAACACTACAGTGAATACTACAATCTTCAAAAACACTTGCATTAATTACTATAGTTTAATACTACACTTTTCTATTTTACGACGGTCTTTATAGTATAGTTAACTGTAAATGCTACAGATTACTATAGTAAACACAGTCTGCAAAAACACTACACTTAATACTATAGTATATATACCATTGTATACTATAGTTTTTTAAATGTGGGTTGGTCTCTAGATCACTGGATAAAGGTGCTGCTGAATGGAGGAGAGGAGTTGACATCTACTGTATACATGTGTGATTTTGTACTGCCATGTTTGAGTGGAGGTTTGCTTTCATTAAAATGACTTTTCTTTTCATTTTAGCCATCACATAAACTGTCTTTGTTTTGATTATACTATGTCCACACCATTGAGGGTTCGCAGACCACCTCGAACATCTCACTCTCTCTTTGGGTTCATTACTGCATTGACCATTCTGTAGAGAATCTTCCCTAATGGCATTATAATGACACAACCCCTACGGTTATACATTCCATTCAAATGGACACAGTAGCACAGACCTTACATCAGTGTTGCTGATAAATATACAGAACATGAAAGGGACGAGTGAAATTGCTTTGTCTGAGACCCCACACATCAGTTGAGCCCATAATGAAGCAGCTTAGTCCAATTGAAGCTCCAGCTTCCTCACAGTAATTCCCTGGAGCTGCATGGACTAATCATACACAGTAAGAGGGAGCCCAAGGCAATAGTCTATCATCCTACTGTAAGTCTCTAAGTGAGGCATAGTACAAAGGTATACAGAACCCAGGTTAGTAGTGTAACATTGTTTATCCCTCCTGTCAGCCATCACTCACACGTGTGTGTGTGTGTGTGTGTGTGTGTGTGTGTGTGTGTGTGTGTGTGTGTGTGTGTGTGTGTGTGTGTGTGTGTGTGTGTGTGTGTGTGTGTGTGTGTGTGTGTGTGTGTGTGAGTGCAACTGCGCAAATGTGTAGGCTACATTAGGTGTGTGCTTGTGAAAGTGTGTGTGTTTTAAGTGTGCTTGTGATTACATGTGTGTTTGTGAAAGAGAGAGAATCCCAGAGAGAGAACAAGGATTCCCTCAGGTTAGTGTTTTTATCGCAGGAGTGGAAGAAAGTCTCAACATCAATGGCCTTTTTGCTCTTGATCCCTTAACATTCCACAGCAGACCGTATCGAGGTGGAGAGCGATTGGTTTTGTTGTTTCTTTGTATACGTCGTTTACACTTCCAGGGCGGATCCGATATCCAACATTTTACATCCTCCAAAATGTAGTGGAATTCCCACTGTTGAAGGAAGCTGCCTCAGGGAGAGTCAGGATCACTCCACTGCATGCTTCCAGACATGAGAGGGAGTGTCTTAAAACATTTGTTTACCTTGTTTCAGTTTTCAGAGGGAAGGTTTTATCATAATATGAGATGACATGTCTTGGTGTTCAAACATTTTCTGCATGTGATTTGCACATCTTTCATTTTCATCAGTTGATTGTCTGAGTACTAGACACAGATCAGAAAACTTAGTGTACTCGGATTTACATAATCGTTCATCTCTGACAATATAGGGACACCTGGTGGATAAATCATGGTACAGCAGGAGCTCTTTAGAGTTGTAGTTTGTTCATTCTCCACAAGGGACTCTCATTGAGCTCACTTCCATGGTGGTATTTGCTGTATCACAGCGTTTCCCAACCCTGGTCCTTGAATACCCCCAACAGAACACATTTTCATTGTAGCCCTGGACAAACGCACCTCATTTAACTCATTGAGGCTTGATGATTAGTTGACAAGTTGAATCAGGTGTGCTTGTCCAGGATTACAATAAAAATGTGTACTGCTCTCATCGCGCTCTAGTGCCTCCTTGTGGTGGGACGGGCACCTGCAGCCTGACTTCAGTTGTCAGTTGAACAGTGTTTCATCCGACACATTGGTGCAGCTGGCTTCCGAGTTAAGCGAGCGGGTGTTAAGAAGCGCGTCTTGGTGGGTCATGTTTCGGAGGACGCATGACTCGACATTCGCCTCTTCCGAGCTCATTGGGGAGTTGCATTGACGATACAAGCTTGTAATCACAAAAGTGGGGAGAAAAAGGGGATTAAAAATGAAATAATAAGAAGTGTACTGTTGGGGGTACTGGAGGACCAGGGTTGGAAAACACTGCTGTAGCACACCATGATATGTAGAGTCACAATACATTTAGCGTAAAACAGTTGTTCAGGCAATAAACATATTTTTATTTTATAAAAGAAGTGTGATCACTGATCTTTTATCTCTTTTGTTTGTTAAAAAAAGGTTATTTGTTAACCAGTGTTTCTGATCTAGACACCTTGGCTTACCCTCTCCTCCTTTAGTCTCATGGTTCCAGCCTTGTGGCCAGGGTTGGGGAGTAACGGATTAGGCCTAATGGACACATGTTCATACCTGTACACTTATACAGGTATTATATTATATATACAGTACCAGTCAAAAGTTTGGACACAGCTACTCATTCAAGGGTTTTTATTTTTTACTGTTTTCTACATTGTAGAATAATAGTCAAGACATCAAAACTATGAAATAACACACAAGGAATCATGTAGTAACCAAAAATGTGTTACAGTGTTATATACAGTGTTATATTTTAGGTCCTTCAAGGTAGCCACCCTTTGCCCTAATGAAAGCTTTGCACACTTGGCAAAGCATGCCATTCAATGAATGCAGCATTTATTTTTCAACTCGAATCAATGAGCCCAATCAGTCCTCCATGACAACACAATCATAAACAGAGTAGGGCTGGCTAATAAGTCCTTAGTTTTGGGGTCATGCTCAGGTAAAACAATTAGGCTAATCAATACTTATTTCCAAGTCCTATTCTTGTATATCAGGGGTATAACATTTATTGGAATGACTGGAATTCTGATAGACTTTGGTTTTTAATGTAAAGATATAATTTAGTGGTATTATTATATGTAGTAGAAAGGTTAGGTTAGGTTAGAAGAAGCCTACATAACCAACCCATAGAGAAAAATGTAACATCCATTATGGCCAGCTATGTAAACTTTAACATTGATTTATCCTGCAATAGATGTATTTAAATTGGTAACATACATTTTTGTCTTCTTCTAATGCCTCTTAAGGGGAAAGTAAAAGTAACAGAATGTAATCAGATTATGCTACTGAGGGTAATCTAAAAGTTACGTTACCGATTACAATTTTGGAGAAGTAACGTGGAGCTGTAACGGATTACATTTAGAAAGTAACCTACGCAACCCTGCTCATGGTCTACCAGAGTGCGTCTGACTGAAATCACTGTCATAGACATTTGTTATGTCTGAGCAGACCTAGTTTAACTCTAGACAGATATGGAGACCACGCCACCACATCGCAGAGCTAGGCTAATGTTTCACTGTCATTCACTGTTTTACAGAGCTGAATAGGAGAACTAACACAGTTCCAACTAAATGGGAGTCTGTAGATCTGCCAGGCCCAGACAGTCACTCATCACCCTCATCAGACAGGTTTGATTATGGCCTTGGTGCTTCCCAGGAGGCCCAGAGGCGTGTGCTCGCGTGTGTGCGTGTGAGAAAGAGTGTGTGCGTGTGAGAAAGAGTGTGTGTGTGAGAAAGAGTGTGTGCGTGTGAGAAAGAGTGTGTGCGTGTGAGAAAGAGTGTGTGCGTGTGAGAAAGAGTGTGTGCGTGTGAGAAAGAGTGTGTGCGTGTGAGGAAGAGTGTGTGCGTGTGAGAAAGAGTGTGTGCGTGTGAGAAAGAGTGTGTGCGTGTGAGAAAGAGTGTGTGCGCGTGAGAAAGAGTGTGCGTGTTAGTGTTTCCTCTAAACTTGGATCACTACTTGGATCACTCAGTTTAGGAACTCTGGGCCAAAGGGTCCCTTAGAACACAAAGCAGCAGAGAATACACCCACAGACTAGAAAACCGTTCTTCCTGGATACCGAAAAACAAATATATCAAGGGTCAAAAGAGCAGTCAAAGCGAAGAGGATACCACATACAGACGGGATGCACAGGTCAGGGCGTGGAGGAGATATGGTGCCAAGTACAACAGTGTTATTTACAGTCAGGAGGGGAGGTATTTAGCAAGCTGAACCCAGGTCAGGGTGTGTAGGAGATATAGTGCTAAGTACAACAGTGTTATTGACAGTCCGGAAGTGAGGTATTTAGTGAGCTGAACACAGGTCAGTTCTGTTGAGTGCCTCTTATGATGTCATTACAATTCTAGATCCTCACTCAAGCTATTATGAGAGGCACAAAGCATAGCTCTGCTGAAAAATCTGAATTTAAAATATATATTAAGAAAATGTAGTAGGTCTGTGTTAGCGGACCAATTTAACCATCAAGAATACACCAAGGTTCAGCATTTTTGCATACGTCAATACTGCCATCTAGTGGAGTAAAGTGTGAATTATAATCGAAGAGATTGAGGTAGTTTATCCAAACTTGTTATAATTAGAGCAATCACCAGCGCTTGGGCCAACCAATCCACACAGTATCTGTCTTCATTCAGCACCAGTGCATGGTTGTCTCAGGGTCGGTTTTATACACACAATGACCTCAGTTATGGGATCAACTATATTGGGGTATACAAGACTGACGTGGAGGGTTACATTTGCCAGTATACAACACATTCATCAAAATCAACCAGATAAAGAAGAAAATGATTGAGGTGAAATGAGTGTGGGGAAGGACTATAAACTGAGTACTGATGATGTAAATGGTTAACACAAAGAGCAGACAGAGTAACACAACTTACAGTGGGTAAAATGCTCCACTTTTGTCTTATGCTCATTTGCACCCAGAGAGAATATATTGAACATAGATGTAAGAAGAGATACAGAGAATCTGAGTGAGGGAGACACACACACACTACGTCTGGAATGTAGACATTCACACCCTATGGACCATTACCTTTTACTCAAACAGCCATGTGTTTTACAGCTACACACACATTCTGTGTGCTCGCCATGCTCTCTCAGCCCTCTACAAATATTGCACCTTCCTCCACTACCTCCTCAAAATGCTCCTTTCCACTTCTCACTTCTCCAAATTCTGTTGGTAACACTCCTTTGTCTCACCCCTCTTTCTGTTGCTCTCTAAATAAATGTTGAATAATATTTTTCTTCAGGGATTTTTCTGTCCCTTTTAAAGCATTGTATTTTCTTTCCTTCCTTCCCTCACTCCTTCCAGCCCTCACTCCCCCCATCCCTCACTCCCTCCATCCTACACTCCCTCACTCACACTCTCCCTCACTCACTCCCTCCAATCCTTCACTCCCTCCTTCCCTCACTCCCTCCATCCCTCACTCTCCCGTATGTCCTATATGGTCTCTGCTTTTCACCACATAAATTTGTTCCACATTCTCTCTCGCAGAGCTGTCACTGGTCCACACATGCAGTGAGCTTTATAGATGAGAATCAGCAGGGTATCATCTCTCTGATGGGTTCCTATGAAACTGGAGGAAACAGAGACTCAGGCAGATGGTGTTAAAGTACTGTCTGACATCAGCCCCATTCCTGGCCTGTCCCATTCCCCACTGTGCTCAACACACATGGCCTTGGGTAGGTCCGGGAGTTTCACCTGACCACATGACATGACCAGGAAAGATTCTTGGCCCTAGTTATAGCCTGGCCTCAGTGGAGGCTGCTGAAGGGAGGACAGCTCATAATAATGGCTGGAATGGAGTGAATGGAATAGCATCAAACAAATGGAAACCATTTGTTTGATGTATTTGATACCATTACACCTACTCGGCTCCAGCCATTACCACGTGCCACCAACCTCCTGTGCCAGGCCTGCCTGTCCCATCTCCCACTGTGTTCAATTCACATGGCCAGGTGTGAACTGACTAGGAAAGATTCTGGGCCCCAGTTTACAGCCTAAACCAGTGTTTCCCAGACTTCTCCTTGAGTACCCAGAGGCAGTTCCACTTATTTGATTCATTCCAGCAATTGCATACCCGGTTCAAATAGTCAACTAACCATCAAGCCCATCATTAGCTGAATCAGGTGTGCTATTGCTGGATTACATCAAACACGTGGAACCAGCTTGGTGTACAGTACTCGAGGAGAGGTTTTGGAAACAAACCTGATCCAAGCACATCCAAAAGACTCCATCAGCAGTAACGAGGTCCAAATCCAGTCGACATAGCAGCCCCATGCCGAGATCCTAGGGTGGGCTTGGTTAAGTAGAACGAAGTGGTCTAAATTGGGCTCGGTGATTATCCGTCATTACGATTACCTCTGCAGGCCGGCCCTATCGCTCATCATGGCTGATTATTTGTATTTGGAAGGGTAGAAGTGCTCTGTCGTAGGTGGAGAGTGCGAGTCGTGTGTGGAGGGGGATGTGGTGATGAACTTTAACAAATGGGGATGTCCCTCTTATGTAAACTAAACAGCTGAGAAACCAAACAGAGAGAAGAGGTCTAGGAGTTAGACTGGGATTAGGATGGAGCTCTACAGTTATCTCACTCATGTGTGCTGTGTGTCATGGACTCCAGACTAAACCACTCAGTTACAAATGGTCTTGCTGTAAGTGCTATTCGTATATATGGGGTAGTAGGAGGGTCTAAATGGACTGAATGTCTGGTAAAGTACATCACTTAGAAACCATTACATTTTTTACTGAATCCCATTTTGATGTGCGGTGTGATCTGTGCAATGATTTGTGTGTGTGTGTGTGTGTGTGTGTGTGTGTGTGTGTGTGTGTGTGTGTGTGGGGGGGGGGACAGAAAGAGAGAGCAGGGATGGAGAGAGAGAGAGAGAAAGGGAGAGCGGGGACGGAGAGAGAGAGAAAGGGAGAGCTGTTAGTTGGAAGCAGCTGTGCACCTGGCACTGGTTTTACCTGTAAGCTTTCTTTCACGGCGGGAGCTCCATCGCTCTGACGGCCATGTTGCAAATCTGTATGCAATATAGAGGATGGAATATCAACATATTTCAGGGAATCTTTGTTTCTTTCCTCCTCAACTCCTTGGATGCCTCTCAACCAAGGACACCTTCAGTGAGAGTCGAGTTAACACACACACACACACACACACACACACACACACACACACACACACACACACACACACACACACACACACACACACACACACACACACACACACACACACACACACACACACACACACACACACACACACACACACACACACACACACACACACACACACACACACACACACACACACACACCTATGCAAACTCCCAGTCACACGTTTAATTCCCATTGGTATAGAACTGAGAACATTAGAGAAGAATGTGCCTCCAGGGCCTGAGCATATTCCGATTGCAGTGCTGTGAAATTGTAACCTCTGTAACCATTTCCCAGATGAAACCCCCAAGCCTAAAGCGACACACTTTATTATCATATCATAGCATCGTGACTTGCATTATGTTTTGGGAAGAAATGACTAACAACACACAGTTTCAGCCATCCATCTAGCCACCCCGCTGTGCAGCGGAACGTCTTTGGAGAGCTCCTCTCTCAGCGGTCTACATGGAAAACGCTCTCCCTTTGGCAGCTCCCAGCGTCTCCCCGAAATGATTTACGACTCTGAATCAGTCACACTGTTCACTTCCTCCGAGGGAAGTCTCCAGACGTCGCTCTGACTTTTCTTCTACTGTCACGTCCCATTGAGATAGACAGCTCTGGGGTGGGATTGAATGTATGCCTTGTTGGTGCATGTATCTCACTGCGTGAAAGTTTTGTAACGTTTAAACCCACAATAGTTACCAATGAATCAACTTCAAGCAGTTGATGAGCCATTGATATTTATTATATTTTCTATTTAGCTTTTGTATAATGTATTTGAGCAATTGTTTTTATATATTGTAGAGCCATGACTTCTCATGCTTGTTCTAGGAGCTTGGCCACTGTTATATACAATGTATCATTTTATAATGCCACAATGTTGTTTTCCTTGCTGAGTAGACAACTTCAGATAATTCCATAACTTGGCGCAAGACGAGAGTTCCAGTGGCTATACTTCAGAGACTCGCATCCAGACCGACAGCCTCATTCCTCCTCTTTCCCTTATTCTTTACAAATGAAGTCTGGGCCTCTGAGTAGCAGCGCCATGCTCGGGTGACATTTATTGATCTGCAACAGTCCCTGCGCTTCTAATTGGCTGTTTTGGAGTTGACCCGGGTGGTGATGGTTCTCTCAGCTGCGGCCCAAATGTCTTCCCGGCCACAGCAGCGCAGCCTGTGGTGCTTCTGGTCAGGTGTGCACTTTTCATAGAACCTGGGCCGTAAATCTCAATTGCTCTCACACTTTTAACATCTCCATTATCCTGGCTGTTTTGTCAGCACACCATTGGGTGTAACAGAATCCTGTCTAACCGACATTTAAGTCATTTCCTACTCTTAAGTCCAGATATTATGGTGCCGCGGCCGGCAAAGGTACTGTAGCGGGTTGGCGGATTGGAGGATGGAGCCCAGGCAGCAGAATGGCAAAATGGGGACCCGGTTATAATCTAATTAAAGGGAGAGAGAGGGAAAGAGGCCCCAGAGGCACACAGGCCTGGCCAGTGCCAGGAGTGTTCCCCCAAACTGCACCGCAAAATACAATGTGGTAATGTCTCAAGGTCTAACTCTTCCGGAGGAGAGAAAAAAAGGACCCTTTCCTGCTGCAGACGCTGACGGCCACATCCCAAGCTCTGACATCAGAGAGGGAGCGAGAGAAGGAAGAGAGACAGAGGGAGAGTGAGAGGGAGAGAAAAAGAGAGAGACGGAAGAGAAACAGAGGGAAAGCGAGAGAGAGAGAGAGAGAGAGAGAGAAAGAAAGAGAAGAGAGAGTGAAAGAGGGAGAGAGAAAAAGAGAGAGAGAGACGGAAGAGAGACAGAGGGAAAGCAGAGGAGAGAGAGAGAGAGAGAGAGAGAGAGAGAGAGAGAGAGAGAGAGAGAGAGAGAGAGAGAGAGAGAGAGAGAGAGAGAGAGAGAGAGAGAGAGAGAGTGAAAGAGGGAGAGAGAAAAAGAGAGAGAGAGAGACGGAAGAGACGGAAGAGAGACAGAGGGAGAGTGAGAGAGAGAGAGAGAGAGAGAGAAAGAGGGAGAGAGAAAAAGAGAGAGAGAGAGATGGAAGAGACGGAAGAGAGACAGAGGGAGAGTGAGAGAGAGAGAGAGAGAGTGAAAGAGGGAGAGAAAAAGAGAGAGAGAGAGAGAGACGGAAGAGAAACAGAGGGAAAGCGAGAGAGAGAGAGAGAGAAAGAGTGAAAGAGGGAGAGAGAGAGAGAGATGGAAGAGACAGAGGGAGAGTGAGAGAGAGAGAGAGAGAGAGTGAAAGAGGGAGAGAAAAAGAGAGAGAGAGAGACGGAAGAGAAACAGAGGGAAAGCGAGAGAGAGAGAGAGAGAGAGAGTGAAAGAGGGAGAGAGAAAAAGAGAGAGAGAGAGAGACAGAGGGAGAGCAACAGAGAGAGAGAGAGTAAAAGAGGGAGAGAGAAAAAGAAGGGCAGAAAGAGAGGCAGAGGGACCAGAGATGATTTATGCCCTGCTGTGCAGACACCGAGATAAATCTGGGGACTTACGCAGACAGGCAGGCCATAAAGAACAGGATCAGTCCAGACGCTTTCCTTTTTTAAACCCCAAATGAGCTAACTTCTCCTAACTTCTCCCCCCTCGACGTCAAAGCTAATGGTTTCGTTTTATGTCACTACAGGCCTTTTATGATATTGTTTCCATTCGGAGGGGTGGGGGGAGGACTTACTCTATAGTTGGATGATATATGGGGCTCCTTTCTCTCCTGGAGCTCATCTGGGGAGCTCCACAGTTAATTATTAGGCCTGCCGTCGTGAGCACTTTGTTAACCGTGTGTGGGCAGGCTTGTTAAAAGTGCTACTAATTTGAGGGGTAGAAGTTATAGAAGGTATCGTCTCACGCCCCTCTTTGCCATCAGATTACTTTAGCCCACGGGTTAGATGTCAGTCGCCACTCACACATGCACGCACGCACGCACGCATGTACACATGCACGTGTGCACACATGC
Organism: Oncorhynchus gorbuscha; assembly: GCF_021184085.1. NCBI lineage: Eukaryota > Metazoa > Chordata > Actinopteri > Salmoniformes > Salmonidae > Oncorhynchus > Oncorhynchus gorbuscha. Next base: position 61,848,209 of record NC_060187.1, read on the forward strand.
TAAGACACACACACACACACACTTGCATGCAGGTCTGCATGCACACACAGGGACTTCCAGGTGGCAAAGGGCTATGATACACGTCACTCATTCAGTTCACGATGAGATCAATTTCACTGAGGCGATTCCACTTGCATGTGTCTGGTGTGCACCTTTTACAAGGGAGAGGGATCAGTTTCAGTCACTGCTAGAAACGGCAGCTTCCTCCCCTCTCCTCTTAGTGAACCTGGTGTTGACTGTTAAAATGACTGTGAACTGTGACCTTTGATAGCTGCTGCGAACGCACGGGTTCAGACCAGGAACCACTTTACAAGGGCACATTTCATGAATTGAAAAGTGCCTGTTGTTTTCTATGTGTACATTGAATTTCAATTCAAGAGGTGAACTGACTGAATTAGAAATGGAATGGACCCCATCCCTGCATAAATAAGCGTAAATGTCCATTGAAAATGACTCCTTTGTGAAGTAAAGTATCAACACAGCCTTTTTAGTACACACAGAGGGTGGCCTGTGAGACTCCCTCTCCAGTTGACCCAAACCTCGCCTCCTCCTCACCATTCCTACATTTCTGACTAATTTCCCCCCATGTGATTAAAGCCAGCAGATGCTCTGGCGAAACTCGTAAATGACCAAACCCATAAACTCACAGCTCTATTTCTCCAACAGCTCTTTCTTGTGGAGAGCGCCAAGAATGTCAGCCGGCATCTCCCTTCAGCACGGGATGCCACAAGTACGCATTTTGAACAAAGTGTTTACAGTAGAATGCTACGCTGATGCGATCGAGATGTATTACCTGTTTACTCTACCAGCTGGAGCATTTGTTAGTCAGATTTCTGATCATGTTGATTATCACGCGCCACAGCAAAATGGAGCCCACATGTAAACACGCCACATACACGCTGGATCAGGGTGTGTGTGTAAACGTCTGTGTGTGTGTGGGGTTGTGTGTGTGTACCAGTCGCTGTGTGTGTGTGTGTGTGTGTGTGTGTGTGTGTGTGTGTGTGTGTGTGTGTGTGTGTGTGTGTGTGTGTGTGTGTGTGTGTGTGTGTGTGTGTGTGTGTGTGTGTGTGTGTGTGTGTGTGTGTGTGTGTGTGTGTGTGTGTGTGTGTGTGCGCGCGTGTGTGTGTGCGTGTGTGTGTGTGAAAGTCTGTGTGTTTGCATGTGCGAGTCTGTGTGTATATTCCAGCCTGTTTGCCTGCTGTGTGTTCTAACTCCAGCCTTCTGTGTAGTGTAATTAGCACGTAGTAATCAGCTCTATAAAAGGTCAATCTGGTTTAAGGTAAACAGAAGGGGGGTTGTATGATACAGTCGATTAAGAAAGAAAATGGTGCTTGGTGCAGTGTTTGATCAGTAGGCCCTCAGCAGAACATAGTTATTTACACGACTTACCACAACTATGGCAGTGTCGCTCAGTGTTAGGCATTCTAATGCCAGGCCATCTTTTAATAGGGTTTATTTATCGAGGAGAAAGGGAAATGATGTGTTGATTGCTGAACAACAAGACTGATGTGAGTGAACATGAGTGATGTGTGAGAATGTTCCTGTAAATGTTTGGTGTTCTTTCATCTTGAATTGAGAGATGTGTGTTACCTCAATAACTGCGCGGGGGTATATTGTACCTGTGGGAAAAGTAGTTCCATGTCTGTCAAACGTGTTTAGAGGATTTCAAAGCTCATGCTTTTTAAAAATTCCATAAATATACAATGTATACGTTGTATAAACAAATATATTCAAATTATGCTGAAGTTGAAGTTAAAGTAGTTACTATAAGTGACATGGAGACAGTATGTATAAAAGCCGTATAGGCCTAAAGGAGCTAACAAGTGTAGGGGGACAGATATAAACATTACAACCCACAGTCCATCGTTATGCTGGCCAACAGTGACGACTGAATAGGGGGGATTTGATCACACTTGATCTGTGACTTCTCTGGCAATGCATGGTGCTTTGGTGCATCAGTGTGGGTCATTCAGTGTCAACAACTATCATTCGTAAACTTAAACAGCTGAGGGAGACACTGAGGAAGCACTGAGTCAAAACTAGTCGAAGGAGAGGAGTTTATTTCTTCAAAGAGGTGTGAGGAATTTGTTGTGTGATTCAGGAACAGTCAGCGACAGGGCCGGCTCTAGGCATAAGCAACATATGCGGTCGCCTAGGGAACCCGGCCGTTGCAGGGCCCCTGACTCAACTTACTGTTGACAGCTAGAATTGTAGTGGCGAAAGAAACACCTATTTAGACGAATGTGCTGGCTAGCGGGGAAGAACACTTGAAAAAGGAAAGGAGAGCCGCACACTCTAGGAGCTCAGATGCAATAACTGAATAACCAATGTTTTGACAGACAAGCTGTCTTCATCAGGGTACAGAATTGTAGAACACACGAGGTGCAAGTTCAAAATTTGCTTGTGCATCAGCGGTTTTTCTTTCGTTTTTTCAGTCATTAGTCTCAGCGGGGACATCAATAACCTAATGTTCCAGATTTCAGGGGAAATGGAAGAGAGGGCCTTCTGTAGCTCAGTTGGTAGAGCATGGCGCTTGTAACGCCAGGGTAGTGGGTTCGATCCCCGGGACCACCCATATGTAGAATGTATGCACACATGACTGTAAGTCGCTTTGGATAAAAGCGTCTGCTAAATGGCATATATAGGGCCTGAGTGAGAGTGACTAACATCAACGGGGGCCCCCTAGAGGTCAGGGCCCCTTGGCACGTGCCCGGTCGTATTCGGCCATGGTTACTATAACGTTTTTTCACATTAAAAAGGCGGGACTCCATCTTAACTCCTCCTCCGCATTTACTGGATTGGTTGAACAGTGCAGAAGAGAACCTTCCCGACAGTTAAAATAATTCTTGTCAAGACCATATATAAGGGGATCTAGTTTCAGGCATTTATTTTACGGCTGCTACGTTACGTTAGTCCGTCACTGGCAGTCACTCAATTAGCCATGTCAGCAAACAATTTTTAGTTTGGTAAGTTAGTCTAGCCAGTTAGTCTAGCCAGTTATCTAAACTTGTTGCAATCATAGCCGGATACCGCCCGGTCATGCAGGGCACGTGTCCAGGGCCACTGATCTCCAGGGGGCCCTACTCTCACTCAGATATCATTAACATGGCATACGCAAGTCATGGCAAAATGTGTAGAACTGCAGAAAACTTGCTTTAAAATTGCAAATATGTCTCACTGCCTCCCTCGAAAAAATGTGTAGAATTGCTGGAAATTAACTTGAAGACTAAATGTTATCTCGCCTCAGTCAAGAAGGGGGCAGCAAAAACAATATTGCCCGCTTGGTGGGGGGATTTCTCACTTAGGGCCCCAAAAAAGGCTAGAGCCAACCGTGGTCAGGGAAATACTAACTCCAAAAGTTTAAAAAACATTAAACATTAAACATTTATGAACTAAGTGTTTTAATTCATTGCTTACAGTATGAATGATTGATTTACCATTGTTTTCTAATAGTCCCATACAAACAATTCTAGGAGAACTAATGTGGATATTAATTTATAGATAAAACAAAACTATGTAGGCTACAATGTTTTTGCATTTTGGAGAGAAGAAACACACTTTTAAAAGAATAGTATCAAATCCTATACTGTCCCATCCCACGCTTCTTCCTGAGTGAAGTTGTTCTGTCCTCTCTCCCAGATTGACAACATCCCTATTGTTCCCTATTGGATGACTAATAGCTGTAACTTTCACGCCACAGGGAGTTTTCAATTCCTTCTTGAGTCTGTAAAAATCCCCCACTCATCTTCTTTAAATCTGCACACCCTTTCTTTCTGTTCCCATCTCTCTTTACTTTTTTTCTCTCTCTCTCTCTCTCTCTCTCTCTCTCTCTCTCTCTCTCTCTCTCTCTCTCTCTCTCTCTCTCTCTCTCTCTCTCTCTTTTCCATCACAGTGTTGCTGTGACATTGGTTCCTTTGCAGGTCTCCCTCAGTGCTTCTGTTTGGGCAGATGGATTATTGGTTACAGGAAGTCCCTCCCCCCTCCTCCTCTGTCTTATAATGAAGCCCTAGGGAGGTCTGGAAAGCCCTGGAACTGATGCAGTTCTCCTTCCTGTACAAACCTCCTCCTCCCCTTCACTCTTCAGTCCCAACGAGCTAGCCCGATTAAACCCCCAACCCCCCAGCTCCTGCACACTGCACTGTCACCCGACGACCATAAACAAGAGACAGAATATAGGGCCATATATTACAGTACGTTTCTCTTCAACAGATGTCATTTGATTTGACATGTTGAAGGATATGTAGGAATTTGTATTTACTGTTCAACTAATACATAAAGAGTAAAACATGTTTTATTTCCAGGGTTATTTAAGCTACTGAATTATCTAAATGACTCAGATAGACGCAGGACAATAATGTATTTTCTCAAACACCAAATCACAAAACAATAAAACATCAGAGACTTTTACAATCTGAGACTGTTTTGGACGATTTCCAAACGAGCCTCCATAACACCACCTATACAAGGGCTGCCCAACCCTCTTTCTGGAGATATACTGTCCTGTAGGTTTTCAGTCCAACCCTAATTTAGCATATCTGATTCAGCTAGTTAAGGTCTGGTTGAGCAGGTAATTAGTAGAATCAGGTGTGTTAAATTAGGGATGGACTGAAAACCCACAGGACGGTAGATCTCCAGGAAGAGGGTTAGACTGTAAACCTACAGGACTGTAGGTCTCCAGGAAGAGGGCTGGACTGTAAAACCCACAGGACGGTGGATCTCCAGGAAGAGGTTTGGGCAGTTCTGACCTATACTGTCGAAGCCAGTGGCTTACGTATCACAATTTCTTTGCAACTCTGAACTAGCTCACTTGATTCACCTATTCAATGGATTCATGTTTGTTGACAATTTGAGTCAGGTGTGCTAGCTGGGGGGTACCCGGTTGGGGGTCCCCGAGGAGAGGTTTGAGAACCACTGCTCTAAGCCCTCACTATCAGAGTTAGGAGCGATTTCATTTCAGACACCCTTACGGTATGTCTCAATATCCTCCTATTGTCCCAGACGGCTGGTCTTCGTCATCTCCACACCATGTGGACTCAGTAAACGGGTGAATCCAGCTACTAGATGCTTCTGATTGGGAAGACATGGGATTGTTCTGGAGGGAAGAAGGGAAATGCTTGGGAACTCCACTTCCCAGCGTGAGAGGAGACAGAGAAGATAATGGCCCCCCGGGGACCAGCCAATGACCTCACTGAGTGCAAAATATGCAGAGGCCACGGAGTTCCTATTGGGCCGCTGCTAAATCTGACTGACACCGGGCAGCAATAACCTTGACTTCAGATCTGCTCTGCACACGCTAATAATAGATTAATAAAATGTCAAACAAATATGTCTGACCTTCAAAAATTTTGGGGGGACTTGGCAAAATCTGAATATGTGAAAATATGGACATTTAACCATTGTAATTATTAGATTCACAGGTGACATACTATGGTTAATACAGTATGTCAACATTCTGACATATTTCTAATGACAATGTGTAGTTGTAGCCATTCTTTTCAAATGTTTTGGAGTCTTATAAGGGATGGGTAAAAAAAAACGTTGATACTTTCCCATCTGGTACATTGTACAGTATATGATAATTACCATAAATAAAACTATAATGATGATTGTGATTACCATTTCTGATTGCTATTAGTATCGTATTCCTCTCCAGATGCTTGTGTAATGGAAGTGAGATCAGCATAACCCCATCGGCTCCAGAGGTCAAGTATGCGTTAGCATTACTCATAGCTATAGGTTAGTTGGGATCACTTGAAGCGTGACTGTAGCTATATTCCCCCCCCCCCCTCACACCTTCCCTCGCTTCAACACTTACCAGTAGAGGTCAGCGTTCACATAGCATCGCATACCTCCCCACCATGAGAGGGTTGAGAGTTCTAGGTCATTGTGTTGTTTAAACCACTTGGAAACATCACCGATCACCAACAATTCAATAGATTTGATAGTTTGATTGGACCTGCCACTGACAGGGTGTTATGGTATGGCAATGGACTGAGAACAGATCAATTGGTGAAGACTGGAGAGCTGGAATAAGGTGCTAGGTCTTGCTAATGAAGTTCTACAAACACTTTGACACGTTGAGTGTTAGCCAGAGCTTTGAGTCCGTGACTAGCGGGAGAATCTAGCGCTCTGGGAATATGCCAGAGACCCCCAGGAACCTAAAGAGAGAATGAAGCTGTTAAATCACAAAACGTTGACTTCACTCTTCTGAATGATTTGTTTTGTTGGAACAGCATGTTGTACTGGACGATCAGAGGGCTGCTGGAGTGAATGAGATTTGTGGGGGTCAGGAACAAATTGTGAAAAAAGCCAAGGGTGAAGTCAACAAAAACAATAAGGCCTAATGGCACTGAAGGCATCATTCACAGATTGGAGTCTGGATCAACTCAATGCCTTCTGGCACCCATTCACATCTGAAGTATGAATCCTTCTAGGGCTCACTAAGTGTGTGTGTGGGGAGGGGGGGGGGGCAACATGGTGGAGGGCATTTACAAATGTAGCTAAGAGGAAAGAGGCTTAGCGCTGTAGTAATGCATATGGAACCCGCCAACCTGGGACTTTGGGTTTTGCTGGTTGTACCAGGTCCAGATCTCAATGGAGTTTTAGTGGGTGACCCTGAGCTGTTTGAGGTGTGGTCTGCCTGGTGCAAGGCTCTGCTCAGTGTCACACGAGTCTGCAGCCGTGCAGCCAGCCGGGCTCTGTCGCCCTGCTCTGAGAACCTAGCAGGAGCCTCACGCTATCCACAGCTCCAAGCAGCACCATAGATGGTGATGTCACCCCTGCTGTCTATAATTGTTAAATCGATAGAAGAATGGCCACCTCACTATTATTGCCTTCATTTCTCTGTAGTACAGGGATATAGGCATGAATCTGATTTTTTTAGCTGGATTTTGATTTCCACGCATTTTAGATGTTAATTATAGCCTCTGAAAAACTAGATTAATTCAACTATAACCAGGATCTCTAGCAGAGAGAGAGGTTAAGCTGAAATGAATTTGTATAAAAACAAAAAAACATTAGAAGATTTGTTGGATTTATTAAGCGATCGTTATCTTGGTGGCAGGTTTAAAAAAAATCATAGTCATCATAGTTATAATTCAGTTTCTAACAGGATATGAGATTAAATGTATTTACAATGTAATCAAAAGTAATAAAAACAAAGCTATGTTACGTTTCATTATATTTTATCCGGAGCGACCTTCATTCAGTATATTTGGCAGTTCATATTTACAGTATGTGAGATATTACCTTTACTATGCAAGGTCATTCAGTAATAAACATGAGCTTTATTGTACAGTACTTACTCAAAAGAGAAAATATATAGCATATTCAAGTGCAACCAACATCCCACAAAATGAAACAAGACCATTGCAATCCTACTCAACATAACAACTTACACTGAGTGTACAAAACATTAGGAACACCTGCTCTTTCCATGAAATAGACTGACCAGGTGAATCCAGGTGAAAGCTATGATCCCTTATTGATGTCACTTGTTAAATCCACTTCAATCAGTGTAGATGAAGGGGAGGAGACTGGTTAAAGAAGGATTTTATTAGCCTTGAGACAATCGAGACATGGATTGTGTATGTGTGTCATTCAGAGAGGGTGAATGAGCAAGACAAAAGATTTAAGTTCATAAATAATCATGTAAAAAAAGTCTAACTCTATATTTATAAGGCATAGATGACAAGATGGGTTTTTGATAAGTACTTGGTTTGAATTAACTGAGACCTCTTTTTACTTTTAAAGATCTCCACTCAAATGCTGAGTGTAAAGGGACAACAGTTAGTGCCTAACAGCACCATATATCAAGTACATCGTTTTCACGTCCACATGTATTTTACTGACAACGGTCATAAATCTAAGCTGAAATTCAAAGTAAAACAAGCAGCGATTAACATTTCCCTGCCACAGTCATCGGGACTGTCCACACACAATCATTTAAACAGGACTAGCCTTTAAATGGCTAACTTTATTGTGAGGATTGTTTTTTACAGTCAAGAAATGCATGCATTTCATTTGTATTTTCAATGATCTTGTCTTTGGGTTTTAGAAAAAATCTATATAAAAGATATGTATAGTATAGCTTAATTATGTTAATTATATAGCTTAAATATTTTACTAACAGTTGTTTTGTGAAGTACGATATGAAAAAGCTTGGTGTATAAATACTAGACCACGTGAAAAACAAGATGTATCATTGAGATTAAAATTATATTCAGTTAGATTCAAACAATTTTACCAACCAAATATTGTTGTCTTTTATAGCTGTCGAATAATTGATTAAATTAAGTAATTAACAACCTCGGTAATATTCAATTAGCCTATGGACATTAAAGAATCATCATAATTATATCCATATAATAATTATGGTTGTGTATAAATTGCAGTCCCTCCTAATCAGTTCTTAAATAGGGATGTTATGACAAATCAGGTTTGAAAAATCATAATAAGTGATTTTCACATTAAAATGTATCCAACTTGCCACGAATGAGAAAACAACTATCAGTATACACCCTTTATAGTTCTCTCCCTATATTTATATTCATGTATTCATTTGGGATGTATTGGATTACTGTTACTGTTACTGTTGTATTAACAAACAGACAAGTGTGAGCCTGCTTGTGCTTAATGCTTCATATTCCAAGGTTTAAACCGGATTATGTATGTGTGTATTTATGCATCCTGATTGAAAGTCTTTAGACTGTATTATCAAAAACTCGTTGTCTTTCAGAAATACTCAGGCCTTTTTGACAATGATCATGGACACTTCTTAAAGGGCATAATATATTATATTATTGTGGAGATATACTTCAAGGCTTTCTGACTAAAGCATAACATTAAAACTCAGGCAGGTAATCAAGTAAAAAGAAAGAGCTCATGGTGATAGCCAGGCCTCAGTTACACATTAGATTTGTAATGTTAAGCACCAAATGCATAATTCTTCTTCAATCAAGTACATTTCATTAGAAATATTCAGTTAGTATGGTCAGTTATACCCAAGCACTAAATTGCCACATCAATTTGTAGTATGTAAGACAAAACAGACACCAAAAGAACTGCAAAATAATTTTACAAAAGCTTTTTATTTTATTTTTACATTTCTTCTACTGATTAGATTTTGGGGACCCATCAGAACTACAGTCAGACCAAGGACTTCATTTGATTTTTCTGCTAAAGATAAGAAAGTACTTTGTTAACCCCCCCAAAATTGATTGTGTAATGGTTTTCCTCCTCTTCTGAGGAGGAGTATGAAGGATCGGATCAATATGCAGCGTGGTACGTGTCCATGTTAATATTTATTTAAACTGAACACAAAACAAAATAACAAGAGAACGAGCGAAAACGAAACAGTTCTGTCTGGTGCAGACACAGAGACAGAAAACATAGAATGCCCACCCCAACTCACGCCCTGACCAAACTAAAATAGAGACATAAAAAAGTAACTGAGGTCAGGACGTGACAGATTGCACCAGCCAATACATACAACACCAATAACTACACAATTAATACACACAGACTGAAAGCACTATACTATAATTTCGCAGTGTTTTTTTGTTTGTTATACATCATCCTCTATCTTTATAACCACATTGGTCTGAAGTATTGGGCCTGTCTGACTGACTGACAGGGACAGGTTGGATGAGTAGCAGCAGGTCTCTATCTAATGCCTACAGCACTGTGCCATCCTGGTCTTGCTCTATCTGCTCGTCACGGCTGAAGCCTCATCAAACACGCTCCAAATTGGAGCCATTCCCCCAGCTTAAACTGTATCACTGACCCGGGGCTCCTAGTCGCAGCAGAAAATCTGGGGATTGCCCCATCGCCTCTCTACCATCCCCACCTGTAGGGGGTTTTGACTCATATCACGGCGGCTCGAGCAACACACCACACGAGGGGCAACAGGAGTAGGATTCACTGAGACACTCTCACCACAGGGTACTAATGCTGCGAACAGAATGTCCAGAGAGTGAAACCACATGTGTATTAATACCAGCAGAAAAGCTGAATAAACATCTAGCTTTCCTATCCTGCTAATAGCCTTAATTTGAAAGGTAAACAGTAGAAGGTTCAAGCTCACCTAAGGAGTTTGTAGACACGGTGCTGCTCTCCTCGAAAGGCACGGTAGGAATGGGAAGAACGATAGCGCCCAAGTTACTGCCTCCTCTCTATCTGCTAAAGTCATTTTCTTTCAAAGTGTAATTAATTTCCTTTCTCAGGCAGGCCTGCATACATGTGGTGCAGCTGGCTGTAGTAGCGTAGTCTCTGAAGCTCTGGTGTGTGTAGTACTGACCATGATGCCGAAGCAATAAGCAATAGCCGTACATCAGGTGAACACATGCAGTTATTGGAATATCTTGTTTGATCGAAAAAGGTTGGATTGTTTTATTTTGCTAATTTAATTGTCTAATGCCATTTGGTCTGTAAATGTGTAATTTGTAAATTCATTAGCCACTTATAATTTCTAATCCTAGCTGTACGATTTGAATAAACTTATCTGTATGTTGAATATAACGGTGTAATATTTTGTGTGTACGCAAATAATTGTTTCCAATTTTGCACACAAAAATTCAGAAGTTGAACAGCAATTTGTTTACAATATCAAAATTAGACTTAAATCTGATTGTAGGCTTATTTGTGTTTTATCACCCCTTCCTGCTACTAAATTTAAATCATCAATGATTGGATTCAGGTTTTAATCCTATACAATTTAATCTATTTAGATGTGCATATGTTAGATACAACCAACAATTGTAAAGCTAAACAAGTTACGTATATATCTGATTATGACAAACTTGATACTTTGAAATAATTCAATCTGTCTCACTAAAATAGGAAATAAGATAAGAACCTTCTCCTCTAGGTATTTTCATGCTACATTAACTCCTACTGGTTACATTGCACTCTATAGTATGTAGTAGTATCATCCTTTTATTTTTTTATTTTACTAGGCAAGTCAGTTAAGAACAAATTCTTATTTTCAATGATGGCCTAGGAACAGTGGGTTAACTGCCTGTTCAGGGGCAGAACGACAGATTTGTACCTTGTCAGCTCTGGGATTTAAACTTGCAACCTTCCGTTTACTAGCCCAACGCTCTAACCACTAGGCTACCCTGCCACCCCTCTCTGTAAAGATAATATAGGATCTTTATATTTAGCTATTATAGAAAAGTTTGTTTATATATATATATATATATATATATATATATATATATATATATATATATATATATATATATATATATATATATATATATATATAAACTATATATATATATATAAACTTGTATATATATATATATATATATATATATATAGTACCAGTCAAAAGTTTGAACACACATACTCATTCAAGGGGTTTTCTTTATTTTTTACCATTTTCTACATTGTAGAATAATAGTGAAGACCTCAAAACTAGGAAATAACACATACGGAATCATGTAGTAACCAAAAAAGTGTTAAACAAATCAAAATATATTTTATATTTGAGATTCTTCAAAGTAACCACCCTTTGCCTTGATGACAGCTTTGCACAATATGTGCATTCTCTCAGCCAGCTTCATGAGGTAGTCAAATCAAATGTATTTATATAGCCTTTCGTACATCAGCTGATATCTCAAAGTGCTGTACAGAAACCCAGCCTAAAACCCCAAACAGCAAGCAATGCAGGTGTAGAAGCACGGTGGCTAGGAAAAACTCCCTAGAAAGGCCAAAACCTAGGAAGAACCCTAGAGAGGAACCAGGCTATGTGGGGTGGCCAGTCCTCTTCTGGCTGTGCCAGGTGGAGATTATAACAGAACATATCCAAGATGTTCATAAATGACTAGCATGGTCAAATAATAATAATCACAGGCAGAACAGTTGAAACTGGAGCAGCACAGCCAGGTGGACTGGGGACAGAAAGGAGTCATCATGCCAGGTAGTCCTGAGGCATGGTCCTAGGGCTCACGTCCTCCGATAGAGAGAAATAAAGAGAGAAAGAGAGAATTCGAGAGAGCATACTTAAATTCACACAGGACACCGGATAGGACAGGAGAAGTACTCCAAATATAACAAACTGACCCTAGCCCCCGACACATAAACTACTGCAGCATAAATACTGGAGGCTGAGACAGGAGGGTTCAGGAGACACTGTGGCCCCATCTGATGATACCCCCGGACAGGGCCAAACAGGAAGGATACAACCTCACCTGGAATACTTTTCCAACATTCTTGAAAGAGTTGTTGGCTGCTTTTCCTTCACTCTGCTGTCCAACTCATACCAAACCATCTCAATTTGGTTGATTATGGAGGTTGGTTGATTATGGATGCCAGGTCATCTGATGCAGCAGTTCATCACTCTCCTTTTTGGTCAAATAGCCCTTACTCAGCCTGGAGGTGCGTTTTGGGTCATTGTCCTGTTGAAAAATAAATGATAGTCCCACTAAGCGCAAACCAGATGGGATGGTGTATCACTGCAGAATTCTGTGGTAGCCATGCTGGTTAAGTGTGCCTTGAAATCTAAATAATCACTGACAGTGTCACCAGCAAAGCACCCCCACAACATCACACCTCCTCCTCCATGCTTCACGGTGGGAACCACACATGTGGAGATTATCTGTTAACCTACTTTGCACGACGGTTGGAACCAGAAATGGACTCATCAGACCAAATGACAGATTTCCACCGGTCTAATGTCCATTGCTCATCTTTCTTGGCCCAAGCAAGTCTCTTCTTCTTATTGGTGTCCTTTAGTAGTGTTTTCTTTTAGCAATTTGACCATGATGGCCTGATTCACGCAGTCTCCTCTGAACAGTTGATGTTGAGATGTGTCTGTTACTTGAACTCTGTGAAGCATTTATTTGGTCTGCAATTTCTGAGACTGGTAACTCTAATGGACGTATCCTTTACAGCAGTGGTAACTCTGGGTCTTCCTTTCCTGTGGCGGTCCTCATGAGAGCCAGTTTCATCATAGCGCTTGATGGTTTTTGTGACTGCACTTGAAAAAACGTTCAAAGTTCTTGACATTTTCCAGATTGACTCACCTTCATGTCTTAAAGTGATGATAGACTGTCCTTTGAGCTGTTTTTGCCATAATATGGACTTGGACTTTTGGAAAATAGTGCTATCTTCTGTCTACCACCCCTACCTTTTCACAACACTGATTGTCACAACTGATTCGCTCAAACACATTAAGAAGAAAAGAAATTCCAAAAATTAACTTTTAACAAGGCACACCTGTTAAAGTGACTACCTCATGAAGCTGGTTGAGAAAATGCCAAGAGTGCCCAAAGCTGTCATCAAGTCAAAGATAATGTATCTTGTGATTTGTTTAACACTTTTTTGCTTACTACTTGATTCTATATGTGTTATTTCATAGTTTTAATGTCTTCAGTATTCATCTACAATGTAGAAAATAGTAAAAATGAAGAAAAACCCTTGAATGATGAGTAGGTGTGTCCAAACGTTTGACTGGTACTGTATATATATATATGGTAAGGCATTTTTTTGGTGTTTACAAACTACCCATACAGAGGTACAGTATACTAGTATGAGATAGCATTGGAAAGGAAGCAAAGCAACACGTGCTTCAACATAACTAACCTCACAACGATATCAACAAGGGTAAGACAATACATAACGAACTATCCCTTGACACCAACCCCTCATGTCTGTTCACATTTTTACATCCCATCTCTTATGGTAAGTATTGAGGTGCAAATGGTACAACCCTAACACATAACACCATCATCATCTCAAACATTATGGACTATTTTCTAATAAGAAAAGGGCCCACTAGAAGTTAAGAAAGCCAAAGTCGAAAAATAAATGTCCTTCTTTCCTGAGACACCAGCCATTTTAATAGTGCTGATTTATTGTGCCATGTTTTTTGGAGGGCGATCATATGCATGTGGTCAGTAGTACGCAGTCTGTGACCCAGCCTCCCTCTCACGTTACAGCCTATTTATAACGTTCCCTCAGCCAGCTCCTCTCTTACTGCAGTTCCTTGGAACCACCTTTCTCTCCACTCCACAGGTCTCCAGTCTCCTCTCCTGTCATCTGAGAATCTCTCCGGCAGCTTATCTAGGGTTCACTGTTTATCCTGCGCAGCCTGGCAACTGTCCGCATGCCCAGGATTATTACTGGAGCCCCCTTTCAACACACACGCAACTTTTTTTATCGAACTGTTATCAAGGAGACACATTTGGGGTAAGCTAAGGAAAGAGCACAAGTAGTAGATTTTGGATATTCTGTCTTTTGTTTGACCCCTTTTTTAAAACTTAGTTGGCTTACCTTTTTGTTACCTTTCATTTTTTGTCCCCCTCTCCCTCCCGTCCTTATCTTTCTGGAGGGCTGTGTGTTTGCATGCGATGGATCACACACTCTTTGGCTGCCTCCGCAGCCCCCATGCCACTGTGCAGGCCCTGCACCCTGCCTTCACCCAGTCTCCGCTGACTCTCCACGGACGCTCGGACCACGTCTCCTACCCTGACCTGGCCTCTTCCACCGCCACCTCCTCTCCTTCGGCCTGCATCATCTCTGGCTATCCCGGTGACGAGGGCCTGTTCGGTGGGCATCACCATCTTCACCGCGGGCATCACCCGGCACCGCAACAGCAGCATCACCCGCCTCAGCACCAGGCCGGCTGGCACATTCCACAGATGCCCTCTCCTGGCAGTGCGAACTCCCGCCACAACCTCTGCCACCCCCACCCCCACTCTCACTTGGCCCAGGATAGTGCCCTCGCACCCCCAGACCTAGGCACCCCTGGCAGGAACAGTCTCTGTACCAGCACCCCCAACCTGGGCAGCAGCACCCCCACGGGGGCCAACTGTGTGCCTGCAGACTTTGGAAGACAGACACTGTCACCTGCTGAGGCAGAGAAGAGAAATGGCAAGAGGAAAAGTGACAGCTCAGGTAAGACGAGAGGAAAGATCAACTTTTGGGTTGACATTTATTTTTATCTGTCTTCTTCCTTCTTTGGGCTGCATGTAGAAATGGGTTGAGTAGAATGTTACACAAAGTAAGTGGGAAACTAAAGCTACACATCTTTATCTTATTCATAAATTGTCATACAGTTGAAATACAAAAAATACACTTGCAGTGCATTTATTCAAGACGGGTATAATTTAACTGTACCTTAACGTAATGTTTTGAAAAGAGATTAAGAGTTTAATTTTGGTGTGGTTTCAAGAACGACATCATCACTCAGACTTCTAAGGATTTCCGTGGAGACGGAGTGGTGGAGTTTTATGCTTCACTGACAGAAAATGTGGTATAATATTGTTTCAAAAGAGGTTTGTGAATGTTGGCTGACATGAACATCGGCAATTACAGTATGTTGACTAACGGGGAGATCAAAGTCAAGACGATAACTGTGTGGGCATTAGACTTCTGCCATGTTTTGGTCTAAATCCCATCTGTTTCATTTCAACACATTTTAGGTGGCAGAAAATAAGGCTCACTGGAAAATATTAATGTCATGGATTGTAAAAGACTACACCAGTGCTTCGAATGACACTAAACACCAGAGAGGATTTAGGCTTCTCTTACTGTGGAGTGCGCTTAGTTCCAGGATTATTGTTGATGCAGTCATTTTAATAAAAGAGACTGGGAAGTTGAATCAATAAATATATTAAATAAAAAAATGTGAGTTACAGTAGCATTATGTTAAACAGCTGATATACAGTTTAGTAGATTTGTTGCAATGCTAATAGTCTTTAAACAAAACGTTTTATTTAAAAAAAAAAACATACCTTTCAAATGTCCATAGAAACCTACTCTCTATTTCCTACAAGTTTGTTCAATGGTCCTAAAAAAATGTATGAAGTGTACAACCAACCATGAACATTTTTACTGCTAATGTTTTCGTGCTTCACTAAAAAAAAACATTTACTACGCCTATTTTCTGTCAATAAAATGAAGATCACATTGTCAATCACTGTGGAGCAGTTATTAATATGCAACATAAAAAAAAGGTTTTGCCAGCATTTCAAGAACACACGTGTAGAGTAATTCATGGTCTAACTGAAAACATGCATTTTGCATTGATAAGGTTTGGAATAATGACTTTACTTACTTCAAGTAGATACTGTACAGGCGTGACTTGTGACCTTGGATTTCATAGTCATTGAGATTTTCTGCGTTTTTGAAAAGGACCATTAACTTTCTACACACAAAGTGTAGAAATATCGACAAAATATAAACAATACAAATATGGTAATTTATTACGTTAAGTTAACTGGAACATACATTTCTACATTATTACATAGCCTAGCAGTGTCTTTATAACTCTGAATATACCAATATCTCTTTAATATATCAACTTTTTACTATTCCACCTTTCTAATCGATATGAAGCACTTTGTAAGTGCTAAAGTGTTTTTTTGAAGGGAAGATTTTGTTGTCAACGTATTAGTAGAAACTGATCAGTTTTCCATGGAAAGTGTATCTGACGTCCTACCTGAAATGTCATCCTGCAGCACTGGGCCTAGACCTCTGTCTATTTGAACACCCTCAGTGTGGGTCACCTGGCTGTGGTTTCTGTACACACCACTTGAACACTTGGTTGATATTTTCCCTATGTGGTCAGTGCCCTGTTTCGCTTGACTCACACAGGATACTGTTGGCCACTTCAGTCATGGATCCCTTCTGACACATGACTCATTCTAACAGATGATGGAACATTTTCACAAAATCACAGGGACTTAAACTAATTAAGTGTGCAATTAAATGTGTATTCTTTCTGTTTGAAATTAATGGACAGTATAGAGACAGAGGGCATATAAAATAGAGGTTTATTACAACCCTATTTTAAAAAAAAAAAGAGTTACCAAAATAAGAACTCATGGTAATTTGATGTAGAGGAATATCAAAAAGATGCATAGAAATGATTAACACACCTGACTTATAGAATTGTTCAGATGTCGGGAATGTTATTTTGTATTATTATACAAATCATTGTACAAGTACCAGCACCACGCTAAAATTGACGGAAAAACGACACACAGTTACTAAGCTAAGAGAGCGCAACTTCGAAGGCAGTCACTACTATTTATAATACTGCTCTTGTTTTGACCATACTAACCTCTCCTATATTCATACATTTAGAACTCCATCCTGTATTTCCTGTTCTCCTTGGTCAAATCATTTGGAAACTAACACTTGGCTCTTAAGCTCCATTTCAATTCACTAGTTCCAATGGTTATTGCAGCCTCATTATATGGGCTTTACATTCTCTTCACGCTAACACCAATCATGCTGATTATTGAGCGTAGTTAGCTTATCCAATCAGCTGTCCAAATAACACCGTGTTGCCAATTCGATGAGAAAGCCCTGATTTGGTTTCACCATCTGGATTGAAACCTGAGTAAAATCCGCATGTGAAACTTTACATTGGATACGAAAACAATAATAAAACACTTGAACTTGGTTCAATGCAGAACAAAACACTTTCCTGGTCAAGAAACACAAATCATTTTGTGTGATTTTTTTCCAAAAGGTGGACTGCAGGGTATACACTGTCATGTGACGAGTGGTCCAGCTGGTATTTGGGTGTCTGGTTTCTGTGAAACCTGCTAATTTTAAGGGTTCCAGCTGGAAGGAATATGGCCGTGCCGTTTGGTGTAACCTGGGCTGGCCGATCGGGTATACTGGAGCTCTGAGGGAGCAAGGGGTCAACCTGGCAGATTTGAAAGTTTGGGAACACTTTAGCCTGCAGGTATAGTGCTTTATGCATTATGTTATGCACATGTACATGCTGTCTTACAATAAGTGCTATAATGTTATGTGTCACAATGTCTCAACATTTTTACTGACTCAACAACTGCTGGTTTTTAGTCAGGATCATTATATAATTATATGACATTGGTAGCGGGTCATCATACAGAAGAATGGAAAGTTACACAGAAAGTTCAAACAGAAAGTCTCATGTCAAGTCTCCTACTGTGTATTATAACTGAATTATAATGCAGTATACATGTAGGCTTTAAGTAAAGTGTAACCAAAACTTCTTACGAAAGTGTTAAGATTTTAAACATGAAGTAATAGTAATTGCTTGTATCCTATTTTGTTATTGTGGAGTGTATTTTTGAGTGCTGCTGTAGCAAGTGATGCTCAGGGACTAACTCAGGGATGGCTTTGCGATTCTCGGTATTACCGCTGCGGCTATTTTGGTAGATCTAGCATTACAATATTCTACATCACAATGGAATTGTGTTTGCCGTAGATAAGATTCCTCAACAAAATCGACAAAATGACCGGCCAATGAACTGAAAATGTAACACTGAAAGGAGTGAAAAGCATAATCATTTCATTTTGCAGTCTCTCTGTCAGAAACGTTGGCAGGGACACTAACACTATTTTTTGAAGGGTCCCCTGATCTGGCTTCAGACCATTTGGGAGCCCTAAAACTACCCAGTGTCTGGGCTCTGTATTTTCCTCCCATTATTCCCTTTTGTGTGGAGAGATGAAGGTTCCAGCAAGGACCTAATTGCTGTGGTGTAGTGGCTGTGTCGTAAAACCTTGGGACTCTTTTTAAATCGGCTTTGCGCTGGTCTCCAGCAGCTGGCCATGTTATTCTTTATTCTTACACGATGTCTGTGTTTACCAGAGAGTAAATACATCTAAGAGGTATGTTTGAATGAGGCCCGCTCTCTGGCACACCGACAGTTGGCCTATCCTGGTGAAATTACAGACATGTTGAGATGGAAGGTTACCAGCTATAGGACATTTGCTATTCACCATACAATGACACACAGAATTTCCGCCCCTGTACCACACTGTAAGAAAAGTCTTATCATTTATGTGGGAATAACTAGACAATGTATTTGCAGTGTATTCCTGTCTTGGATGCCAGTTACGCAGTATGACATATCACCATGTGCTTGGAATTTTCCTTTCCTTTTCCCCCCACAATATCAATGATGAATGGCTTTTTGCAAACACAAGTTGTGTAACTTTCCATTCTTCTATATTTTCTATGACACAAAAAGAGATGGGCAATGAATTTCTTTAAAGAAGAGTGAGAAAAAGAGAAAGAAAGCATTTTTTCTGTGAGCAAATATTTTGAAAGAGACACTTTTTCAGTAAGAACTTCAAGAAGTGTTTCGGAGTGTCTCCTGTGACGTGGCGGAGTGAGTGACTCCCATGACTGGTGGTGTATCTGGCCTGGTCCTGGCCTGTAAACTCCCAGCCTATTTACAGTTTGGATTTGGGACTGCCTGTTGGGATTAACACAGACTGCAGAACAGAACCGCGGATTAATTAGCATGCAATCGCTGTTGCCTTGAAGTGCAATGTGCAACTGAAGCATATCCAAACGGCCCAACCACAAAGTCTGGTCACAATAGGAACGTTTGGGAACCAAATTAACAAAACATGTTCCTTCTGAGAAACAGTCCAATTTTTTTTTTTTAAGTAACAATATCTTCTCCTGAGGTTGAAACAAAATGGGAATGACAAGTAGGTTTTTAATCCACATTGGTTGGATAAATAAATCCTTTAAATCTCAATAAAACAATTTCCTCCCGTCACTCCAGTGAATCATCAGGTGGTAGACTTGCATATCTTTGGGAAAAAAGGATCTGCATTGCTTCATGTTCATCTGGGGAATCGTAACAGTTAGTCCTTATGTGTATGATATCATAGTCATAATCATAGATCAAAACCAGACGGACATACATGCTACTCTCCCTGTAGTCCATCTCATAGTCTAGCCACTCTCAGTAAGTTCAAAAGTTTGACGATATTGTTCAAAATCAAACAAACCAACACTAAACCAACAACACCAATCTAAACCAATCTAAACGAGAGATCGGACAAATACTCCTTTTCAAATTGTTGTGAGTTGGCAGCTTGTTAGTCATAAAGAGGAGACGCTTATAAAAGGGAGGTAAATAAACTGAGGAAACATATTTTCACACATCCTGCAGAGCTGTTTCGTTGCATGTTAAAACTACGAGGGTAGCAGCCGATTCCATTAACAGTAAGACAAATGAACTCCATATTGGAAAGAGTAGGAGCCAACCCATTGTGTGTGTGAGAGCACAGCTGCCAGAAACAGGCACATGTGTAGACGCTTCTGGGTCCTCCCAGCCACTTACAGTGTGCGTAAACAATGGCGCTACAATAAAAGGTGATTGGCATCTCCCATTGTTTCCCATACCTGACTCCTTCCCTCCTCTGTCTGTATTTGTGTCTCTGGCTTGCACCTGCCATATAATACTCATTTTATCATTATTTTCTTTGAGTATAAATTTCTCTGACTGGAAAGAAACTATGTGTGCCGTGTTTGATTTCAGAGTCCCAAGACGGGAATTACAAGTCAGATGTGAGCAGCAAACCCAGGAAGGAGCGGACGGCGTTCACCAAGGAGCAGATCCGTGAGCTGGAGGCCGAGTTTGCCCATCACAACTATCTGACGAGACTGAGGCGCTACGAGATAGCAGTCAACCTCGATCTCACAGAGAGACAAGTATGTAATGTCACCACTCTAACATTCTCCCACTTGTTCCTTTGGGTTACAACATATTGACCCCATAACACATGAATGCCTGGTGGTGGGAAAAGTCTGCCTCAGTCAGACCATACAGAGATACAGTGTTTTCCTAACTTTAGAACTTCTGTGTTCTGTTGTGCTCCAGCTGTGACTGTGAAGAGGGACTATCATATTCCAGATATTTGGGTCTATTCTTTCAGTCAGCCTACAGTCAAGTAATGGAGACAGGCACAAAGGCAGGAGGTGCTGTCTAGCAAGTCACTTCCTGTTTCCCCTAGCTAGGACAAATTAGTCTCAGAGCGTAGGCAGAGGGGCCGCTGTAAACACAGTCCCATGAAATAAATAATAGAAGAGAAATTGCGGGGAAGGAAACATGGTACAGTGTTCTGTAACACCTTTGGGGTGTCAGAGAGAAGCGATATGTCACATGTGGCATACATCTGGCCGTAGGTAGTTTGTTATATACAGTAGATATTAAAAGGATAGAACAGACTGGTACCTGACAGTATATGTTTCTTACGTAACATCGGAGACTCAAAACCTTCAACCTTGAGTTTGATTTTTTTTTTACCAAGTGCTTCAATGTAATACTTTTAAAAGTCATTTAAAATGCCCAAATATAACCATAAACTAAGATAAAAAATATTATGCCTACCGTCTAAACGTTAATGTAACAATAAATAATTGCCACACTTTACATTACCCTTAACACAGTGAATATCATTGAATATCATATCACTTATTGCATTAAGTAGTTATGTAATTACCCCATAATAGCCTAGTAATTACTTACAGTTTTGGAGCACATATATTACACTTAGAACATCCAATATTTTTCTTATACCAAAATCAAATTCATAACCAACTCTTAGAGAACCTACCTGTTATTCCAGAGGCAACATGATCCCTTAGGCATCACATGACTCAGACAGGCCTGTGTCTTACCTTCAGTAACATGGAAACTCATATCTAGGTACAAATATGACTGCAAAACAGCCCATACAAACCAGTCATAATAACATTATAAGTAATCGAGTCATTAGCCCACTGATGATAGCATTAGTAGAAATAGCATGTACTATACAGTAGCCATGTGACAACAAACTCGGTAACCTGCGCCTTGCCTGACTGCACTATCAATAACAGGAGAGAAAAGTGCAAGCTTGCAGATGTATTTTAAGGACGATCCATTTACACCAATGACAGTAGAAAATCTGGGTGGCTGTGTTTGGAACTCTGCCCGTCAACCTGATAGTGATTTTGTAACTACGAAACTCAATGGGACTGGACTCAATGACACATTGACAAATGGGAAATTGTTCTCTGAACTAAAAATACCTTTGAGTGATATATCACAAACAGGTATATTAGATAACATAGCAACAAATAGCAACAAAATTCATCCATCCCCATTGAGCTATAGGCTGTATTTAGGTGACAAAGGCTTCAGTTCACATGTGCTCTTCTGACGTGCTATCATATGGACCAAAAAATGATCAATAACCACAACTGATGTGATCATCAGCATGGCATGTATAGCTGAAGGTTTAAGACAAACGTTGTGTGTAAAATCAAGTGACTTCCTGCCCATGTGACCCAGCTAGGCCTCACAGCATGACACTCCCCAAAATAAACCAAAGGAGAGAAAGAGAGACTCATCCAGAACCCAGTCAGTGTTGACTCTCACGTCTACTCGGACCCAATCTTCTACGTAAGCAACAGCCTAATCATCATTCTTGGAGACGTAAATACTGGAGGAGTTGTCGAGTCAGGGAAAAGAGGAAGCAGCGTCTTGATGCCAGGGAATGTGACAGTACATCAGCACATAATCACTGCTACAGTATAGAAATAGCTGCCAAACCTTTACAGCAGCTCCTGTATCAGGTTTCAGGCTTACCATTTGATCAATATCCAGATCTTTTAATAGGACTCTGCTCAGTATGCGTAACAGTCTCCATCTATGCAAAATGATCCCCCAATGCCAAATGCCATTTTGCTGTTCTTTTCAGAATAACTCAACGTGTCTTTTGTGGTTGTTCCACAGGTAAAGGTGTGGTTTCAGAACAGGAGGATGAAGTGGAAACGAGTAAAAGGAGGTCAACAGGGGGCTGTAGCAAGGGAAAAAGAACTGGTGAACGTGAAAAAGGGGACATTGCTGCCATCCGAATTCTCCGGTATAGCGGCTCTTCATCACTCCACAGACTCCCTGGCCAATGAGAACAGTCATGACAGCGACCAGAGTTCCGAGCATGCTCACTTATGATGCACAGCAGCAGGCCACGCCCACTCAAAGTGGGCTCAGCCTAACATCTCAGGAATGTCCTTAAAAGGACATGGTGTCTGGTCATCGTTAGCAAAGTTCAACGATGCTAAATAAGTGTGTACAAATGTACAAAGAAATTACGTGTGTTACTTGATCTAAGAAGATGCATGTTAGGACGTTGCTTAAACCAAACTAAGATCACCAATACGTTTCAAGAACTGCGAACCCTAACGCAGGAATATGAGATATTGCAAAAGGTCAATGCACATTAAGCATATGTTACGAACGTGCCTCCAATCAACGCTCTGCTTTTGGAAGCAGAACATATTCTTAGAATATTAGGACAGATTCATAATTGGCCGAATTGTTATGAACATTCCATGCTGTGTGTCTTGCATTGAAAAAGTGGCAAGTTCATGCTTTTGATTTGCACTGTTGAACACTTGCCTCAATTGGTTTCTACTGTATGTCATAGAAATTGTGATGTAATGAAATTATTGATTAAATCAAGTGTGCAGGAGAATCAAATTTCAGCTAATTTACAATATACTCTGAACTTTATTATCTGTATTTTTCTTACCTTCGCTATAGCAATCATTTCTAATACACACTATACCACTCACACAGTAATAAACATTTATGATGTTCCTTAGTGGCCATTTTCTTCTACCCTGACTGATATTTGTAAACAAAACTGAATATTGCATGAACAGAGGTTCTACTGATGTATGGGGTGCGTACTGGCGGCAAAGAAGTCAGACGCAGGAGAGAAAAAACTGTTTCCAACTGCGCAGTTTAATAATAAAACCCACCAGAAAACAGAACAATCAATAAATGGGTACAAAACACGACGCACACCAGACATAACGTGCACAAGCACTTACAATAAACAATACCGGACAAGGACATGGGGGGAACAGAGGGTTAAATACACAACATGTAATTGATGGAATTTAAACTAGGTGTGTGGGAAGACAAGACAAAACAAATGGAAAATGAAAGATGGATCGGCGAAGGGCGATCCGGACGAAAACGGTGGAACTCCTGCAGCATTAAAGGGTCCAACACGTCCTCGACCGGAACCCAACACCTCTCCCCCGGACCGTACCCCTCCCACTCCACGAGATACTGAAGGCCCCTCGCCCCACGCCTCGAATCCAGTATGGAACGAACGGAGTACGCCGGGGCCCCCTCGATGTCCAGAGGTTGCGGAGGGACCTCCCGCACCTCAGACTCCTGGAGCGGGACAGCCACCACCGGCCTGAGGAGAGACACATGGAACGAGGGGTTAATACGGTAATCGGGTGGAAGCTTTAACCTATAACAAACCTTGTTCACTCTCCTCAGGACTTTAAATGGGCCCACAAACCGCGGACCCAGTTTCCTTCATGGCAGGTCGAGGAGCAGGTTTCGGGTCGAGAGCCAAACCCGGTTTCCAAGGTGTGAACACCGGGGCCTCACTATGGTGGAGGTCTGCGTTCTGCTTTTGGTGCAGCACGGCCCGCTGGAGGTGAACACGGACGCCGCTGAACCAGTCGTCCACTGCAGGAGCCTCGGTCTGACTCTGATGCCAAGGTGCCAGTACCGGCTGGTACCCTAGTACGCATTGGAAGGGAGAGAGGTTAGTGGAGGAGTGGCGAATCGAGTTCTGTGCCATCTCGGCCCAGGGCACGAACGCATCCTGGTTTACTCTCTCCACCTGCCCATTACTCTCGGGGTGAAACCCTGAAGTAAGGCTGATCGAGATCCCCAGACGTTCCATGAACGCCTTCCAGACCCTAGACATGAATTGTGGACCTCGATCAGACACTATATCCTCAGGCACCCTGTAGTGCCGAAAGACGTGCGTTAACAAGGCCTCCGCAGTTTGTAGGGCCGTAGGGAGACCGGGCAGAGGGAGGAGATGATAGGACTTTGAGAACCGATCCACAACGTCCAGGATCGCGGTTTTACCCTGTGAGGGTGGTAGATCGGTTGGAAATTCCACCGACAGGTGCAACCAAGGCCGTTGTGGAACGGGTAAGGGGTGTAACTTCCCTCTGGGCAGGTGCCTAGGAGCCTTACACTGGGCACACACTGAGCAGGAGGAAACATAAACCCTCACGTCCTTAGCCAAGGTAGTCCACCAATAAATCCCGCTCAAACAGCGCACTGTCCGACCGATCCCAGGATGACCAGAGGAGGGTGACGTGTGGGCCCAATAGATCAACCGGTCATGAACAGCAGACGGGACTTACAGACGCCCAGCAGGACACTGGACGGGAGCGTGCTCTGCACGTAACGCCTGCTCAATGTCCGCGTTCACCTCCCACACTCCCGGCGCAACCAGGCAGGAGGCGGGGAGAATGGAAGTGGGATCCATGGGCCGCTCCTCTGTGTCATACAGCCGGGACAATGCATCTGCCTTCATGTTCTGGGTGCCTGGTCTGTAGGAAAGGGTAAACACAAAACGGGTGAAAAACATGGCCCCAACAGCTCCCGGTCCCCCACATCATAGTTACGATCCGGGCTGAGCTTCTTTGAGAGGAAGACACAGGGGCGGAGCTTCGGTGGCGTACCCGAGCGCTGAGAGAGCATAGCTCCTATCCCAGCCTAGGACTCGTCCACCTCCACTATGAACGCCAAAGAGGGATCCGGATGGGCTAGCACGGGAGCCGAGGTAAACAGAGCCCTCAGGTGACTAAAAGCCCTGTCCAACTGGTCCCCCTTCAACAGAGAGGTAATGGGAGCCGCTACCGGACCAAAACTCCAGATGCACCTCCGATAGTAGTTGGCAAACCCTAAGAACCGCTGCACCTCCTTTACCGTGGTGGGAGTCGGCCAATTACGCACAGCTGAAATGCGGTCACTCTCCATCTCCACCCCTGAGGTGGAAATGCGGTACCCTAGGAAGGAGACAGACTGCTGGAAGAACAGGCACTTCTCAGCCTTGATGTACATGTCATGCTCCAACAGGTGACCAAGCACCCTGCGCACCAGGGACACATGCTCGGCGCGTGTAGCGGAGTATGTCAGAATGTCATCAATATACACCACTACACCCTGCCCGTGCAGGTCTCTGAAAATCTCGTCTACAAAGGCCTGGAAGACTGATGGCGCATTCATCAACCCGTACGGCATGACAAGATACTCATAGTGCCCTGAGGGGGCACTGAAAGCCGTCTTCCACTCGTCTCCCTCCTGGATTCGAGTGGAAGACGGCTTTCCCCCAGGTTGTAAGCTCTCCTGAGATCTAGTTTGGTGAAGAAACGTGCCCTGTGCATTGACTCAATCGCTGTGGCTATGAGCGGTAAGCGGGTAACTATACCTCACTGTGATCTGGTTCAGACCCCGATAGTCAATACACGGGCGCAGGCCTCCCTCTTTCTTCACAAAAAAGAAACTCGAGGAGGCGGGAATGTACCCCTGGCGCAGGGATTCAGAGACATATGTTTTGATAGCCCCCCGTCTCCGCCTGTGAGAGGGGATTACATGTGACTCCTGGGAAGTGCAGCGTCTACCAGGAGATTTATTGCGCAATCGCCCCGTCGACCACGGGAAACGCAGGGGTGGTAATTGAGTCAACTCGGCAAAAACACCTCCCTGAGTACTCTCGCGACCACCCCGTGAGAGCCCTCTGTTGCCAAGAAACAGTGGGGTCATGACAAACTAACCAGGGTAGGCCTAGCACCACGGGAAACGCAGGAGAGTCAATAAGGAAGAGACTAATTCTCTCCTTGTGACCCCCCTGCATCACCATGCCCAGAGGAGCGGTGGCCTCCCTGATCAACCCTGACCCTAATGGTTGACTAACTAAGGTGTGAACGGGGAAAGGCACAGCCATGGGAACAATGGGGATCCCTAAACTATGGGCGAATTATCTATCTATAAAATTCCCAGCCGCGCCTGAATCGACGAACGCCTTATGCTTGGAATGCGGGGAAAACTCAGAAAAAGTGACATACACAAACATGTGCGCGACAGAGTGCTCTGGGTGAGAATGGTGCCGGCTCACCTGGGGTGACGCCAGAGCGCCCTACCTGTTGCCTCGATCCCCAGAGGAACCAACCCGGCACGGACCTGCAGTGTGACCTCTGCGGCAAAAGATGTTGCACAAGCTGGAACCCCCTCCGGTCTCCCTGCGCACCGTCCCTTCCAGCTCCATGGGTATCGGAGAGGGGGTGCGGGGGGATGGAACCAACAGATCACGATCTGAATGTCTGCGGGCAGCCAGCAGGTTATCCAGCCGGATGGACAGGTCCACCAGCTGATCGAACGTGAGGGTGGTGTCTCTGCAGACCAAGTCCTGACGGATGTCCTCGCGCAGACTGCAGCGATAATGGTCGATCAGGGCCCTGTTGTTCCATCCCGCGCTGGCAGCCAGGGTTCAAAACTCCAGGGCGAACTCCTGGGCGCTCCTCGTCCCCTGCCTCAGATGGAATAGGCGTTCACCCGCCGCTCTACCCTCGGGCGGGTGGTCAAAAACTGCCTGGAATCGGACGGGTGAACTCCTAAACTGGTCTAACACCGCATCTCCCTCTCTCCACACGGCATTCACCCACTCCAGGGCTTTCCCGGTGAGGCACGAGACGAGGGCGCACACCCTCTCTCGGCCCGAAGGAGCCAGGTGGATGGTTGCCAGGTATAAATCCAGCTGCAAGAGGAACCCCTGGCAGTTCGCAGCCGTCCCATTGTATTCCTGGGGAAGGGAGAGACGAATCCCACTGGGACCACGAGAAGGAGGGGCGCGTAGTGGAGACCCCGGCTGTGCTGGTGGAGGTGCTGGGAGAACTCCCTGTCTTTTCCAGCAGTCCATTGTCTGGACAACGCGGTCCATGGCGTTGCCAAGATGGTGGAGCATTGCTGCGTGCTCCCGGACGCGCTCCTCCACCCCTATACCCGGGGTACCTGCTCCTGCTGACTCCATAAGTTTGGTCCGGTATTCTGTAGGGGGTGTGTACTGGCGGCAGAGAAGTCAGACGCAGGAGAGAAAAAACTGTGTTTCCAACGGCGCAGTTTAATAATAAAACCCACCGGAAAACAGAACAATCAATAAATGGGTACAAAACCTGAGGCACACCAGACATAACGTGCACAAGCACTTACAATAAACAATACCAGACAAGGACATGGGGGGGGAACAGAGGGTTAAATACACAACATGTAACCGATGGAATTGAAACCAGGTGTGTGGGAA
The DNA here is from genome assembly GCF_021184085.1 of Oncorhynchus gorbuscha. NCBI lineage: Eukaryota > Metazoa > Chordata > Actinopteri > Salmoniformes > Salmonidae > Oncorhynchus > Oncorhynchus gorbuscha. The sequence goes on from NC_060187.1 coordinate 61,876,130, forward strand.
GACAAGACATAACAAATGGAAAATGAAAGGTGGCTCGGCGATGGCTAGAAGACCGGTGACGTCGACCGCCAAACGTCGCCCGAACAAGGAGAGGGACCGACTTCGGAGGAAGTCGTGATAACTGGAGGAAGTCGTGATAACTGAAATGCTACTCAGATCAAATAAATTCAACCAGAGGTAAATGGAATTCACGTTGAGTTGAATAACATCATGATGCCTTCCATCCACATGAATCCAGGGTAATGTATGACTATGCTGTGAACTGAGATGACATGAATTAAACATTAGCCAACGTGTAGAGAACTGTTGATGGGGTGCATGCCTAATTCACCTTTTCCTCAGGGCAGGGTAGGGACTTCTGCCAAAGCCCCACAGGAGAACCTGCGAAAGGATCATATTCTATTACAATATCATTGAATAATTTCAAGACTTGATCTCCTCTTTCACCACAATGTGAGTGTGCATTCTAAATTGGAGCTAGAACAGTATTTTGGAGACTGTGAACTTTTTAGTGCAAGCTAGCAATAAAGTGTAGTTTTGACCAAAAGCTAACTGTGTGGTAAACATGACGAAACAGTATGAATCAATTACAATCATACTGTACCTATTAAAGGCACAGTGCAGTCAAAATTCTGTTTTCACTTTGTTTTGTATCGTATTGTACAGCAGCTAACAGTGTAAAAGTGTGATGAAATTTGGTCAGTGTTATTTCCTGATAGTTGCTGGTTGAAAATACAATCTACACAGACCTTCCAATCCAGCCTTTCTTAACGTATGGGTTGCGACCCACTGTTAGTTGTGTGTTGCGATGTGTCAGAGTAAATGTATAATTATTTAATTCATTTCTGGAATTGATTTGGCCAAATGCGCTCTCTGCTTAGAAGCGGTCTCTGCTCAGTTTTGTTAGTGTGAGAGGGAGATGCCTGCAGTGTTGCCAACTAATTTTCAGGGGAAGTTGCTAGAGGCAGGTCGATTTTTTGCTAAAAGTTGCTAATTGACGTTGTGATGTCATTGTGTGATGACGTCAGTACGTAGAATACACAATAACGTTACTCAAATTGACTGGCCATCTCCGCGAAAAATATGATTTGACATTTTTTTGTTTAGATTTGTTTGTTTATTATATATTTTTATTTGCAAAAGTAATATAAACACGACACATTTTATACTATCACATATTTATTTTTAAAACAATTAAATTTTATTTTATTTTCAACTAGTAAACCTACACATTCTGAACAATTTGCAGTTATCCCCTTTTTTAACCAACTGTGGTAATGTAGACTGCCTTGTATGGTTTTGATTTATTTATATGCTTTGCTGTAGCACAATGTTTTTTTATGTCAGTACGCACAGTATGCCCGACAATCATCCCCAATTATTGGCTTCAGACACCCTTTAAATTCAGGTACAGATTCCCACTCTTTTCTGTACTTCTGGCTGTACAATTTTGATTGATGTTGTAAGTTCTGTTCAAGATCAAACACTTGTGACCAACTATATTCATTGGGTTTGTCGTGTCGAACACATACTACTGCTGCTGCAGTCAGCCAACATTTGCTGAAATTGCTGCTGGCCTGCTGCTGCCTGTGCACGAGCTGTGCACGAGCTGAGCGCCTGCTGACTTCACTCACAATGCACTTTCGCAGCCAGGTATGTGTGTTATGAGTGTGATAGAGAAAATCGTTTTTGTCTCATTTAGAGGGGAAATGCGTGCATTTTAGCGTTTGACTCACTTTTTAAAAGTTGCTGAAAGTTCCAAATACATTTTTAAAAGTAGCTAAATTTGTTGCTAGGTGCTGTTTGAAAAAAAAGTTTCCAGGGTACTCTGAAAAGTTGCTAAATCTAGCAACAAAATTGCTAAATTGGCATCACTGGATGCCTGTGTGTTTCACGGTTTACCTGATCTTTTTTTCTGCAAGATTACTCCGCGACACACGCGATGCAGCAGATGATGCGCTGTCTGCCACTGACTTGTCATTCACACTCGCCGCTGTCGTCAAATGGATTAATGCTAGCCACAAGTTTTGACTGAGCTCAATTGTCATGAAACGCATAAACAGCGATGAGTTTCTCTTTCATAGAAATTTATAACGAGATTTATAACAATGTGTTTTGTGCGGGGAAGTGCTAAGTAATGAAACGACACAACCTGACCAAACCTCCCCTGCATGATGGTAAACCCAACGAGTTCTTTCAGAACAGGGCAGCATGCTTCAAGAAACTGCTTTAACAGTGGAAAAGTAAGTAAGCTAGCAAGGCATTGTTGTCATTTTATAACAGAAATAAGGGAGTACTAACTAACTCTCATAGTAGTAGATGTGAGCTTCTCTTTCAAACAATCCCCTTGCCTTGTACACAGCTAATAGCTATTATTCGCCAAAGTAAGCTAGCTACTGGTAGTGCAACCCTAGTAACAGTACAAATGAAGATGAAAAATGGTCAGGCCTACTGTACATCTTACTGTAGAAATTATTGCTGAAAACTGGTCTAGGTTGGAACTGTTGCTGTTTAAATACAATAATATTTTTTTTATTCTTAACTGGAATCAACAGATTGAAGCAAGATGCTTTTGGAGCCAAACACAGTTCTGGGTTGCTCATCTACAGCATGAAGCGGTCTCCTGCTGTCACGCCCTGGCCATAGAGGCTTTTACTCTCTATTTTGGTTAGGCCAGGATGTGACTAGGGTGGGCATTCTATGTTCATTTTCTATGTTTTGTATTTCTTTGTTGGCCGGGTGTGGTTCTCAATCAGAGGCAGCTGTCTATCGTTGTCTCTGATTGAGAACCATTCTTAGGTAGCTTTTCCCCACATTGGTTTTGTGGGTAGTTGATTTCTGTTTAGTGTTTTTAACCTTTCAGGACTGTTTCGGTTATTCCCTTTTGTTATTTTTGTATGTAGTTTTCAGTGTCAATAAACAAACATGAACACGTACCATGCTGTGCTTTGGTCCTCACCTTCTCCCACCAACAGCCGTTACACCTGCCTGACTGAGAAAGCAGTAGATGTTCTGGTCCAGTTTGGCACCACATACCTATGCGTGTCAGGGTTCTCAATTCTGACATACTTTAAAAACAAGTACAGAAAAGGCTGAGCATGACCTCATTGTTGTACTGTCAGGAATGGAGCCCAGAATAGACATGCTCTCAATAGGACTGTGTGTGTGTGTGTGTGTGTTTGTGTGTGTTTTCTGGTCTACATCTGTGTGATGTGATCAATCAGTTTACTGCAGTTCAAAATAAAAAGATATGCATTGTATTTTAACAGCAACAGTTCCAACCTAAACTTTTTTTCAACAATTATTTATACAGCAAGATAGGCCTGATCATTTTTCATCTGTACTGATACTTAGGGATGCACTATCAAAACGCCTGTGTGTGTGTGTGTTCTCTTATTCGTCTGTGCGACTTGATCAATCAGTTTATTCCAGTTCAGAATGAAAATGATTTCTTGTATTTTAACGGCAACAGTTCCAACTTAATGGGGGAAAATAAACATTAATATATATTTATATGGATATTTAATTGTTATGTTTTTGTCTATATTGCATTTGTTTTAGGCATAAGGGCAATGAAAGGTACCAATATTTATGTGTAGTTGCATATTTTCCTAAGCTTGGGTCCCAGGAAAACACAGAATTTGCTGAAAAAGTTTAAGTACCCCTGTTCTAATCAGCAGGTTTACATGGGTGGGAGTTTTGGTTAGTACATTGGTTAATAGACCAATAGCAAAGAGCATCCCAAACGTTTCCCAACAACAGCTATTTTGATAAAAACGGCTGCATTGGGCCTTTAAATTAAATGCGCAATCACCTATTGCAAGTCTTTTTTTACAATGAGGATTTCCTGGTGTACAAACTGTTCCCAGTTTGTATACCAAATGTCACCCATCTCTCCATTATCTTTATGCGCAGTTAATTATTTAATGCTCTCTGCCTTCTTTTCATGTCAGGTGATGCAACATTCTCCTTTTTCGAAATAGTCTCTCCTCTCCAGCAAGAAAAAAGTTAACTTTGAAAGTTTACATATTTAACATCAATTAATAGGCTAATTAGATGTCATGTGAATTAATAGGGCTTCACTATTTGATACCTAACAATTATCCATGACCTGCAAATCAATGGAATGTAAGAGTAAAGACAGACCACAGACAGAATGGTCTGACAATGTCATAGCTGGTTTCTTCATAATATACATGAAAGACCACCACACTTATTTGTTATCTTTTCATTTCTGGAATTGATACTATGGTAAGATGAAATGGCAGCTGAAGGCATTGTCAGTCCTGAGACAAAACAACCAACCCCACACCTGACCCATTTACTGTATCCTGCCTCTGAAGAGTGCCAATAGAACGACACAGTTATCTCTCAGTTCAAATGACATTTGATGACTATGCGTGTTAAAGTAATTAAAATTCCCCAGACGATTGGTTTAGCATCACCTTGCGTAGAGGGATTGACGGATTGAAGGCGCATACAATGGCACAATTCATGGACCGAGTCTCATTGACCAAGGGTATTAGGTTCATGTTTTACATTGTCACACCAAACTAATCGTCATTTGAAAATGCGGAGGATGTCCCCCCATACGTTCAGCAGGTGATTTCGCTGTTAAAAACGCCGGAGTGGTTTGATGGGTTTTGTGTTTTTTTTATTTTTACAATCGATATTGTGGCGCTCATGCTAGGAGTGACATACTTGAAATGTATAAACATAGCGAAGGAAAGTCTGCACACTTAGTTTGAATGATATCATATATGCTACTGTATATTCATAAATATTCACAAAGATGGTCACAAACCTGTAGGAACTGTCAGGGAAGTGGTGCTATAGAGTGACTATATCACCACTGGTTTCTGCAGTAGCCTAGTTAAGACCGTAAACTTCATATAGCTATTGCATGACGTTGTATAAACGATACAAACAGTGTAGCTGCTGTTATTGTTTGTCATTTATGGGCTTGAATGTTGGCTGTATGGTTCATATTTTCATATGATATTAGTACATTTATTTTCATATTCTCTCTCAAATCCTTAGTTTTAGACAAACAATATGTATTTGATCATGAGCATGGGGAGGTGTGCCCTGTTCAGTCCAATGGGGGGGATGTCTGTTAACCCGCCTGAATTGAACCTTTCTCTCTGAAAAATGTAGTTAATTTAATCTGATTGTCTTAAAGTTCAACGACTTTGTCCACACAGGGCATCTGAACAGACAAAATACATTTTGATGATTTTCATCAACATTTTGGGTGTTTTATAACTTTTGTACACCTATGGTATGACCGGTCATTAGAAATTAATGGGTGAGACTACAATTAGTGTATAAAATTGAGTTCAGGCACATGCCCATTCATCAGATGGACACTCTTCCTCTCCCAGACCCCCATATGCATGTGTGTTTGAGCACACGCACGCACTGTCAGGGGTGTGTACGGCAGGCGAGTGTAATAAACAGGCGCACTTTAATTCCGGTCCAAAAATGACAGCACATAAGAACAATAATGTGCCAGAAACACGGAACAAAGCAAAAGTATAGCGCCTGACAAAATCCACATAACAATAAACAATTACACACAAAGACATGGTGGGGAACAGAGGACTAAATACATGCAGTAATTATGGAATGAAAACCAGGTGTGTAATGGAACAAGACAAAACAAATGGATATATGAGAAATGGAGCGGCTATGGCTAGAAATCCAGTGACGTCGATCGCTGAACGCCACCCGAACAAGGAGAGGAGCCGACTTCGGTGGAAGTAGTGACACACACACACACACACACACACACACACGCCTCACTCCCCTTCCATGGCAACCCCCACAGGAACCTTTCCCCAATAGAATCTTTCCCCCACAGGAACCACACCTGTTGACATTCTCACCAATAATCGCAACATTGTTTCAATAATATATAGAACTTTTCTTGCAGCTCTGGTGTATAAAGTTTTTTTGAGGTCTTGCTCACAATTCATTCTGTGGCAGCACAATGACCAAACAATATACTGTATATGAGGCTCTTGATCATATCTTTGATCATGACACTGGTGAGGAGAAGAGAGTCCTTGTTAAACTTTGACACAAAGTAGTCTGTGATAGATAGCACAATATGTTTCATCTGAGTATTTATTATTGTCAAAATAATCTATACATTATGCTTTTCTTTACTCAAAATGAGTTGTATAGCAAATAGAAGTTCAAAACGTGTAATGTTCACATTAACTTAAGTTGATAAAAAGATCTAACACAACATTAGGTGATAATATGTGTTATTATGGATTTGTAATCAGCTATAATGTGGCAGAATGAATTAAGATGAAACGAACACAACAGGGGGGTTAAATATTGTTGTATTTTAGGACCACTTTTGACTTGAGCACCCAGTGCAAATGAACAGAACACACCAATACTTTTTATTGTGACATCTGGATGATAAAGGTTTAGCGAAATCCTAAAATCAACATGTTTATTATTTGAGGGATAAAGCTCACGTTTTAACAGGCTTCTATAAAGCCATGTGAATCGAGAAAAAACAATTACCCAAACAGCAGGACTCCTCAGTGTTTTAATCCTGCCAAACAAACTGTAATGAAACAACCTCATTTACTTCAGTATTGTTACAGAGTTGCATGTGATGTTTGCATGGGTGTGTCACGCTTGTTTCGGTGCTGAGTGTTTTTTGTGATGTAGTCATCCCTCTGTGCACTAGTCTGTGTAGGATAGCCTACATGTAAGTGTCAAAAACATTTGGTTGACTATGTACAGGTGCAGGATCTTAATTTGATCACCCTGTTGCAGGATAACTTTCATGCATTGCAGGAAATGTAGAACTGGCAGTGTATATGAGGTTAAAAAAGGCTTCTGAAGTTTGTAATTTCTACTTTGAAATGTCATGCTTGATTTTCCCTTACGAAAAATGTATCAACACCTACAAAAATGTCACTGAATTATAATCTACATTTCCTGTTTCTGCAGGAGCAAATTAGCTCACCTGTAACATTTTTGCTTCCGTCCCATTCCTTGTCTCAATCTGGGCTCAAACCCGGGACCCTCTGATCACATCAACAACTGTCACCCACAAAGCATCATTACTTGTCCCTCTACAAAAGCCACTGGTCAGTTGAACCTCTGTATAGCGGGATTATCATCATAGCACAGTATGTAAATAAGTTGTTTTTAAATAAAAACACTGCAATAAACATTGCTTGTCTGATTTAATTCCTGCCATAGTTTAATTGATTATCCAGTTACAACAAGATACATTCTACCTGTTACTTTAGGACAAAGTAGACATACTCTCATAAGAGAGTGTACAGGGTTTGTGTCTTCCCCATCACAAACCCGCGGCTAACGTCACTCATCTACAGCCTGATAAAAATGGCCCTATATGGGATAATACCAACATCTGTTCCACAATGTCATTCGCTTTGCAAGATCTAAGACCAAAAACAGAGATTTATATAAAACTATTAAAGACTCCCTTGACAATTTTCACAAGCCCAAAGCATGTTACAGCCTTCGTAAGACTTGTTTTCATTTGTCCTGTTGTTTGGAGGAAAATGCCACACAGAGTAAACACAGTGATTGTGAAGGTCAAACAAACACATTAAGAATGATTTTTTTTTTTGAAAGTCCAAAACAACCCATTCCCTCGGCATCCCCTTTTTCGCATGGCATGAGAACCTGAATTCCTTCCCAAATAAAGTGGAAAGCTGTCAAGAACACAGCTCTGACGAGGTAAAACAATACTCTAGATATGAGAAAAAGAGGGAACGTTCAAGCCAGAATCCAAAATGATGATCTCTCTCTCGCTCAGTGGGTTTGGAGAGAGAGTGCTTGCGCTCTGAGCCCATTTGTTAGATGCAGTCCGTCAGTCCTCTGCCAGATGTTGGAGTGTAGCGTGTGATCGTCGGTCCCTCATGGTCCTCTAGATCGCACTAACACACACACACACACACACACATCCTATTCCACCTCCAGGTCTACACTTAGCGATCCACGTTCCACACACACCCCTTGGGTGCAGTCACATGACCAGATGAAGGTTTAGGTGACCAGGTCAGGTCAATCACGAGTGACATGGTCATTTCCTAAGACTAGCCAACAGGTCCAACACACTGTTGATGTCACAATTATGACATGATGGAAACCATTTTTGGTAACCTCTAGTAATTTCCTAGTAAGTACCTCCCATTCTGTTCTTGCATACTCCACACCTACGTAATACCTAATGCAGCAGATACTGTAAGTAGCATACTTATAGAATGGAATACTAAATAATAGAATATAACTTTAGCCATATGAAGACAAATGTTTTTGTTTTGTTTTTTTGGCGTATCCAAAATCTGCCCTAATCGGAGGACAAAATAATAACTTTGTTTTTACAGCATCTTTTTTTTCTCTTTGTTACATGAACATAGTATATACATTTTACAGACATGGTCCACTTTTTTATATTACTTATTATATATGGATGGATAATATTCAGACGCATCAGGTATTCATGTCTTCAGTCTGAACTATTATCAATCATACATGTTGTTTGCGAAACGTGCACGTGTCGTCGTCTGGTCATGTGATGTAACGAGACCTATTGAAATGAAACGTTCCTCCAAATATTATTTGTATGAGTTGTTCCAAGTGTTTTCTTCTCCACTGGAAGCTGAAATAAATCCTCAGGGAGAGATGATATGTGACTATCCCTGTGTAGCTTCACCATAGAGCCATCAGGGAAACATCATGCATCACAAGACATGAAAGCCCTTTTTTATTGTTCATTTTCCAAGACAAACATGTGAGGTTACTGTAAGCGTTCAAGGAAACACAAGACTGAGAAGTGGTGGAGTTTTCATTGTGCTTGGACTGTTGATTCGTATTTGTTCTCCTCTGCTGTGACTACAGGCCACCCCGTTCTTTATGGGCTTGATGGTTGTAGAGCTGGTGGTGAGCCTGCTGAAGGATGGAACCCCACTGGCCTGCGTCAAGTGACGTCGTCACCTCAGTGTCAGCTGGTATCATTTCTAGAATGACCACACGGGTGAACTCTAAACTTTCTTGTAGGTTTCTAGAATTCCTATAGGGAAGCCTAAGCCTCTTCCTAAACTAAAAGTAATGATCAATGGAGAATCTCCATAGAAATGGCTTTTTAGTCCGGGACTAAGCTTAATTTGTGTTCAGGAAACTGGTCCATTGAGTTCTATAGAAAAGTAATTACAGAAGTGCATCTCTTATGACTGTATATGTAACAAAAATATATATACAAAAATGGTATACTGTAAGATGATCTAACTGTGCACCTGAAATGTATTGTGGAGAATATGTGTGCTTATCTATTTGCAGTCTTGCTACTTAAGGAATTATTTTTGTTGTTGTTGTAATATTTGTTTTTACTTTTACCCCTTTTTCTCCCCAATTTCATGGTATCCAATTGGTAGTTACAGTCTTGTCTCATCGCTGCAACTCCCGTACAGACTTGGGAGAGGCGAAGGTCGAGAGCCATGCATACTCCGAAACACAACCCTACCAAGCCACACTGTTTCTTGACACAATGCCTGCTTAACCCAGAAGCTAACCACACCAATGTGTCTGAGGAAACACGGTACACCTGGCAACCGTGTCAGCGCGCATGCACCCTGCCCGCCACAGGAGTCACTAGAGCGCAATGGGACAAGGACATCTCTGCTAGCCAAACCCTACCCTAACCCGGACGACGCTGGGCCAATTGTACGCCGCCCCATGTGTCTCCCGATTGCAGCCGGCTGCGACAGAGCCTGGACTCAAACCAGGATCTCTAGTGGCACAGCACGCAACTGCAATCCAGTGCCTTACACCACTGTGCCACTCGGGAGGCCCTACTTAAGGTATTTTTTTTGTAATATTCAGTTGTGACTGAACTAAATACATGTGTTATTTTCTTCCTGGCTATTTGCAAGCGGTTTGAAATAACCACTTACATCTACATGTGGAACAACTTCTATCTACTGGAGCTACCCTGGGACTCTGCCTGGGCATGGTGGCTGGCTTTCCTAGTGGTGGACTTCGCCTACTACCGGGTCCATCGCTTTGCTCACGGTATGGCCATCAGTCTGGGTTAGCTTCTGACCTGGGTCAAATACATACAGTATGTCAAATACTTGAGGTGCACTTGATTTAGCTTGCCAGGTACAATAGAACCAATGAGAAGCAAGGGTCGACACTCAACTCAAAGAGGGTTATATGTAAGACATTCAAAAGCTGGTCAAGCGAAATAAACCGCACCTCAAGTATTTAAAAGTATTGGGAAGTAGTTGTACTTGTATTTTTGGGTAATCATTGTATGGTATGGAAGGTTTGATCAAATATGAAATCTCGTATTGATGCAAATGAAATAGCAAATTGTCTTGCATGTATTTCAATTCTACATGTCCATGAGGATTGAATTATTCATAACAAAATGTTTTGTCTTTAATGATTCCTCTATGGATTCAGCGTGAGCTATATCCGGTGATGAATGATTCTATAATGCACACATCTTTTTTTCTTTTTGAGAGGAAGCAATTATTTGTGAGTTACGTCCAGATGTTTTTGAACTGACCAGATGTGAGAGGCTGTGATCTCTTGAGACATGTTGTCTTACCTGGCGCTTCATAGGGAGAAAGCTGTAAATAGTGATTGCTCAATAGCAGCACGGTTCTGGAGCTGCACCAAAGATGCCCTCTAATTCTTCTCCCCATGCAGGGCTGTCTGTAATATCCTGGGATCTCAGCCCTTATCACTTAAACTGCGGTTTGTACTGGACAATAATAACTTAGCACCCAGAACAAAATCTCCTGTCCCACTGGAAACAGTCAATTCAACTTCTTTTCCACATTTGAAACAACGTTGATTCAACCAGTGTGCGCCCAGTGTTGAATGGCAATGCAGAAATAACGTTTTTCTGACACACAACTTGCTTAGCAGCAGCAACATTGTGTTTGTGTGTCAGAACAGGGCCCTTGCTAAATTTGAGCTCTATTTATGTCAGTGGCACATCCAACTCTGCTCCAGATCTCTCTCTAATCCAAATATGTCTGGCTTAAAGTCCAGACTGTCCCTGTGTTGACATTTGAGTCATGGGTAAATTGAAACTGTGTTTTTGACGTTGGGTCAGACACCTACCAATTGTATTGTATGATAGAAAATGACCTCTGCCAATGCCAACCTGTCTGAGGGGCCTGCCTGTCTGTAAAACATGTAAACAAACCTCCCACAGAAGTTTATTATCCTCAATGGAAGGTCGTTAACCTTAGCTAAGCAGGTTTTTATTGTGGCATCTGAAGGTCGATGACACTCTTCTCAGGCTAAGTGGAATTTGAAAATGGGTTAAATAAATTAGAGCCGCAATTATGCCTATTTTATCTTATTAGTAGAGTCGCCATGGCGATTGATCTCAATAGCATTTCACTAGTCCTGAGTTAAAAATTTGTACAGTATATATATTGTAATGAAGTGCTTGTGTATGTCATTCTCTCCATTGTTTAAAAAAGGATTCGTACAATATTATATATCTCTGGTTTATTTGGTCAGATTTTTATTTTGGAAGTGTGGTATGATTTTTATGTCCCGAAACTTTCCACGTACTTTCATTTCCTCCACTCCAGCTTTGACTTATTTTGGAACGTTGTGGGGTCACAGTTAATTCTCTGGTGCCCGACCACTGCACTCGGTCAGGACAGAAGGATAGAAGCTTTTCCCCTTAGCTAGTATAGGGCGCTTCCTCCCTCACCGCAGGACAGGGCCAGACCCTGTCTTCATTCACTCTTCACTCTGGCCCAGTGAGGTCATCTTGGTTAACCAGTTGTTGACCTCCTGGCCTATGCCAGAGTAGAGTTTGACCAATGCACAGTCCTCATTTCCGTATTGGTTGTTGTCTGAGTAAGTGAATGTCTACAGTATATGCTCAAGGCAGTAGACATGTACATGTATTTAGTTGCAATAGGATAATTTAGCTCTTGTAATTACTCAAGTATGAAAGCTAACAATGTGTATCTAAATTTAATGTCATATTTCAGGACTTTCCTCTATTTTTATAATGTTCTGGTATAGCACTTACATCAAAACAGTTTAAACAGTAAATGTCTGCATCAATTGAGCATGTGAAAATGTATCTACAATTCTATTCTGTCAAAACATATGACCTATAAATCTCAATACTGTGTTAAAAGTGAAAATACAATAGAAAGCTGTGAAGAGGGCAGGGTGACATCCTCCATCAGGAAATGTGAATCCTAATTAGAAGAATTGTAAAATACGAATGTGGATTTGAACAGTTTTATGGCCATTTCATAGTTTCTCCTCATGTCACTTGAAAGGACAGTCTCATTATAATTGAATGGAAAGAGCTTTGAAAGTAAAAAGTCGGCCTCTCTTCGCTGATGCCATCTTTATTGAGAAGACATTACTTGCCCTTGCTCTGGGCAGCCAGTTAGCTCTTGGGGATAGGGACCAGAGAACGAAATGGCCATAGTCTCCAGGGTTCTCATTTATCAATGTTGTGTAGAAAAGCTTCTAAATTAACTCGTACAAAGATCATTTAGAATGTTAGCAAGTACAAAAAAGTTGGTATTTATCAATTGCTCGTACGCTTGATTTACACACTCCTGTAAGTATTTTGCCTTGATGAATCAGACATGTTCTGAAACACTGTGCTAGTGCACGTGAAGTCTCATTTACATAAATAACCGCCCTAAATGACCAGTTATGGTCACAAACCTACCCTGCAAGAAATGTCACTAAATTTTGGCTGACAACATGGAGAAATCAAAGAAGTAGAGAAACTTTTTGGATGCAGAAATTGAACTTTTGATCACCAAGGTGGAAGAAAAACAAGCCCTCAGCAATGGCTTGACAAATAAGATAACATATATTGCTTGGGAGCAGGTAAGAGCTTTGGTAAATTCAGTTAATGAAATTAAAAAGAAATGATTGGATTTGAAAACATATGCCCCCCCCAAAAAATTATGATCCACAAAAGCTATATAAGTGCAACAGGAGGAGGGCAGAGTGACTCTTCACTGTCTGCTATGGACCAGCTCATTGGCAACATAATTGGGGAGACCTCAGTTTCTGGCATCATATGTGTAGGTGCTGTTGAGGATCCTCTCCCAGACCCTGAAGGAATACCAGACACCAACTTATGGTAAGTCAAATTTGATTTTTGCAACCATATTCAGACATTGACAACATGTAAATATTTTTTCTTGACAAATATAACAAAAATACAGTATAACAAAATATGTGTAACAAAATGACTAACAAAAATAACATGAAATCTTGACAGATGTGGGTGAATTGCCTGACCCCTCAGCCCCAGGCCTACAAGAAGGGTGTCCTCTTTGGTGAGCGCTTCAGCTGCGCTGCGTGTTTTGACTGGTGCAGTCCTGAAACAACATGAAGAGATCAACACATCAATTCTTGGACTCGAACAGCAGCTGGAGGATGTATGCAAAGGCCTGAGAAATCAATCATTGAAAGAACTTGTTGTTTGTGTCAACCATGGGAGATGATATGTAAATGTGTTATCCTTATCGATTTGATTACAATATTTGGAAGAATAGATGCCTAAAACCGTTGTATAATATTGACTCTTGTCCTCAGTGCCAGGGCTATGGGTGGTGGGAATCACTCCCTGTCAGGCATGGGCTCATCGGGTCTGGGTGGATCATTCGGTGGAATGCCACTTTTGATTGCATTGTTGTGGAGCACACTGCAAGCTTTGACAATGTAGCAAACCTAAAAAGGAATTTGCACATTCTATTACATTCATGTAATGGCATTTGAAGGCACGTCATTTCAGAGGCAAACCTTGCTAGGCTGGTATTGCAGTGTGCCTCCTGTCCCAGACAAGCACAGCCAACTCTTTCAGCAGGCCTATGGTGCGCGCCACTGTTCTTGTGCGTGAGCTTGGTTGTACCTTGCCTCTTGTTGGTTTGAGGGGTTTATGAGGGAAGTCAGCCATGTTTTTAATGGGTAGCCTCATTAAAAATAAATTGTATAAAACCTTGCAAATAAAACAAGTCACTTACCAATAAGCCATCCATGATGAACAACTCATTCCTGGAGGTTAAGGCTGACTGAACTGTTCTGCACAATGAATGACTCGTGTCCCATTTGGCCACTACATTCAACGAAGCCAAATGTGAATCATAGATGACCTGCACATTGATAGAATGGAAACCTTTCCTGTTGACGAAGTTGAATTCGCTCAATGATGGTGATTTTATTGCAATGTGGGTGCAGTCAATTGCTCCAATGACATTGGTAAATCCATCTATGGTATGGAAATCCCTTTTCACTCTGGCCTGTTGCACAGTGGACGGAAACCTTCTGTATTGTGGGGTCAATTAAATAATGCCATGACTGCAGGCAATATTCGGCTCATGGTTGGTTGTGAAATGCCAGACGGATCCGCAATACCCCGTTGGAATGTTCCAGTGGCCCAAAATCCCAGGGTGGAGAGGACTTGGGTACGCACTGGGATGGCATTGGGGCGTTTCGTCTCCATTTCTAATACTGGAGAGAGTTGGTTGCAGAGATACAATCAAATGTTCCTGGGAAAAATACATCTACTAATAAGCTAAGTGTCGCTCTCAGCAAAAACAATCTGCAAGCTCATTGAAAACACGCTCCCTGCGTTATTGTAGCTTTTTGCAGATCCACCAGCAATGCACAATTTGCCATTTTGGATAAGTCACAATGCCTCAGTGTTGCCTTTTATACTGTATTATTTAACTGGTTTCACTAAATTGCCTCCTACCTTGCATTCCACTCTCTTTCGAATTGACTTTATTATTCAATTTGGCTTAAATGAGGAGATCTATTAATAATAGCATAAGTGTCTATAACAGAAATACATGAACTAGTCATGTATCTTTTTTCTTCATAGTTTCTGATTTGGTCCAGTATGTCAATCCTTTCTCCATTTGGTGGATGGTAATTTCATTATCAGTTTGACTTTTCACCCACAAGGTGCTTTGCATACGCATGGTCTGAGGTTGGCTTACATTTACGCACATTCTCAAGCGTAAGTACAAATGGATAAATCCCACACTTTGCTTAGAAATGATCACACTGCAGCATTGATAAATGAGGGCCTAGGTATTTAGGGTTAGAGGCCCTCATAACTGTCTGTAGACATTCTTTATCACAGATTTAATACAAAGTAAAGTGAATGGTTAAGTAAAGCGCAATTTACATGTGATATATTTTACTCAATCACCAAGTCGATGCTTGGTAAAGGTTCAATGAGACGCACTGTCCCAGGGGTGCTGCACTGGGGAGTTGAGAAAACAGTTGATTTTTAACTTTTAAAAGCATACAGTTGTTTTTGCAGAGAGCGAGCCACTTTCTCAAGTGTTCTCGGGCATTGAATAATCCACAAATATAACCTTAGAACCATTCAGAGTACTCCCAATCCCAGTCTCACCACTATTTCCTCACTGTGCTCTGCCTTTCTGTTAGGTAGTTCTGCATTTCTTACTCGGTGTCATTTTCCAGTCACCACCTCTGTTTTCTCAGTAAGTCTATGCTGGCATGTATCTCTGCCAGTGCAATCTGTTATTACTCTAACTTTGTTCTAACAGCAAGGCCTCTCTCCTCATCAGCAGACTGGCAGACCATTAAAAAATATATTATTTATGGATGCTTGCATCCTTTGTATGCTAACTCACTTCTAGAAATATCTTCTAAGATAAGCTGCATAGGGAATCATGTACTGTACCATTGTTTTTCATTTGACTTCTTCCAAAGTGATGCTGTTTGCTTATTATTGATTGTCTTTCACAGTCTTCTTTCAACCCGAGAAATTATACAGTTCAGAAGGCAATATGCATTTTGGTGGTACCAAGTTACATTTACATTTACATTTAAGTCATTTAGCAGACGCTCTTATCCAGAGCGACTTACAAATTGGTGCATTCACCTTATGACATCCAGTGGAACAGTCACTTTACAATAGTGCATCTAAATCTTAAAGGGGGGTGAGAGGGAATACTTATCCTATCCTAGGTATTCCTTAAAGAGGTGGGGTTTCAGGTGTCTCCGGAAGGTGGGACGTTTTCTTTTGAGAATGCGGCTGACTTGTTGACAGTCCTGATGATTCTGTTTATTCTCCTCTAACCTACAGATATAGGATCTTAGTTTGATCACTCATTTGTTGCTGAGAATTTTCTGAATTTGGTGATTTACATAAATTCACTGAAAACCCACACTAACACATGGTTATTTTAACAGTATTTCACTTTTCACGTAGCCTAATTTTGGCCAACTAATAGCCTAACCATCAAGAAACATTATGGACTAAACATTCAAATCCTGTTGCTGTGGGATTATTTTACTGACAATACAGGTCAAATTAAGATCCTACATCTGTATACGTTACACTAATAGCTAGAATCATCCCAGAACACATTTATATCCAGCCAGCTTTCCTAAACCACAGATCAGAACCACAGGTCTCCCTCAGATTGGTTCTACGTGAGATCATGGATCTAGAGAAGTTTCACCACACCAGCGTATTTCACCAGCTTAATTCATATGAGCATTTGAAAATATGTCCCCTTTGGAAGAACTGCTTGCTCTGTTCTCACACAGTAGTAGCTACAGTAGTATTAACACATACTCATGTTACTGTACAGGGACAGTTGGTACAGTACTCCAAGTATGCTGTAAAAAAAAACTTATTATAATCCATGAAGGTATTTGGTTAATCTTAGCACACTGATTGAAGGTGGCACTGGATACACAACTGGATACACAGCTCAAAAGCATGGACTCATGCAGTTTAATTCCTATTTACCTGTGACAATTGTCGCCATTCTAGTTTTCAGTTGACAGGGGGGATAAAATATTAGGGGATAAGGAGGGGATAATATATATTTCTGCCAATATTACTGTAAATATAAAGAATCTTCCCCCACAATATTTGGACATTTGTTTCTCATCAAGAAATGACATGATTCATAGACTACGTGTAATGGATGTGAAACGGCTAGCTTAGTTAGCGGTGGCGCGCTAAATAGCGTTTCAATCGGTGACGTCACTTGCTCTGAGACCTTGAAGTAGTGGTTCCCCTTGCTCTGCAAGGACCGCGGCTTTTGTGGAGCGATGGGTAATGATGCTTTGTGGGTGACTGTTGTTGATGTGTGCAGAGGGTCCCTGGTTCACGCCCGGGTATGGGCGAGGGGACTGTCTAAATTTATACTGTTACATACGCTGTACTGATGACAGCCTTCACTTGAGATAATGTTTCCCAGTGTGTAGAACCCGGGTGCCTGCGTTTCACTCTCCATAGCATCCTGTGGTGTGTGTGTGCCTGGCCGTGCCGTCCTCTGTACAGTACCATAGCCTAGCCCTACGGACAGCAGCAGTTGTCAAGACAAATAGAATTGGTAGTCGCTGGGGTTGCTGGGGACTCCCTGAGGAGGCTCTACTGATCTGAATGTTATTGTTTTAAAATGAACTTTTTTTGGGCCGTACGGCAGGGGTTAACCTCCTGGTGGCCAGGGCTTCATAACTATTCTTTGTAACTGGAAGTTTCTGGGCTGGAGCAGGTTAAAGGGTTGGAGGGCGTACAAAAGAACCAAACCCGGTTGGTCAGGATGTGGGCGCTCACCGTGCTACAAGAGACCCGGGCTGCTAGCACCTCTGGGACCCAGGGATATTATCAACAATGGGTAGCAGTGGGTAGCAGGCCACAAAGCTGTGCGTGTGTGTGTGTGTTTGGGGGGTATTTGTTTGTACAGTATGTGTGCATAGAGGGGCTAGACTGGGCTGAGTAAGGAAAACAAGTATTCCTGATTAGCTAAGTGACTGAGCTGAGTGAAGCACTCTGCGGCCCAGGGGTCTATTGCCCTCATGTTTGGTCAATTGTGGCTGTCCCCTGTCACTTTGGTTTATGTAGGACAGGCAAGTGTCACTAATGATGTTGACAGGAAAGGTGAATCATGGTGGAGTGGGATACCAATCAAAACGGAGCTTGAACACATTTGGTAATGGCGCCGGAGGAGATGGCTGCTGTTTTACTGTCCCCTAACCAATTGTGCTATTGTGTGTGCTTTTTCAAATTATTTGTAACTTATTTTGTACATAATGTTTCTACCACCGTCTCTTATGACCGAAAAGAGCTTCTAGATATCAGGACAGCGATTACCCACCCCGTACTGGAAGAATCCTTTTTTCTTTAAAGAGTCAGATACAAAGGATTTACTCCAGATGACTGACAAGGCCCTTATCCCCATCATTAGCAGGAGAAAGAGACAGAGATATCGGGGACGTAGGTCTGGATGCCTTGTAAGGATCCGATTGCGAGTGGGTAATCTGCCTTTACCTTCGATCCTTTTAGCCAACGTACAATCACTGGATAGTAAAATAGACAAACTACGAACATGTATATCCTACCAACGGGACATTAAAAACTGTAATATCTTATGTTTCACCAAGTCGTGGTTGAACGAAGACATGAATAACATACAGCTGGGGGGGTTTTACAATTTGTCGGCGGGATAGAACAGCAGCCTCTGGTAAGACGAGGGTGGCGGTCTATGTATATTTGTAAACAACAGCTGGTGCACAAAATCTAAGGAAGTCTCAAGGTTTTGCTTGCCTGAGGGGGAGTATCTCATGATAAGCTGTAGACTACACTATTTACCAAGACAGGTTTCATCTATATTCTTCGTAGGTGTTTATTTACCACCACAAACCGATGCTGGCACTAAGACCGCACTCAATGAGCTGTATAGGCCCATAAGCAAACAGGAAGACGCTCATCCAGAGGCGGCGCTCCTAGTGGCTGGTGACTTTAATGCAGGGAACTTAAAACTTAAATCAGTTTTACCTCATTTCTACCAGCATGTGCAACCAGAGGTAAAAAAAACTCTCCACATACAGAGATGCGTACAAAGCTCTCTGTCTGTCATGTTTTGTCATTTATTATCTTGTCTTGTCCCTGTGCTTCCCATTCTATTCGTTTCCCTCTGCTGGTCTTATTAGGTTCTTTCCCTCTTTCTATCCCTCTCTCTCCCCCTCCCTCTCTCACTCTCTCGCTCTCTCTTCTCTCTATCGTTCCGTTCCTGCTCCCAGCTGTTCCTATTCCCCTAATCATCATTTAGTCTTCCCACACCTGTTCCCGATCCTTTTCCCTGATTAGAGTCCCTATTTCACTCCTTGTTTCCCGTACCTGCCCTGTCGGATCCTCATTTATAATTCACCGTGCTGTGTCAATGTTTTGCCCTGTCGTGTCGTGTTTCCCTCAGATGCTGCGTGGTGAGCAGGTGTCTGAGTCTGCTAGGTTCAAGTGCCTTCCCGAGGCAACCTGCAGTTCTCGATCAAGTCTCCAGTCTGTTCTTGTCTTTACGTGTAGTATTATGCTTTTTGTTTTGTAAAGTTTATTCTGGATTAAATACTCTGTTTTCGCCAAGTCGCTTTTGGGTCCTCATTCACCTGCATGACAGAAGGATCCGACCGAGGAATGGACCCAGCGACTACAGACGCTCGTAACACTGCCGTCGAGATCCAAGGAGCCATGCTCGGCAGACACGAGCAGGAATTGTCTGCTGCTCGCCATGCCGTGGAGAACCTGGCCGCTCAGGTTTCCGACCTCTCTGGACAGTTCCAGAGTCTTCGTCTCGTGCCACCTGTTACTTCCTGGCCTGCCGAGCCTCCAGAACCTAGGGTTAATAACCCACCTTGCTACTCCGGGCAGCCCACTGAGTGCCGCTCCTTTCTCACCCAGTGTGAGATTGTGTTCTCTCTCCAACCCAACACATACTCTAGAGAGAGAGCTCGGGTTGCTTACGTCATTTCACTCCTTACTGGCCGGGCCCGAGAGTGGGGCACAGCTATCTGGGAGGCAAGGGCTGATTGTTCTAACAATTACCAGAGCTTTAAAGAGGAGATGATTCGGGTTTTTGACCGTTCAGTTTTTGGTGGGGAGGCTTCTAGGGTCCTGGCTTCCCTATGCCAAGGTGATCGATCCATAACGGATTACTCTATAGAGTTTCGTACTCTTGCTGCCTCTAGTGACTGGAACGAGCCGGCGCTGCTCGCTCGTTTTCTGGAGGGACTCCACACAGTGGTCAAAGATGAGATTCTCTCTCGGGAGGTTCCTTCCTGTGTGGACTCTTTGATTGCTCTCGCCATCCGCATAGAACGACGGGTAGATCTTCGTCACCAGGCTCGTGGAAGAGAGCTCGCATCAACGGTGTTTCCCTGCTCCGCATCGCAACCATCTCCCTCCTCTGGCTCTGAGACTGAGCCCATGCAGCTGGGAGGGATTCGCATCTCGACTAAGGAGAGGGAACGGAGGATCACCAACCGCCTGTGCCTCTATTGCGGATTTGATGGACATTTTGTTAATTCATGTCCAGTAAGAGGCCAGAGCCCATCAGTAAGCGGAGGGCTACTGGTGAGCGCTACTACTCAGGTCTCTTCATCTAGATCTTGTACTACTATGTCGGTCCATCTACGCTGGACCGGTTCGGGTGCTACATGCAGTGCCTTGATTGACTCTGGGGCTGAGGGTTGTTTCATGGACGAAGCATGGGTTCGGAAACATAACATTCCTTTCAGACAGTTAGACAAGCCTACGCCCATGTTTGCCTTAGATGGTAGTCATCTTCCCAGTATCAAATTTGAGACACTACCTTTAACTCTCACAGTATCTGGTAACCACAGTGAGACTATTTCTTTTTTGATTTTTCATTCACCTTTCACACCTGTTGTTTTGGGTCATCCCTGGCTAGTATGTCATAATCCTTCTATTAATTGGTCTTGTAATTCTATCCTATCCTGGAACGTATCTTGTCATGTGAAGTGCTTAATGTCTGCCATCCCTCCCATTTCTTCTGTCCCCACTTCTCAGGAGGAACCTGGCGATTTGACAGGAGTGCCGGAGGAATATCATGATCTGCGCACGGTCTTCAGTCGGTCCCGAGCCAACTCCCTTCCTCCTCACCGGTCGTATGATTGTAGTATTGATCTCCTTCCGGGGACCACTCCTCCTCGGGGTAGACTATACTCTCTGTCGGCTCCCGAACGTAAGGCTCTCGAGGATTATTTATCTGTGTCTCTTGACGCCGGTACCATAGTGCCTTCTTCCTCTCCGGCCGGGGCGGGGTTCTTTTTGTTAAGAAGAAGGACGGTACTCTGCGCCCCTGCGTGGATTATCGAGGGCTGAATGACATAACGGTTAAGAATCGTTATCCGCTTCCCCTTATGTCATCAGCCTTCGAGATTCTGCAGGGAGCCAGGTGCTTTACTAAGTTGGACCTTCGTAACGCTTACCATCTCGTGCGCATCAGAGAGGGGGACGAGTGGAAAACGGCGTTTAACACTCCGTTAGGGCATTTTGAGTACCGGGTTCTGCCGTTTGGTCTCGCCAATGCGCCAGCTGTTTTTCAGGCATTAGTTAATGATGTTCTGAGAGACATGCTGAACATCTTTGTTTTTGTCTATCTTGACGATATCCTGATTTTTTTCACCGTCACTCGAGATTCATGTTCAGCACGTTCGACGTGTTCTACAGCGTCTTTTAGAGAATTGTCTCTACGTAAAGGCTGAGAAGTGTTCTTTTCATGTCTCCTCCGTTACTTTTCTCGGTTCCGTTATTTCCGCTGAAGGCATTCAGATGGATTCCGCTAAGGTCCAAGCTGTCAGTGATTGGCCCGTTCCAAGGTCACGTGTCGAGTTGCAGCGCTTTTTAGGTTTCGCTAATTTCTATCGGCGTTTCATTCGTAATTTCGGTCAAGTTGCTGCCCCTCTCACAGCTCTTACTTCTGTCAAGACGTGTTTTAAGTGGTCCGGTTCCGCCCAGGGAGCTTTTGATCTTCTAAAAGAACGTTTTACGTCCGCTCCTATCCTCGTTACTCCTGACGTCACTAGACAATTCATTGTCGAGGTTGACGCTTCAGAGGTAGGCGTGGGAGCCATTCTATCCCAGCGCTTCCAGTCTGACGATAAGGTTCATCCTTGCGCTTATTTTTCTCATCGCCTGTCGCCATCTGAGCGCAACTATGATGTGGGTAACCGTGAACTGCTCGCCATCCGCTTAGCCCTAGGCGAATGGCGACAGTGGTTGGAGGGGGCGACCGTTCCTTTTGTCGTTTGGACGGACCATAAGAACCTTGAGTACATCCGTTCTGCCAAACGACTTAATGCCCGTCAAGCTCGTTGGGCGTTGTTTTTCGCTCGTTTCGAGTTTGTGATTTCTTACCGTCCGGGTAGCAAGAACACCAAGCCTGATGCCTTATCCCGTCTGTTTAGTTCTTCTGTGGCTTCTACTGATCCCGAGGGGATTCTTCCTTATGGGCGTGTTGTCGGGTTGACAGTCTGGGGAATTGAAAGACAGGTTAAGCAAGCACTCACGCACACTGCGTCGCCGCGCGCTTGTCCTAGTAACCTCCTTTTCGTTCCTGTTTCCACTCGTCTGGCTGTTCTTCAGTGGGCTCACTCTGCCAAGTTAGCTGGTCATCCCGGGGTTCGAGGCACTCTTGCGTCTATTCGCCAGCGATTTTGGTGGCCGACTCAGGAGCGTGACACGCGCCGTTTCGTGGCTGCTTGTTCGGACTGTGCGCAGACTAAGTCGGGTAACTCTCCTCCTGCCGGTCGTCTCAGACCGCTCCCCATTCCTTCTCGACCATGGTCTCACATCGCCCTAGACTTCATTACCGGTCTGCCTTTGTCTGCGGGGAAGACTGTGATTCTTACGGTTGTCGATAGGTTCTCTAAGGCGGCACATTTCATTCCCCTCGCTAAACTTCCTTCCGCTAAGGAGACGGCACAAATCATTATCGAGAATGTGTTCAGAATTCATGGCCTCCCGTTAGACGCCGTTTCAGACAGAGGCCCGCAATTCACGTCACAGTTTTTGAGGGAGTTCTGTCGTTTGATTGGTGCGTCCGTCAGTCTCTCTTCCGGGTTTCATCCCCAGTCTAACGGTCAAGCAGAGAGGGCCAATCAGACGATTGGTCGCATACTACGCAGCCTTTCTTTCAGAAACCCTGCGTCTTGGGCAGAACAGCTCCCCTGGGCAGAATACGCTCACAACTCGCTTCCTTCGTCTGCTACCGGGTTATCTCCGTTTCAGAGTAGTCTGGGTTACCAGCCTCCTCTATTCTCTTCCCAGCTTGCCGAGTCCAGCGTTCCCTCCGCTCAAGCGTTTGTCCAACGTTGTGAGCGCACCTGGAGGAGGGTGAGGTCTGCACTTTGCCGCTACAGGGCACAGACTGTGAGAGCCGCCAATAAACGCAGGATTAAGAGTCCTAGGTATTGTTGCGGCCAGAGAGTGTGGCTTTCCACTCGCAACCTTCCTCTTACGACAGCTTCTCGTAAGTTGACTCCGCGGTTCATTGGTCCGTTCCGTGTCTCCCAGGTCGTCAATCCTGTCGCTGTGCGACTGCTTCTTCCGCGACATCTTCGTCGCGTCCATCCTGTCTTCCATGTCTCCTGTGTTAAGCCCTTTCTTCGCACCCCCGTTCGTCTTCCCTCCCCCTCCCGTCCTTGTCGAGAGCGCACCTATTTACAAGGTACATAAGATCATGGACATGCGTTCTCGGGACGGGGTCACCAATACTTAGTGGATTGGGAGGGTTACGGTCCTGAGGAGAGGAGTTGGGTTCCGTCTCGGGACGTGCTGGACCGTTCACTCATTGATGATTTCCTCCGTTGCCGCCAGGATTCCTCCTCGAGTGCGCCAGGAGGCGCTCGGTGAGTGGGGGTACTGTCATGTTTTGTCATTTATTATCTTGTCTTGTCCCTGTGCTTCCCATTCTATTCGTTTCCCTCTGCTGGTCTTATTAGGTTCTTTCCCTCTTTCTATCCCTCTCTCTCCCCCTCCCTCTCTCACTCTCTCGCTCTCTCTTCTCTCTATCGTTCCGTTCCTGCTCCCAGCTGTTCCTATTCCCCTAATCATCATTTAGTCTTCCCACACCTGTTCCCGATCCTTTTCCCTGATTAGAGTCCCTATTTCACTCCTTGTTTCCCGTACCTGCCCTGTCGGATCCTCATTTATAATTCACCGTGCTGTGTCAATGTTTTGCCCTGTCGTGTCGTGTTTCCCTCAGATGCTGCGTGGTGAGCAGGTGTCTGAGTCTGCTAGGTTCAAGTGCCTTCCCGAGGCAACCTGCAGTTCTCGATCAAGTCTCCAGTCTGTTCTTGTCTTTACGTGTAGTATTATGCTTTTTGTTTTGTAAAGTTTATTCTGGATTAAATACTCTGTTTTCGCCAAGTCGCTTTTGGGTCCTCATTCACCTGCATGACACTGTCGCCCTCAATTTGGCAAATCTGACCATAATTCTATCCTCCTGACTCCTGCTTACAAACAAAAACTAAAGCAGGACGCACCAGTAACTCTGTCAATAAAAAGGTGCTCAGATGAAGCAGATGCTAAGCTACATGACTGTTTTTCTAGCACACATTGGAATATATTCCGGGATTCTTCCGATGGTATTGAGGAGCACACCACATCAGTTACTTGCTTCATCAATAAGTGCATCGACGACGTCGTCCCCACAGTGACTGTATGTACATACCCCAACCAGAAGCCATGGTTATAGGAAACATCTGCACCGAGCTAAAAGGTAGAGCTGCCTCTTTCAAGGAGCGGGACTCTAACCCACAAACTCACAAGAAATCCTGCTATGCCCTCCGACGAACCATCAAACAGGCAACGCATCAATACAGGACTAAAATTGAATCGTACTACACTGGCTCTGATGCTCGTCGGATGTGGCAGGCCTTGCAAACTATTAAAAACTACAAATTGAAGCACAGCCGCGAGCTGCCCAGTGACACAAGCCTACCAGACGAGCTAAATTACTTGTATGCTCGCTTCGAGGCAAGTAACACTGAAACATGCATGAGAGCATCAGCTGTTCCGGATGACTGTGTGATCACTCCGTAGCTGTCAGTAAGTCCTTTAAACAGGTCAACATTCACAAGGCAGCAGGGCCAGACGGATTACCAGGACGTGCACTGCGAGCATGCGCTGACCAACACGCAAGTGTCTTCACTGACATTTTCAACCTGTACCTGACTGAGTCTGTTATACAAACATGTTTCAAGCAAACCACCATAGTTCGTGTGCCCAAGAACACTAAGGTAACCTGCCTAAATGACTACCGACCCATGTCACTCACATAATGCCACTCACGTTTGTAGATATGAAGTGCTTTGAAAGGCTGGTCATGGCTCACATCGACACCATTATCCCTGAAACCCTAGACCCACTCCAATTTGCATTCTGCCCCAACAGATCCACAGATGATGCAATCTCTAATGCACTCCACACTGCTCTTTCCCACCGGGACAAAAGGAACACCTATTTGAGAATGCTATTCATTGTCTACAGCTTAGCGTTCAACACCATAATGCCATCAAAGCTCATCACTAAGCTAAGGACCTTGGGACTAAACACCTTCCTCTGCAACTGGATCCTGTACTTCCTGATGGGCTACCCCCAGGTGGTAAGGATAGGTAATAACACATACGCCACGCTGATCCTCAACACGGGGACCCTCGGGTGTGCTCAGTCCCCTCCTGTACTCCCTGTTCACTCATGACTGCATGGCCAGGCACGACTCCAATACCTTCATTAAGTTTGCCAGTGACACAATAGTGCTAGGCCTGATCACTGACAATGATGAGACAGCCTATAGGGATGAGGTCAGAGATCTGGCTGTGTGGTGCCTTGACAACAACCTCTCCCTCAACGTGATCAAGACAAAGGAGATGATTGTGAACTACAGGAAAAGGAGGACCCAGCACGACCCATTTTCATCAACTGGGCTGTAGTGGAGCAGGTTGAGAGCTTCAAATTCCTTGGTGTCCACATCACCAACAAACTATCATGGTCCAAACACACCAAGACAGTTGTGAAGAGGGCACGACAGAGCCTATTCCCCCTCACGAGACTGGAAAGATTTGGCATGGGTTCTTAGATCCTCAAAAGGTTCGACAGCTGCACAATCGAGAGCATCCTGACTGATTGCATCACTGCCTACGGCCCAGTACATCACTGGGGCCAAGCTTCCTGCCACCCAGGACCTCTATACCAGGCAGTGTCAGAGGAAGGCCCTAAAAATTGTCAGACTCCAGCCACCCTAGTCATAAACTGCTTTCTCTGCTACCGCATGGCAAGCGCTACTGGAGCGTGAAGTCTATGTCCAAAAGACTTCTTAACAGCTTCTACCCCCTAGCCATAAGACTCAAATGGCTAACCATACTATTTGCATTGCCCCCCCTCTCTCTTTTGTGCTGCTGCTACTCTCTGTTTATTATCAATGCTTTGTCACTTTAACTCTACCTACATGTACTTATTGCCTCAATTACCTCACTAACCAGTGCCCCCGCACATTGACTCTGTACCGGTACCCTGTATGTAGCCTCGCTACTGTTATTTTACTGCTGCTGTTTAATTATTTGTTACTGTTATATTTTACTTTTTACATAACACTTTTTCTTAACTGCATTGTTGGTTAAGGGCTTGTAAATAAGCATTTCACTGTAAGTTCTACACCTGTTGTATTCGGCGCATGAGACAAATCAAATTAGATTTGATCAGGTGGAAATAATGTACTGCATTACGTATACATTCAACATTTTCATGAATATGTTGTTTCTTTCACAAGATTCGTTTGGATTTAGATGAATAGACTTCTGCTGCAGTGGCACTAAGACATGAATCACAAGTCATGAACCGTATGTGCTTGACATGGAGTCCCTCACAAGTCACTGTAGATTGGGAGAAAATGAAGTAAGAATTCCTCCAAATTCAGAGTTCTCTTTAAGTAGGCCTGACTTAGTATGTGTGTGTGTGTGTGTGCATGAGACTGGAGGATGAGGACAGCATGAAGTATTGCAGTGACAGGGGGGAGCTAGTTGGATGTCCCAGGGTAGGGGTTATTGTGTTATATTTGGCACTTCATGTAAGGATCTCCAATCCAAACACTGAAGGCCCTTCATAGGCCATTACAAATGTGATTGACACGGAATCCAACCACTCGGAGGCCTGCCGATCAAAGACTAAACGTTATGGTCTGGTCACGGAGTGGGGCAATTCAAGCAGTTGATTATTATTACTTCCAAATAGTCTGCGTTCTATTGATTTGGGACTATAGGCTATAACCGATGTCACACTATAGTTGTTGGTGACCTTATTATCTTGCTGAAGGTTGATACAAATAAAAATAAATATGTTTTATTGTCACCTACTGTATACTGGATAGGTGCAGTGAAATGGGTTGTTTCCAAGGTGAGCCATAGTAGCACGGCGCCCCTGGAGCAAATTAGGGTTAAGTGCCTTGCTCAAGGGCACATTGGCAAATTTCCCCTCTTTGTCGGCTCAGGTATTCGAACCAACGATTTTTCAATTACTGGCCCAACGGAATTATTAATACACTGCTTAGTAATCACCTGATGTTGCGTTATCTTTCTGAAAGTACACCAACTTTGTTTTACTGGGTTAAATCAACTCGCGCTCACCTAGAGCTGGGGGATATGGACAAAAATCCATATTGCCTGAATTGATGCGATAACGATAAATAGAAGTTTATAACATTAATGTTCAACACATTTTGTTTTATTATCCTTAGTCTGATGGTTGTAGCATCACTTGTCCCATTAACAGTCACACCCATATTAGCAAACTGATTTCATTTCCCATTTCTCTAGGCTACGATAGGCTACTTATCGTAATGAACTATATCAGCAAAATGCCTGCGATAAGTGATTGGTATGGTCGGTGGCAATAATTTTTCGGTTTATCGACCCAACTCTAATCTCACCTCAGTCCACACACCCGTTTGACCTGAAGTCATATGATGCACAGTGCAACACATTATTAACACGCGTTCACTTGACTACAGTGTAATGTCTGATCTTAACCCACTACCATTCAAACCAAACCTACAGAGATTCTTCCCTGAAAAATACAGACCTGACCATATTATTATTATTATTTCCATTGACGGTCTCTGTTCCGTTTTGCATATTAGTGTGCCATTATCTACTTATCACTTGATATTCAAAAAATCTGCAAAGCCCTATTTGAGACCTGTGGATGTGTAGGCCTCAGCGTTTCTGCACTTGGTGGGAAAGGTTCTCTGTGGCATTTGTTCTCATCATTAAAGGAGTTCCCTCCTGAATAGGGCCTGCCAAACTATGTGATGTCCTGCTGAGTCGCAGGATGAGGACATGGCTTGCAACGAAGCCTAGCAGTTCATACTTCCTACTAGTGACACCCAGCATCAATCTTAACCCTCTACAGCCCCTCAAACCCCCAAAAAAGGGTGCTAGCAAAAATCGAACAATGGCTAGATTATAACTTCTTCTGTGTGTTTCTTTAACAGTTGATCTAGTTCCTCCACGGGCTCTGACAGGAAGAAGTGTAAAAGCACACGTTAACGACTGGAGTTATTACACACAACGTCTATTACTCTTCTTCTCTCTTTCTCATTCCTCTTACCCTCCTGTTCGGTTTATGGTGGAACCACCGATTGAATTCTGTTCCGGAGAGTCGGGAAATTTAAGTTTGAAATCCAGTCCAGCAATATCATCATTGAGCTTTAAAACCAAAATTGTACTCTCACTAGTTTGAACCATCTGTCCTCTCACACTAGTTGATAGCTTGTTGACGTTACAGAGGTGTCGAGTATTGGCAGGCAGTTTTTTTTTAAGAGGTGAGAGGGTTCACCCTGTCTCCTAGGCTTTGGGAGTTCCTCAAGACAAGGCTTGCTGATTTTGATGGTTAGGCCGCAGCTTCGCGGACGTTTCATTTGAGGTGTTCGAGGACCGATCATGGCATTCTCTTCACAGACACATACTGTACACACCTTCACACACACTTTCTGCACGGTGTGTTTGTTCAGGTGGCGTCTCTCGACCCATTGGGTTTAATGGCTCTCTGTTTCGATAGAATTCACAAATTTATTAAACACTGAAAGAGCCATACAGTACCTTCAAGATGTCAATTTAGAGTGAACTCTCGAAATAGAACGAATAGAGAGCTAGCCCAGTGAGTATCCGCTCATCGTACGCATGACTATATTTAGCAGGCAAAAATGTGCCTCTCTCCATTTTCAAAACCCAACTTTGTTATCAACTTTAATTAAAGTTGAATTATTTGTTTTTGTTATCATTTATTGTGTAATCATAGCACAATTGCACATCAGGGCTACCACATGGGTTTTTAATGGGTATTGAGTAACTTTCACTGCTTTTAATTAAATGTATATGTTACTATAGATAGCCTGTATGGGGGCTTTGTGGTCCAGACTTAGCAATGGTTCCTCTACTTCCATGTAGATGAAGCCAAAGCGTTTGAGGGGTGCCACTGCCAAAGAGCACAGAGAGATGGGTGGTCCGGAAACAGCTCGGAGATCCAGTGAAACTTAACAAGCGTGTTTCTTTGGATGTTAAAATGAAGTGTAATCGTAATATTAATGTAGCAAGTATCACAACACAGCAGAGGAATGTAAACTGCAGCACAGGGACATGGCTGGATGGTCAACAGATCTAGACTAATGCTTTTATATCCTTGTTTTCATAATATCGTAATGTCCCCCTATGGTTTGCTTGATTCTTGGTTTGCTATCTTTTCTAAAGACTGGCAATGAGTGTTGTTAGTCGTTTTAAAAATGAAGGTTGCTAATACTTTAAAAATAAAAAAAATCAATTATGCAATTAATTCCATTCATTAATTGAATTTCTTCATTTTTTTTATTCAATGAATTCAAAGTGTGTGCAAGCGGAGTGCAAGTGATGGCATGCATGCACAGTAGCTATTTGTGCAAAACGCCCAGGCTGTGAAGTGGCAATATGGGCGACCCAGACCAAATTCGTGGGCGGCAGGGTAGACTAGTGGTTAGAGTGTTGGACTAGTAACCGAAAGTTGCAAGTTCAAATCCCCGAGTTGACAAGGTACAAATCTGTCGTTCTGCCCCCGAACAGGCAGTTAACCCACTGTTCCTAGGCTGTCATTGAAAATAAGAATTTGTTCTTAACTGACTTGCCTAGTTAAATAAAGGTCAAATAATTAATAAAAAAAACCATAGAAACATGAGTTATGGATACATCATTCTACTTGAAAGCAAGTCAAAGAAGAGGTAGATATTTCCATGTTTTGTTTTTGTGTCTTTTACTTTCGGTTTTGTACACCAGCTTCCAACAGCTGAAAAAACAATATTTTGGGTTGTGGATAATATATTTCACAGCGGTTTAGATGGTTCAATGATCCCTTACACTATACTATCTTATTTTGTCACATAAACTGAAATTAGGCAAACTATTAGAGTTTTAGCAACCAAGAAACGGGGGAGTGATTTCTACATAGTGCACCTTTAAACCTGTACAGTATAGGAAGTAACGTACTCTTTGCACTTTGCAATTGCCCCTCGTGGTCATTGACAGATTAAAAGCAGGTTGCATTAGAAATGCAGATAAGTCCAACATTTGCTCCTTCACCACAACATATGCTGTGTTATGCACAATGTATGGTATACTGTTCTATAGCCATAGTCATCGAGTACGTTTACATGTACACTAATAATTTGATTTTAAACTGATTAACTGATCATGGCAGTAGGCAGAGTATGGCATTAGTCATGTAAAAACCTTACTCTGCTTGTCTTAATCGGCGTACTGTCACAAGTATACGCTGATTAAAACACCCATTTTTGTTGTTGTTGTTGTTGCAATCTTTCGAATGATTAGGACATGTAAACATCTTAAATGGCAGTTCCAGTGGGGTATTTGATATGCGCATGTGCTAGCACCAGCCAAGCGTGCCTCCCTCCCTCTTTAGCGCGAGTGAAGTGTATTCAGAACAACTGAAAGTATGCATCTTAGAAGTAGTTTCACGTACAAACTTTATATGTCCCAACTCAGAATCAATTAGGCTTCCCAGAAACAACATTGTCACTGTGGTAGTATGTTTATTTTGATTGGTGGTTTCAGATGTGTCCATGTAAACAGGATTATTAGGGAGGGAAATAGTTTTTCTTGCAAAGCATGTAAACAATTTAAATTGAACTATTATATTGATCTGACTATCCACAATAATTGTCTATCTCCCCATGGCGTTGGCAGTACCACCCTCTGTGTTTGCTGTTCACATCCAATTCAACCTGGTCTACCAGTTCTGGATCCACACTGAGGTAGATACAACCCACAGCACCACCCAGTCTCAGGTTACCATCCACAAGACCTTAGGGTCAACCTGGGTCCTATTCATTAGTGCACACCGTAGCCAAACGTTTTGAAATGGAGAACAAAAATAAGCACTTCTTATTGGATAAGCTTAGGTAGTCTCTCCCCGTTTTGGCCCATTTGCTTCTTTTTTTATGCCTATTGAATGCGACCCTGTTTAATTATGATTATTCATGTAGTCAATATTCTACAAGATTCATTATGTATATTTCCCAATTACTGTAATAGCTTAAACTGTCAAATAATTCAGAGATAAAGCTACTTTGGCTGAAAGTTCTAGTCCCTATACTATCTGCTGTTAAGGGGAGCTCAAGTCAAACCTGC
Source organism: Oncorhynchus gorbuscha (assembly GCF_021184085.1). Taxonomy (NCBI): domain Eukaryota; kingdom Metazoa; phylum Chordata; class Actinopteri; order Salmoniformes; family Salmonidae; genus Oncorhynchus; species Oncorhynchus gorbuscha. The sequence goes on from NC_060187.1 coordinate 61,907,672, forward strand.
GTTTAATAAAAAATAATGAGATTTTATGAAATATTCCAAACAGAAGCAAAACCAATCGTTCTCCTTTAAAGTGACTGGTAGTATCATTTTTACAATCCCCAATCGTTAGAGGAATGAAGGGAGTTGGAATCACTTCCATCTTTTACTACACTATTAGTGAAAACAGTCATAAAATCACAATTTTCTGTGGGATATAATTTATGATTTCTTTATAGACTTTTTTGATGTTGAGTAATTTATTGGCAAGCGATTCCCAAACCTGATCTGGGGGGAAAAAGTGAAGTGAAGCGGCAAAATCTTTTTCATTCAAGATAAAACTCTGGCTGTTGCCAGACCACTCATTACATGGAAATAATGATTTAAAAATCATTTCCCAGACTGACTCTACGATCACTGGTAGACTTTAACGTCAAAATGTCTGTAAAAGTCGCACCCAAAGAAAAATCGGATTCTTCTGAAATATGTGCCTTATGGCATGATCTGTAGTGTGTGTGTGTGTGTGTGTGTGTGTGTGTGTGTGTGTGTGTGTGTGTGTGTGTGTGTGTGTGTGTGTGTGTGTGTGTGTCTGCTTAATAGAGTGATTGAACAGCCATACGTGTTTGATTATGAATGACTGAGATATTGTTTTGGAACGCTTGTGCATGCATTAATTTGCATTTCTGGGGGGGATGTGTGTGCGTTCATATTAGCTACTATTACAAGCATGCTTGTATGTATTCAAGTGTACTGTATGTAAGAGATTTATCAACAGTGTCAACTGCTTTATAGTCTTGGCACCGCTCTCCATCCTAGTGTTGCTTTCACTTCAAATCTGATAAATATTGTTCTTTCCATCTGGGAATTTGGCCACCTCATGATTTCCATCATTCTTAAAGCTTAGACCTAACTCATCAAATAAGAAAATGCTTTAGTCTTATAAATAAGGTTTCAAGACAGATACATTTAGTTGTTAACCAAATTGCCAAAATAGATCCCAGGTTGCACTACCAGTTATAACACAAATTGGCGAGAATCTCTAGTACCATATTTTTTTAGTACAGGACTAGGTTTAATCTGTTTAATTTATGTATACGGAAACCAGCCCAAATTGTAGCAGCTAGGCTATTACATTTTTGTTTTTGAAATTTTTAAATCGTGTGTACATTCTCTGTCTTTCAGGTGATCAGAGATATGGGACCTCTGGAGTGGTTCCTAAACACCCCTAGTCACCACAGAGTTCACCACAGTAAGAAAGAAAGCCTCTTCTTCTCTTCTCAAACACACATATTCTTGCCGTACTTGACGTGAGCTGATCAGTGCAGTATTGGCGAAAAAAGGAAAATAATGTATTGCATTTCATTGGCAGGGCGAAATGAATATTGCATTGATAAAAGGACAGGGGAAGGTTCACAGGGTGATTGCTTGTTGTAATATGGCATTGTCGGTATAACTACATTCTCTTACTTTGATTTATCAAGTACCTTTGCTCCAGACGGCGATAAAGTTGTCTACGGTCTCGTACACAAAATAAACACATTTGAAGTCCTCCATATTCAGATTAGTCCCAAGAGAAAATACAAAATACAAGATTATTTTCTTATTTGCTGTGTTTTATTTTGTACAATGTAAGATATAAACTACTAGACTATAAATGTATATACAAGCTATCGAAGAGCAAATTGTCACAGTGTTCAGACTGAGTTGACACTGCATGCAAACTGTCTGATTGTCCCCGTATGACAACAGTGGAATCAAACCATTTGTAGAGCAGTTACTCTCAATCACTTTGCAGGAGTAAATGTTACCCCTGGAACAGCCATGCTGTATCCATAACATTATTACGCAACCTTAAACAAACCTCCCAGCAGAGGTGAAAGAATCCAATCAAATGAAATACTAGACTTTGTGTTTGATTATTTTCACTGCCCTTACCGCTGACAACCTACCGCATGAGCAATGCCTCCCAAATGGAGGGACATTCTCGGCACAGATTAGCATTGACAACCATGAGTATGTAGTAATACCAGGGCTTTTATAGTAAAACTGCTTATGTAATATAATGTGACTGTAATGTGACGGTATAGCTTTTATATTTTTGCTTTAGTTCAAGTCCTGTAAATACTTGTGGAGGAGGTACAACAGATACAAGAAAACCTTCATTCAATTAGGCATCCTCTGGAAAGGACCCAGTTGGAAACCTGGCAAACCAAAAGCTGGGGGATCACGCAGAGGTGCCCGCGGTACTGCCACGTTCAAAAGGAAGACGCGTTTTGTCATTAGAGGTGGAGAGAAAACGAGAGAGCGATAGTTAAGAGAGGGTGTGTAAAGCCGTGGGGAATCATGGAGAGGGAGTAGGAAGGGGGAGTTGAAGATAGTGTTCTTGCATTTTAGGTGTGTCTGCATTCTCAAAAGGGGCACATTTGACACTTTCATATTTCATTACCTATCATTATGATGCAAAGAAAAACACTATCCTTACTGTCCAAATGACTCACAGTGTTCTCACTTGAAAGATTCACATTTTATACAGCCTTTACATGGAAACACCACACCAAATAAATCATTGAGGCCTTTGTAGGGGGAACACAATAAGCTCATTTTCACTTTAAATAGCAAGTCTGTGGGTGCCCTGCTAGGGATCAAAAGGGTGTGTGTGTGTATGCTACTATAGTGCCCATCAGGAGCCCCGGCGGTTGGCTTTGAAAAAGCGCTGATGGTGGCACATATTTAGACCTTTCACACTTAAAACAAAACTCCACCCCTCGACTTTATGATTAAATTGTCCCTAAACGCTTGCATGGTGATTCTAAACATGTGGAGGGTGCTGGAATTTGACTGAAATATCTTGAAAGGCTTGCCATTGTAGGCCTATACGGGTATTTTCTAAGGAGAGAGAGCAAGAGAGAGAGAGAGAGTGAGAGAGAGAGAGAGTCAGAGTCTAATGTGTTGGCTTTTGAGGCTAAGCAGAGCTGTGGGCTGGAACACCTACAAGGGTAATGTTAAAGGAAACCCACATGTGGCTAACTCACCCAAGACCCCTGGAAAATCCCTGCAAGAATCCTGTACCAATTCAACATCTAGTTCTCTACAATTTTGTGTTTTAAACAAAGTTTAAGGTACATACAGTGTAGATGTTCTATAGTGAATTGTTTGAAAGTATCTTATGATCTGCATATAGACAAGCCATGACAATATGGCCAGTTTTTTTTTTAAATCGCAGCATTCAGGAATTATGTTATGTTGTCTTATCTTTTTGCTTAGCTGTACTATATTTCTGTTTTAATATTTCTGGTTTATGTCATTGACAGGTTACTGGAGAAGAGCTGCCATACAATCCCAGTTGGCCTCTGCCTCTGCAAGTCTATGTCTGCGTACATGGTCTAATGTTGTTGTGTGTTTACCGGGATCTGTTATGTATTGTCAATCCCAAGAGTTACCAGTCATAGATAATCAACTGGGATTGAAAGCACATGGGCTCTTATCTTATTTTAGCCATTTGAAATAATGTCTTTTTAATTCTATTCAAAGGAACGAAGTCACAAACATTGTTTATTTTATCTGATGACATGCTTCATGTGGTTGTTTTTATACAGTATTTACACAGTATTTACACAGAACATAGACTCTGCTACCATTAAGTCAGAATGACTCAATGTCAGTCCTCTTTAAAATAACCTTTGTCTATTATTTTCCACTCTCAGAGCCAAAAGCCCCCTCCCCCCACTTTCAAAAAACCCAAGTCAGGTTTCCTCAGCAGTTATCTTTGGACTGCTTTTTTCCCCAGGCATAGTTTCAGTTAGCCAAAATGTGATGTCCCACCCAACACTTCAAGCTGAGACAAAATGGCCTGTCTTCATGTGATTCCTACCTCCATGGTGTTCCCTTAGTTGTGGTCCTCCCTCCACATAGGCCCACCGTCAAAGAGTTCCCCCCACTTATTGGCCACCAGCACAGCAGCTGGTGGTCTAACAGTGAACAATAACACCTTAATTGCCAAGTCAACCACTTCCCAACCATTTCCCAACCTAAATAGCCTTCAGGATGCTGTAATCAGGATTTCCAGGGAAAATAACAAAGTTAGGACCTTGGCCTGACAATAAATCATGTGTATGTATGTATGCACACCTCCATGTTCACTAGGCACGTATTTACGGTGACCATTGATGATGCGGTGTAGCGCAATTTATGGTCTTAGCCTTAATTTAAAGACATTAAAACGTTTCAAACAAATGAAGTTAGCCTTTAATTACATCATGGGTATAGCCTCGTGTAGCTACAGTTTCTTTCAGGTTGGCTAATTTTACGATAAGGACAGACAGGTAAATTGACCAAGTCGAAACGCCAACTCCTCAACTCAGAATCCAACCAATCTCTTGTCCTGAAAATAATAACGGTCGTGATGATAACCATGATAATAACACGTTCATCTCCAGTTCTCTGGGGATATAGAAACAATAACATAATCAGTCGGTTGCTGGAGTCACTGAAGCACCAGCAGATGGTTAATTTCTTCTGGGAGTTTTATTTTCACTCACTGTTATTGTTGAAATATGATATGGGACAAAATCATTTTTTTTTCGCACTAAGCAGGCCTGAAAATCCAATCATTTCAGTTGTGTCTAGCGTCCATTCCCCCAGGGTAGAGATAGTTTACATGATCTTTACTTTGACTAACTGACCTGCTTTGACTCCTGGGTAACAGTACCAGTGGGTGCAAGACAGTATAATAACCTAATAAAATGTAATAAATAAATTAAATATAATTACCAAATAATACATTGCTGAATAGATTTGTAATTAGCTTACAATAACTGTAGTTATTGTCAATTTAGACCTTAAACGTTACTGACCGTAGTGATGGATAAGTTTACTGTGTGTCTTTGGAATCCATGTAATGGAAACGTTGATTCATTACCTCTTATTTGCCCCAATTCAATACATACAGTAGCACCCCGCCTATACTTTCCCACATGTGGGTTAGGGGAATATAGGGTTTCACGATTATAGGGCCTGTACCATATAAACATTAAGAAATACTACTTTATTGCTTCCTGTTGATATGTTGATGCCATATATGGCCTGCAGGGAATGTGCATTGTTGTGTATGTACTGCATGGAAGGAGACCAGTGACGTTTGCATGTCAGGGCCTCTGAGCGGAGTGTTGAAGATCCAACCCCTGCTCTGGCAGACCAATCGAGTCCCTTAGGAGAGGCTAGTCTTACAGCTGTCTTTTAGGTTAGGAACTTAAGGCCATGGATTTTCACCACTCATGTATCCATCCACAGGTTGGGGTTGTGTGCGAACAAAACACAAGCAGCTCACCAAGGTCAATGTCAATATGTACAGTATAGAACTAGTGTTCCCTATAGTGTATAGTGGTACTGAGAGCTATGTACCGCTAAGGGACTCTGGTCAAGTCCCTTAGTGGGACAAAACAGACATGGTCAGAGGTAATATCCCTATTATATTGAGCATGAGAAAGGGAAAGGGTATACCTAGTCAGTTGCACAACTGAATGCCTTCAATCGAAATGTTTCTTCCTCATTCAACCCAACCCTTGTGAATCAGAGAGGTGCTGGGGCTGCCTTAATTGTGTGAGTCACGGTTACTGGCAAAACTCTACACTATATTGTGTTGGGGAGCTAGATGTAATATAATAGCTTACTGTGTATAGATGTGTAGTCTGGGCTATTAAAAGGGACATGGTTCATGACTTCACTCGTAGTCAAATCTCCTGTGCCCATAATTCACCATACAGATGCAGGATCTTAATTTGATCCAGTTTGCTTCAACGGGAAAAGAATCCTACAGCAAGAGGAAATGTGAATTATATTATAATTGATGGACATTTTTGTAAGGGTTGATACATTTTTCGTAAGGGAAAATCAAGTCTGAAATTTCAACGAGGAAAGACAAACATCAGAAGCCATTTTAAATCTGAAATACACTGCAAGTTTGACATTTCCTACGTTGCATGAAAGTTATCCTGCAACAGGGGATTCAAATTAAGATCCTACATCTGTACTTGATGTTTATGTATTTTTCCCATAACTTTTTCTCAAGATAAACATTATTTGTGTGTCTATGTTATAGCTGCTATCCCAGCTGACTGTTCTGATGATGACTGGCTACATTCTACTCAGTCTGACCTCCATTTGCTTCATCATTGACCAAAGGTACTGTACTGTCACATATCACTGTTACGGTACTGCTATCCATCACTGTAAATTGCTTGGAATTAGTACACACAGAATGGTCCTCTTCAAGGTTATGTGGTCCAACCCAATTTAAGTCAAACCATTTAAAAGATTGACATGGAAAGAACTGCAATGATGACTGATCAATAGGTTCTCTCATATCTGTTGGATTTCAATGCCATGACTGAATTAACTTGAATCAATTGAGTTCCTTATTGGTGGTTGTTACTTTCTTTCCCTAGGCAGGTCAACGGCATCCATGTTGGAGTTGCTGCGCTGTGTTCTGACGGTGATGCTGCTGCGATACGGCTACATGACGGCACCAGCACCACTGGTTGTGCCCATTGAGGTAGGAGACTGACCGTGCTGCTCCGACAAAACATTTTAGAACCCCCTTTTGGGGAATAATACCATATGCTACTCTAACATTTACAACACAAATTCTTCAAGAGGTGTGATAACTTGGTATCCTACTGTAATGTGAAGCTAGAGATAAAAGTAGGCATTTATCCACGCCATTTCATTGTCCCAAACATATTACTAGGAAATACAGAAGTACTGTACGTGACAATGAGACATAAACATGGTAACGATTAGAGTAATACAACCATATTAACCAATCAATAAGAATGTTGTTTTTGACGATGACCGTGTGAAAGAGTGTCAGGAAATAGTGCACTTAGCAGTATGCCCTCCGGGCGATGGTAGGATGGGTGTGTGGGGAGTAGAGTGTGCGAGTTTGTCTCTGATGATGAGCGGAGTCGACAACCAGTCTTTAGGGGCCATTAGGTCTAGTTAGAGCATCGGCCCTTCCTGTAGCCACCCATGTTCTGTGGATAAAGATGCACTGTGTTTAGGTGTGACAGATAGGCCATTACTGTAGCGTGTGTGTGTCCCTGTATCTGTCCATCGTGCCTCATTGTGTTTGTGCGTTAGCGTGTGTATGTGTGCATGTGTGTGTGTGTGTGTGTGAGAGAGGGACTACGTGTGTGTGAACCATCACTGGCTCCGGCCCCACATTTACCTGTGATGTATGACTCCAGATGTACGGCTCAATTGACCATAAAATTGCTGTGCGTTTCTGGCACTTGCGGTGGAGTTCTAGCTCGTGGCTGACCTCTCATTACTTGCCCTTCTCTATCCCTCTCTCCCCCTCTCCCCCCCTCCTTTACTCCCTTGTTCCCTGCCATCTCAGGCAGTGCGACCTGCAACACTTCTGGAACCAATTAGTCTAGTCTGCCGCTAACCAAAGCTGGCTGATGAGATTCACACGTGAGCTCTGCGGCTGAATCGCTACTTTTATTGTGTGACTGCACATCTGCACACTCAGGTGTTCAAAAAGGAGTCTGGAGTTTTTTCCCAGCCCCTTTTTTTTCAAGATGATAAAAACTAATAAAAAATGTTGTGAATTCATTACAAATGCATTCAACTTCAACTTGAAAAATGTGTTCACCGTGATTTATTCACTACATGCTACATGGCAGTATTTTCTCCATGACATCTTTGTTTTATATACTCTGTCTGTGAATGAGTCATTAGGCCCTATTCGATGTCTCAGTATTTCAGTTGGAGCGTAATAAATGTCACCTAAGCAAGTGGTGCCCATTGAAAAGCGTTGTGATTTTCATGAAACGTTTCCTGACTTTGTACCTTGTTCCCCATTGCGACAAATGAGGCAACAAAGAAACCGAGGTACGGTAATGATATATTGTCCTGACGTGTGAGGTGAACGGCCAACTCTTTGCTGCTGGCGGCTAGGCATTTTGAAGTCGCGCCGATCAATTCATGCCGGGGACTCAAAGTGGAGGGAAGTTCACATTTCATTGTAGTCACTCATTCGATTCCACTATTAAAAAAGAACTACAAAAAATAGGTTGAGTTTAAGCACTCAAAGCCCACTGGCATGATATACAGCACCCTTAAAGCTCACTGTGGTATTTATAGTGGCTCTGGATATTTCCCTTGTAAAGCTGCAGGCTTGACCTGTAAACCAAGGCTGGGGTACCTCTCACCCTCCCTTCCCCACCCACACCCAATGTCTGAGTGGCACACATGGAGCCAGGCTGTATTAGGTAGAATGGTGGTGTGTGGGCGGGCATAAAGTGTGTGTGTGTGCATGTGCGTGTGAGCGAGAATATATATGTGTGCGTGTGTGAGAGAGAGAGAGAGAATATATTTGTGTGTGTGTGTGTGTCCGTGTGCCTGCATGATTGCGTGTATGTGCGTGTGTGTGCCAGTGCATTTACACTGTATGTGTGTGTGTGTTTGTGCGTGCATGTGTCTGTGTGTGGTTATGATTAGGGGCTGGGCGTTGAGACTTGGGAGGACTGGCCTGTAATGATGTAACATATGGTTTTTAGGCCCATGGTCTGTCTGCCTGAAGGCGTAAGGGAACGTGCTGTTGATCCCGGTTGGACTCTGTCTCACAGTCATTAAGGAGCTACTCTCCCAACAGGTTAACCCCCTGACTAGTGAAGTCATAGCAATTTAAGAAACATAATAAAAATACACCTGTCCTCCCGTGGACCGGTGTATTGGAAAAGGAACCTCTGAGCGGCTCTTAGCCCTGCTGTGAGAATGATGAATCACTTTGTATGAGTGATGAGTCGCTCACTGCACAACCAATGAGAAAAGAGTTGTCTGTAGTCAGATTCAGTATCATGAGGAGGCTACTTTGCCAATGAGGGTCTGTTTGCAGTTGGCACTTTTTGCTGTGAGCAGGGCTCATATAACACTATATAACTGAATCCACAAGTATGCCAGAAATCGTCATAACTTATTAATTCATTATTTTTGATCACTTCCTCTATTTTGTGTAACACTTATTTTGATTTTCTCTAACTTTTTGAGGGGGAAAAAATATTCCATTGAGTCAGAACAATATTATCAAGTTCACATCCACACCAAAGCTCACCTCAGCTCATGGCAGCTCTTATCTAGCCCAACACCTGACACATCTACAAGAACAACATCTCCCATAAACCCATAGTTCCACCCATTGTTGACACACCAACCCTGAATGAAAAGATAAAACAGCAATCAGTGAATATACACTGTTATCTGAGAGATCTGTTTCCACAAGCTCATTTTCAGGTGCGAGAGGTTAGCGTTAGCGCCCTTTTGAGAGAGAATGCCTGGTAGCAGAAACACACTGAAATGCCTGAGGTTAAGGGATCATTTGGGGCTATGGAAAGTCTGAGATAATGACATCATCTCAATGCTCCCAGGGATGGAAAGCAAATCTCCTCTTTGGCAAAAATGGAGGGATTTGAAGTGTGGGGTAATAGTGTTTTCTCCAAGTAAACAGCCCAAACTACTGCTTGTGTGAAATAGTATCAGTCAATGTGCTGGGGTACACATCACTTAACAGTAAGAACTGTTTATGTGTTGTCAAGGCTTATGCCATGGAAATCGAAATAGATTGTTTGTTTTTTGTGGTAATTCCTGAAAGCCATCTCAGAGTAGGAGTGCTGATCTAGGATCAGGCACCCCGTCCATATAATATTATTAATTATGATCAACACTCCTACTAGAAGACACCTTATGTGTCACACCCTGACCTTAGATATCCCTGTTTTTCTATATATTTTGGTTAGGTTAGGGTGTGACTAGGGTGGGTACTCTAGTTTTGTGCATTCTATTTTGTGTACATTCTATGTTGTCTATTTCTTTGTTTGTGGCCGAGTGTGGTTCCCAATCAGAGGCAGCTGTCTATCGTTGTCTCTGATTGGTAATCATACTTAGGCAGCCCTTTATCCCACTTTCTGTTGTGGGATCTTGTCTACATTTAGTTCCTTGAGTGCACAACAGTAGCTTCACGTTTCGTTTGTTTTTTTTGTTCAGTGAGTTTCAGTTTATTAAAATTATGTGGAACTCTACTTACGCTGTGCCTTGGTCTCATCATTATGACGATCGTGACAGAAGATCCCACCAAAAATGGACCAAGCAGCATGTACAGGAGGAGTGGACTTGGAGGAGATCCTGGATGGAAAAGGAGCCTGGACGCAGGCCAGGGAGTATCACCGTCCTAAGGAGGAGATAGAGGCAGAGAAAGCGGAATGACGACATTACGATGAGTTATACCAACAAGGCAAGCACGAGAGGCAGCCCCAAAAAAGTTTGGGGAGGCACACGGGGGGATTGGCAGAGACAGGGTTCAGACCTGAGCCAACTCCCCGTGCTTACCGTGGGGAGTGTGTGACTGGTCAGGCACCGTGTTATGCAAGGTGTCTCCAGTGCGCATTCACAGCCCGGTGCGCTCTGTTCCAGCTCCCCGCATTTGCCGCGCTAGAGTGGGAATCAAGCCAGGACGGGTGGTGCCAGCTCAGCGCTCCTGGTCTCCAGTACACCTCTTTGGACCAGGATATCCTGCGCCGGCTCTACGTACTGTATCGCCAGTACGCCTTCACAGCCCAGTGCGTCCTGTTCCAGCGTCCTGCACTTGTCGAGCTAAAGTGAGCATCCAGCCAGGACGCAGTGTTCCAGCTCTATACTCCAGACCTCCATTGGGCCATCACGGTCCAGTACGTCCTGTGCCTGCTCCTCTCACTCGCCCTGAGGTGTGTGTCATCAGCCCGGTGCCACCTGTACCGGTCCCACGCATCAGGCCTCCAGTGCGCCTCCACAGTCCGGAGCCTCCGGCGACGGTCCACAGTCCGGAGCCACCGGCGACGGTCCACAGTCCGGAGCCTCCGGCGACGGTCCACAGTCCGGAGCCACCGGCGACGGTCCACAGTCCGGAGCCACCGGCGACGGTCCGACCGGAGCGGCGACGGTCCACAGGTCCGGAGCCACCGTCGGTCCACAGCCGGAGCCACCGGCGACGGTCCACAGACCGGAGCCACACCACAGACGAGCCACCGGCGACGGTCCACAGACCGAGCCACCGGCGACGGTCCACAGACCGAGCCACCGGCGACGGTCCACAGACCGGAGCCACCGGCGACGGTCCACAGACCGGGAGCCACCGGCGACGGTCCACAGACCGGAGCCACCGGCGACGGTCCACAGACCGGAGCCACCGGCGACGGTCACAGACCGGGGCCACCGGCGACGGTCCACAGCCCGGAGCCACCGGCGACGGTCCACAGCCCGGAGCCACCGGCGACGGTCCCCAGCCCGGAGCCACCGGCGACGGTCCACAGCCCGGGAGCCACCGGCGACGGTCCACAGACCGGAGCGACGGTCCACAGACCCCACCGGCGAGCCACAGACCCCGGCGACGGTCCCAGACCGGACCGCGGCGACGGTCCCGGTCCACAGACTGGGCCACTGCGCCACCCACCGGCGACGGTCCACAGACCGGGGACGCCACAGACCGGGGCCACCGGCGACGGTCCACAAGCCCGGGGCGACGGTCCACAGACCGGGGCCACCGCCCAGCCCGGGCCACCGGCGACGGTCCACAGCCCGGGCCACCGGACGCCCCACCCGGGCCCACCGGCGACGGTCCCCAGCCCGGGGCCACCGGCGACGGTCCCCAGCCCGGGGCCACCGGCGACGGTCCCCAGCCCGGGCCTCCGGGCGACGGTCCCCAGCCCGGGGCCTCCGGCGACGAGCTGCAGTCCAGAGTCTTCACCGACGAGCTGCAGTCCAGAGCCTCCAGCGGCGATGATCCACGGTTCGGTTCTATAGAAGAGGAGGGATCTGTGTAGGGAGCAGGGACTATGCCGCAAACCGGAGCCGCCACCGAGGGTAGATTCCCACCCAGACCCTCCCCTATAGGTTCAGGTTTGCGGCCGGGAGTCCGCACCTTTGGACTTTCTGTTGTGGGATCTTGTCTACATTTAGTTCCTTGAGTGCACAACAGTAACTTCATGTTTCGTTTGGTTGTTTGTTGTTTTTGTTCAGTGAGTTTCGGTTTATTAAAATTACGTGGAACTCTACTCACGCTGCGCCTTGGTCTCATCATTACGACGATCGTGACATTATGAATAATGGCTCTGACTTGATATCCTCAAAAGCCAACGCACACCATAATGGTTGTTTTAGGAGTAAATTATTCATCAATGAAATACAAAAACATTACCAACAATATACAACATGACTAGATGGTAAATTTACAATCCAAGGAAAAACTTATGTACTTATGGACTTACATACTCATACGCCCTTTCTCCTTGAAATCCAGCTGTTGTCTCACTGGTCCAAATTCCATGTAATCAGATTTCATGCCGCAACAGCAACGCTCTCAAAACAAGTTCTGTATGTATTAGTCACAATATAACAAACTGAAGCCATAGATACAGACACACTGGGGATAGAAGTGTTTATTTCTTAGGCCTATTTCTAAGGCCTACACTCTTAGAAAAAAAGGTGCTATCTAGAACCTAAAAGGTTTCTTCGGCTGTCCCCATAGGAAAGCCCTTTAAATAACCCTTTTTGGTTTCAGGAAGAACCCTTTTGTTTCCAGGTAGAACCCTATTGGGTTCCAGGTACATGGGTTTTTACATGGAACCCAAAATAGTTCTACCTGAAACCAAAAAAGGTTCTCCTGTGGGGATAGCCAAAGCCATTTTGGAACCCTTTTTTCTAAGTGAATAATATAATGCAAGGTAATCTTTGTTGCAGGGGAGCTTACCCCCCCTCACCTAAAAAAGAAACAGAAACACAGACATGCACACATGCAAACACAGGCACACCCACCATCACACATATTCACTTTCTAATCTAATCAATGTAATAACATATACAGTGATCTCCAAAAATATTGGGTCAGTGACAATGTTTGACATTATTTTGGCTCTCTACTCTAGTACTTAGGAATTGAGGAGGAGGAGGTAGATGAGGAAAAAATATGATGTCAAGTAGTGAAGGAGGACCACAAACCCCTACGCTAATCTGTCATGCTATTCCAACCCCAGTACTAAATCAAATCAAATGTTATTTGTCACATGCGCCCGAATACAACAGTGAAATGCTTACTTACAAGCCCTTAACCAACAATGCTGATTAAAGAAAATGAAGTGTTAAAAAATAAATAAATAGATAAGTAATAAATAAATATGAATTAATAATTAATATAAGCGGCAGTAAAATAACAATAGCGAGGCTATGCAATAGTCTAGGTAGCCATTTAATGAGCTGTATAGGACTCTTATGGCTTGGGGGTAGAAGCTATTAAAAAGCCTTTTGGAACTAGATTTGGTGCTCTGGTACCACTTGCCATGCAGTCTATGACCAGGGTTGCTGGAGTCTTTTTAGGGCCTTCCTCTGACACCGCCTGGTATAGAGGTACTGGATGGCAGGAAGCTTGGCCCCAGTGATGTACTGGGTCAGAATGCTCTCGATGGTGCGTCTGTATAACTTTTTGAGGATCTGATGGCCCATGCCAAATCTTTTCAGTCTCCTGAGGGGGAATAGGCTCTGTTGTGCCCTCTTCACAACTGTCTTGGTGCGTTTGGACCATGATAGTTTGTTGGTGATGTGGACACCAAGGAACCTGCTCCACTACAGCCCCGTTGATGAGAATGAGGGCATGCTCTGTCCTACTTTTCCTGTAGTCAACAATCATCTCCTTTGTCTTGATCACATTGAGGGAGAGGTTGTTATCCTGGCACCACACGGCCAGGTCTCTGACCTATAGGCTGTCTCTTCGTTGTCAGTGATCAGGCCTACTATTGTTGCGTTGTCGGTAAACTTAATGATGGTGTTGGAGTCGTGACTGGCCATGGAGTTATGAGTGAACAGGGAGTACAGGAGGGGACTGAGCACAAACCCCTGAGGGGCCCCCGTGTTGAGGATCAGCGTGGCAGATGTGTTGTTAGCTACCCTTACCACTGAAAATGTAAGTGAAGACACTTGCCAGTTGGTCAGTGCATGCTCGGAGTACACGTCCTGGTAATCTGTCTGGCCCGGCTGCCTTGTGAATGTTGATCTGTTTAAAGGTCTTACTCACATCGGCTACGAAGAGCGGAATCACACAGTCAGCCAGAACAGCTGATGCTCTCATGCATGCGTCAGTGTGTAATTTAGCTCGTCTGGTAGACTCTTGTAACTGGGCAGCTCGCAGCTGTGCTTCCCTGTGTAGTTTTGAATAGTTTGCAAGCCCTGCCACATCCGACAAGCATCGGAGCCAGTGTAGTCCGATTTAATCTTAGTCCTGTATTGAAGCTTTGCCTGTTTGATGGTTCGTCTGAGGGCCTCGCAGGATTTCTTATAAGCGTCCGGGTTAGAGTCCCGCTCTTTGAAAGAGGCAGCTCTACCCTTTATCAAATCAAATGTATTTATATAGCCCTTCTTACATCAGCTGATATCTCAAAGTGCTGTACAGAAACCCAGCCTAAAACCCCAAACAGCAAACAATGCAGGTGTAGAAGCACGGTGACTAGGAAAAACTCCCTAGAAAGGCCAAAACCTAGTAAGAAACCTAGAGAGGAACCAGGCTATGAGGGGTGGCCAGTCCTCTTCTGGCTGTGCCAGGTGGAGATTAGAACAGAACATGGCCAAGATGTTCAAATGTTCATAAATGACCAGCATGGTCAAATAATAATAATCACAGTAGTTGTCGAGGGTGCTGCAAGTCAGCACCTCAGGAGTAAATGTCAGTTGGTTTTTCATAGCCAATCATTCAAAGTTTCTCTACCGCTCCTGCTGTCTCTAGAGAGTTGAAAACAGCCGGCCTAGGACAGGTAGCACGTCCGTTGAACAGTGTTCCATAGTCGCAGGCAGAACAGTTGAAACTGGAGCAGCAGCACGGCCAGGTGGACTGGGGACAGCAAGGAGTCATCATGCCAGGTAGTCTTGAGGCATGGTCCTAGGGCTCAGGTCCTCCGAGAGAGAGAAAGAAAGAGAGAAAGAGAGAATTAGAGAGAGCATACTTAAATTCACACAGGACACCGGATAAGACAGGAGAAGTACTCTAGATATAACAAACTGACCCTAGCCCCCCGACACATAAACACATAAAATCCATGGCTTCTGATTGGGGTATGTACGTACAGTCACTGTGGGGACAACGCCATCGATGCACTTATTGATGAAGCCAGTGGCTGATGTGGTGTACTCCTCAATGCCATCGGAAGAATCCCAGAACATATTCCAATCTGTGCAAGCAAAACAGTCCTGTAGCTTAGCATCTGCTTCATCTGACCACTTCTTTATTGACCGAGTCACTGGTGCTTCCTGCTTTAGTTTTTGCTTGTAAGCAGGAATCAGGAGGATAGATATATGGTCAGATTTGCCAATTGGAGGGTGAGGGAGAGCTTTGTACACATCTCTGTGTGTGGAGAAAAGGTGGTCTAGAGTTATTTTTCCTCTGGTTGCACATTTAACATGCTGGTAGAAATTAGGTAAAACGGGTTTAAGTTTCTGTGCATTAAAGTCCCCGGCCACTACTAGCCACTAGCCAGGTTGTTTGAATGTGATCAGGTTCCTACAGTACAATACGCTGACAGAGGATGAGAGGGAGGAGAAGACAGAGGTGGAGGTGGAGCGAAAGAAGGGAAGGATAGTTCTCTCTCTCTCTTACAAGACCCTGGGGTTCCATCCATCTTCGCCCTTCTCTGTGGAATCCCATTGAACTGATTTACAGAACGTCCACTGAGACTCTAGTTCTAGGGCTCTGGCTTGGCCTGATTGCTCCATCAAAGCACACCAGGCTTGATTTTGCCATCCCTTGTTTCTGGACCCGCTCCCGTCGCGCCGCGGCTGCCAACTTTCCGCCTGCGCTCTCTCCGGAGTGGGCCGCCTCACCGCTGGAGCCACCCAGAGCATTATGGGTATTAGTAAGATCGAGACTTTCATGGCTGAGGCTTACAGTGTGCATTCCAAATGACATCCTATTCACTATAATGTGTGCTACTTTTCACCAGAGCCCTATGGCCTTATGCTCAAAGTAGAGCACTATAAAGGAAACAGGGTGCCATTTGAGACATGGCCCTAAACTACCATGGCTGAGGCTTTAGAATGTGCCGAGCCCATGGCTTCTGCAGTAATGGCATTCTAATAGTGTGTAGACACACACAGCCAGGAGGTCGGTGATGGTGAATTGTCTTTCACTTTCACTGACCCCAGAACAGTAGAAAGGTGAAAGGCCTCATGGACAGGATAGGTTTGTTGTGACCTTGGAGAAAATAGTGCTGATAAGAGTTGAAAGAGTAGACTGAGACACTGAAGGAGTCCCTTTGTGACTTAATTGGGAATATAGCAGAATTTTGCTACATTACATTATTTTGCGACATTACTACTGCACAAGCAGTGTGTGTTATGTGAGTGTCTGCACATGCATGTGTACGTGCATGTGTGTGTATGTCTGTTTATCTGTGTGTCTGTATGTGTGTGTTGGGGAGTGTTTCCCATGGCTCTCATACAGTTGTTAGGCCCCAGAGTCGCCTCTCTGGAGAGACATTAACCTGCTCAGCATCTCTCTGTTGACTGGGTTCAAAGACAGGAGTCAAGTGTGTCTGCTTATAGTGAAGAGGGAGGAACTAGACCCAGCAGGAGGAGAGAAGTGTGTGTGTTTTTACTACATACATACACTATCGTTCAAAAGTTTGGGGTCACTTAGAAATGACCTTGTTTTTTAAATAAAATCACATTTTTTGTCCATTAAACTAACATCAAAATGATCAGAAATACAGTGTAGACATTGTTAATATTGTAAATGACTATTGTAGCTGGAAATGGCTGATTTTTAATAGAATATCTACATAGGTGTACAGAGGCCCAGTATCAGCAACCATCACTCCTGTGTTCCAATGGCACGTTGTATTAGCTAATCCAAGTTTATAATTTTAAAAGGCTTATTGATCATTAGAAAACCGTTTTGCCTTTATGTCAGCACAGCTGAAAACTGTTGTCCTAATTAAAGAAGCAATAAAACTGGCCATTGTTAGACTAGTTGAATATCTGGAGCATCAGCATTTGTGGGTTCAATTACAGGTTCAAAATGGCCAGAAACAAAGAGCTTTCTTCTGAAACTTCTCAGTCTATTCTTGTTCTGAGAAATGAAGGCTATTCCATGCGAGAAATTGCCAAGAAACTGAAGATCTTGTACAATGCTGTGTACAACTCCCTTCACAGAACAGTGCAAACGGGCTCTAACCAGAATAGAAAGAGGATTGGGAGGCCCTGGTGCACAACTGAGCAAGAGGACAAGTACATTCGAGTGCCTCACAAGTTCTCAACTGGCAGCTTCATTAAATAGTACCCGCAAAACACCAGTCTCAACGTCAACAGTGAAGAGGCGACTCCGGGTTGCTGGCTTTCTAGGCAGAGTTTCAAAGAAAAAGCAATATCTCAGACTGGCCAATAAAAAGAAAATTTTAAGATGAGCAAAATAACAACACAGACACTGGACAGTATCCCGGAGTCGCCTCTTCACTGTTGACGCTGAGACTGGTGTCTCTTCATTGTTGGTAATCAAGCCTACTACTGTGGTGTTGTCTGCAAACTTGGTGATTGAGTTGGAGGTGTGCTTGGCCACACAGTCATTGGTGAACAGGGAGTACAGGAGGGGACTGAGCACGCACCCTTGTGGTCCCGCAGTGTTGAGAATCAGCAAAGTGGAGATGTTGTTTCCTACCTTCACCACCCAGCAGCAGCCCGTCAGCAAGTCCAGGACCCAATTGCACAGCGCGGGTTTGAGACCCATGGCCTCAAGCTTAATGATGAGCTTGGAGAGTACTATGGTGTTTAATGCTGAGCTATAGTCAATGAACAGCATTCTTACATAGGTATTCCTCCTGTCCAGATGGGACAGGGCAGGGTGCAGTGTGATGGCAATTGCATTGTCTGTGGACCAATTGGAGAGGTAAGCTAATTGAAGTGGGTCTAGGGTGACGGGTAAGGTGGATGTGATATGATCCTTAACTAGTCTCTCAGAGCACTGCATGAGGACAGAAGTGAGTACTACGGTGTGATACTCATCTAGTTCAGTTACCTTTGCATTCTTGGGTACAGGAACAATTGTGGCCATCTTGAAGCATGTGTGGACAACCGACTGGGATAGGGAAAGATTGAATATGTCCGTAAACACACCAGCCAGCTGGTCTGCAAATGCTCTGAGGACATGGCTAGGGTTGCTGTCTGGGACGGCAGCCTTGCGTCGGTGGCACTGTATTACCCTCAAAGCGGGGAAAGAAGGTGTTTAGTTTGTCTGGAAGCAAGACGTCTGTATCCAGGATATGGCTAGTTTTCCTTTTGTAGTCCGTGGTTGTCTGTAGACCCTGCCACATACATCTTGTGACTTCACTTTGTCTCTATACTGACATTTTGCTTGTTTGATTGCCTTGGAGAGGGAATGACTACTCTGTTTGTATTCTGCTATATTCCCACTTGCCTTTCCATGGTTAAATGCGGTGGTACGCACTTTCAGTTTAGTGCGAATGTAGCCATGTAGCCACAGTTTTTGGTTAGGGTAGGTTTAATTAGTCACAGTGGGTACAACATCTCCTATACACTTCCTTATAAACTCACTCACCAAATTAGCGTATACGTCAATATTATTCTCTGAGGCTACCCGGAACATATCCCAGTCAGCGTGATCAAAACAATATTGAAGCGTGGATTCCGATTGGTCAGACCAGCGTTGAATAGCCCTTAGCACGTGAACTTTCTGTTTGAGATTCTGCCTATGGAAAGGAGGAGCAAAATGGAGTCATGGTCAGATTTGCCGAATGGAGGGCGGGGAGGGCCTTGTATGCATCGCAGAAGTTAGAAGTCAAATTGGTCCAGTGTTTTTCCAGCGTGAATGCTACAGTCGATATGCTGATAAATTTTAGGTAGCATTTTCCTCAAATCTGCTTCGTTAAAATCCTCACCTACAACAAATGCAGCATCAGGATATATGGTTTCCCGTTTGCATAAAGTCCAATGAAGTTCCTTGAGGGCCTTTGCGGTTTTGGCTTGAGGGGGGATATACACGCCTGTGACAATAACCCAAGATAATTATCTTGGGAGATAATACGGTCGGCATTTGATTGTGAGGAATTGTAGGTCAGGTGAACAAAAGGACTTGGTGTGCGCGCCTCCGAAGTCTGACTAGAAGACGGCGTTGTTTTGGGTCGGCCTCTGGAATCAGTTCAAATGTCTTGAGTGCTGCGGACAAAGGATTTGCGTCGGGAATGTCGTATTCCCTGTCGTAGTGTAATTGTATTGATGCCGCTCTGATATCCAATAGTTCTTCCCGGCTGTATGTAATACCATGTTTCAGGAGAAGACCAAGATGCAGACAGTGTTGAAGTAACAAAAGTGTATTACTAGAACAGGGTGCAGGCAAAACAACAGGTCAGTAATCCAGATCAGAGTCCATATGGTACAGAAAGGCAGACAGTCTCGGGGTTAGGGTAGACAGAGATCAATAATCCAGGGTGGTGTTTAAAAAATATATGTTACCTTTATTTAACTAGGCAAGTCAGTTAACTTCTTGCGTCTATGGGTGCGCTGTCATTAAAAAGACGTGCCCGTTTTAAGCGCGATATTTTGTGACGAAAAGATGCTCGACTATGCATTGAATTGACAGCCTTGGAAAGACTCTCACGTCTCCAAAACTGCAAAAATATTATCTGTGCGTGCCCCAGAACTAATGCGACAGGCGAAACCAAGATGCAACTTCTAACAGGAAATGAACAGGATTTTTGACGCTGTGTTTACTAACGTCTCCTTATATGGCTGTGAATATGCTGGGAACGAGTTTATGCGTTCTGCCGTTCATCCAAGATGTCTGCAGCATTGTGGCGTATTTGTAGGCATATCATTGGAAGATTGGCCATAAGAGACTACATTTGCCAGGGGGCCGTCCGGTGGCCTTTGTCTAAATTGGTGCGTAATTCTCAGTGGCATTCATTTTACCTTTCGATACAGAAGGAGAAGGATAATTCCAGGAACGATACATCATCGAAGAGATATGTGAAAAACACCTTGAGGATTGATTCTAAACAACATTTACTATGTTTCAGTCGATATTATGGAGTTAATTTGGAAAAAAGTTTGGCGTTTGGATAACTGAATTTTCGTTTTTTTTTGGTAGCCAAATGTGACGCACCAAACGGATCGATTTTCTCCTGCACAAAAAATCTTTCAGGAAAAACTGGACATTTGCTATCTAACTGAGAGTCTCCTCATTGAAAACATCCGAAGTTCTTCAAAGGTAAATTATTTATTGAATGTTTTTGCTGGTTTTTGTGAAAATGTGGCCTGCTAATGCTAAATGCTAATGCTAACGCTAAATGCTAAATCCTAGTTTGCTATGGTAGAGAAGCATATTTTTTGAAAATCTGAGATGACAGTGTTGTTAACAAAAGGCTAAGCTTGAGAGCAAATAGATTCATTTAATTTAATTTGCGATTTTCATGAATAGTTAACGTTGCGTTATGGTAATGAGCTTGAGGCTGTAGTCACGATACCGGATCTGGGATGGCTTGACGCAAGAAGATAAGAACAAATTCTTATTTTCGATGACGGCCTAGGAACAGTGGGTTACTGCTTGTTCAGGGGCAGAACGACAGAGTTGTACCTTGTCAGCTCTGGGATTTGAACTTGCAACCTTCCAGTTACTAGTCCAACGCTCAAACCACTATGCTACCCTGCCGTCCCAGGTGTGACAACGTACAGAACGGCAGGCAGCGTAAGGGCAGGCAGAATGGTCAAAACTGGGAAAACTAGAAAACAGGAACTAGAAAAAGACAGGAGTAAGGGGAAAAACGCTGGTAGGCTTGATGAACAAAACAAACTGACAACAGACAGACAGACAGAGAACACAGGTATAAATACACTGGGGATAATGGGGAGGATGGACGACTCCTGGAAGGGAGTGGAGACCAGCACAAAGACTGGTGAAACAGATCAGGGTGTGACAGTAATAACACTAAGATATTCTGGGCTAACATCGTAAGAAATAATAAATAAAAAAACAAAGTACTACAAAGTTTCCTAAGGATTAGAAGTGAGGCATCCCTCTCTGTCAGCGCCATTTTAGTCTAGTACTTTGTTGAAGCACCTTTGACAGCCTTGAGTCTTCTTTGGTATGACACTACGAGTTTGGCACATCTGTATTTGGGGAGTTTCTCCCATTCTCCTCTGCAGATCCTCTCAAGCTCTGTCAGGTTGGATGTCTTGGTTGTGTGCTTAGGGTCGTTGTCCTGTTGGAAGGTGAATCTTCGCACCAATCTGAGAACCTGCTCCGGAGCGCTCAGGACTTCATCAAGGATCTCTCTGTACTTTGCTCCGTTCAACTTTCCCTCTATCCTGACTAGTCTCCCAGTCCCTGCCTCTGAAAAACATCCCTACAGCATGATGCTGCCACCACTATGCTTCACCATAGGGTTGGTGCCAGGTTTCCTCCATACGTGACGCTTGGCATTCAGGACAAAGAGTTCAATCTTGGTTTCATCAGACCAGAGAATCTTGTTTCTCCTGGTCTGAGAATCTTTAGGTGCCTTTTGGAAAACTCCAAGTGGGCTGTCATGTGTCTTTTACTCAGGAGTGGCTTCCATCTGGCCACTCTACCATGAAGGCCTGATTGGTGGAGTGCTGCAGAGATTGTTGTCCTTCTGGAAGGTTCTCCCATCTCCACAGAGGAACTCTGGAGCTATATCAGAGTGATCGTCGGGACTTTGGTCACCTCCCTGACCAAGGCCCTTCTCCCCCGATGGCTCAGTTTAGCCGGGCGGCCAGCTCTAGGAAGAGTCTTTGTGGTTCCAAACTTTTTCCATTTAAGAATGACGGAGGCCGCTGTGCTCTTGGGGACCTTCAATGCTGCAGACATTTTTTGGTACCCTTTCCCAGATCTGTGCCTCGACCCAATCCTGTCTCGGTGCTCTACAGACAGTTTCTCTGACCTTATGGTTTAGTTTTTGCTCTGACATGCACTGTCAACTGTGGGACCTTTTATATAGACAGGTGTGTGCCTTTCC